>NC_141165.1:47542500-48042500 GCF_055505025.1 Bos grunniens | reverse complement strand
AAGTGAATTTAAATTTCACTGAGATTGATGCATTTCTAGTCCATTGTTTTCTTATTTTGTCTTCTCATTTTATTTTCCCAGATGCTCAGCAATATTTCTTACCTACAAAAGAAGAAATACTAGGGACTTCCCTGGTGGTCCAGTGGTTAAGACTTCAACTTCCAATGCAGGAGATGTGGATTTGATCCCTGGCCAGGGAGCTAAGATCCTGCATGCTTCATGGCCAGAAAAACAAAACGTGAAACAGAAGCAATACTGTAACAAATTCAATAAAGACTTTAAAAACAGTCCACATTAAAAAAAAAAGAAGGAATACTAGTATTGACTCAGTAAATACACAGAAAGTGAAGTTAGTGCTTAGCAAAAAGGAACTCTCAATTCTTCCAGGTTTAGTGGGACTTTAATAACTCCTTAGCTTGTGCATGTCTAAATCTGGGGTTCCATTTCTTGTAGTAAAGCCATGAAAAAGCTCAGTTTCTTAAACTTTGGAATTCTGTTAACTAGGTTTCCATGAGATGATAGTTTCCCATCTCACATATCATGTTCCACTCATTGTGTCCTCTGTTGTTTCTGGAGTCCCTGCTTATCTTAAGATTCAACAACTCTCACTCTGTCAGACATTAAAAAAAAAAAAACAACCCAACATCCCACCATGTTGATATTTTAACATCAACCTCTGCTGGTGATGACACCACTGTCAGTTACAAAATCATATTAAAACATTTGGAAATATACTGATCGGCAGCAAGGTTTAGTTCAGTTCAGTTAAGTTCAGTTGCTCAGTCATATCAACTCTATCCGACCCCAGAGACTGCAGCACGCCAGGCTTCCCTGTCCATCACCAACTCCCGGAGCTTACTCAGATTTATGTTCACTGAGTTGGTGATGCCATTCAACCATCTCATCCTCTGTCACCACTTCTCCTCCTGCCTTCATCTTTCCCAGTATCAGGGTGTTTTCAAATGAGTCAGTTCTTCGATCAGGTGGCCAAAGTATTGGAGTTTCAGCTTCAGCATCAGTCCTTCCAATGAATATTCAGGACTGATTTCCTTTAGGATGGACTGGTTGGATCTCCTTGCAGTCCAAGGGACTCTCAAGAGTCTTCTCCAACACCACAGTTCAAAAGCATCAATTCTTCGACGATCAGAAGCAAGGTACAAAGATGAAAAAAAAAAAGATGAAATTTTTTTAATGGGATGTAAATTTAGAGTTAGTGGAAAGTTTCCCTAAAGTACCAAAATGTTTAGGAATTTCTACAACTATATAACAAATGCAAATTGATGAGAAAGGCAATCATGATATTTAAGCTTGTGGTATAATTATTTTACTTCTAGTGGTTTTTAAGGGAATCATTTTAATGTAGCACATTAATTATATCAGTACAACTAGAATATCTTACTGTTAATATTTTCCAAAGCTTTATTTTCCATTAATAACTGTAATAAACAAGACTTACTAATACTCCAGTTATGATTTCATGACAGTCATTGACTGGTTTTAATCTTCCAGTAAATCAACAAGGAGACATGATTCATTTAATGAACTTATTTTTGTAGTAAATTTACAAATGCTAAGCTGCATGTTGTACATTAGCTGTGGATTGTGCGTGTATGGATGGATGGATCTTATTGAGTAGTGATTACAAGGATAAAGTGAATACATTTTAGATTATAAATATTTAGTTTTCATGCAAGTAATTTTTGCTTCCTGGTAGAAATTTCAAATTGATACTCTTGCTTAATATGGTCCCATCAATATCAACATACTAAATTTCAGGATCAGTAAGGGAAAAGAGAAAAGACAACTATTCATTTATAGCAATGATGATACACACAGAGCATTTTTCAAGCACAAATGCATATAGAAAATGAGATGCTGACAAGGAATGCATGGACAATATATCCAGTACAAAGCCTAAATTCCAGGGAGTTAAGAGCTGAAGCTATGTTACCCATTGCTATTATGGCAGCAGGAAAAATCTATGGCTCTTCTCTTGGAAGCAGAGTTAGCTATTTCCCTCTTTAATGGAAGTAACATTGAGAAAGACATGGTCCCAGAGGGAAGGCCCTGAGCTGTGTAATGTGTGAACGGTTCCCTCTCAGGTCAGGCTCCCATGCCCACTCGACTACGTTGCTCTCTGATGAGTGATGTTTATTACTTCATCCTTTGAAAGAGACGACTGACTGTATATTTAGAGGGCTCACATGCTGCAGAAAATAGTTGCATGTTTGTTCTGTGTAAATTCTTATTTCATGATTTTTAAAATGAAATCAATAAGTTGCTTTTGCTCCTGATTTATGATATAAAGTTCATAAACTGTACACTTTAGAGGTGAGATGGATTTAGAGTGTGGTTTTTTGCAAACTCCAAAATCTGGAATTCCATTTTAAACATTGTAATAGATGTTCATCTTCTTATTTTACCACAGAGAGCTAAATTTGTAGATGATATGATTTTGTTTCACTATTAGCTATAGAAGTATCAGTAATAATATTTTGCTAGGAAAAGAATCATCTACTAAAAATCAAACTGTCTCAAAATGATCCTTAATATCAGAGTTAAGTTCTAGCATGTGCTATACATAAGTTTGTAGTTCAGGCATATTCATTTGTCTATTTAGGAGAAAAATGTGATTTATGTGGGAAAATTCATCATACAGATTCTGGAAATAAAAGTTGAATTTTTCAGATTTAAGATGAATGAAATCCCTTGTAAAATATGAAATTGAAATAAAAATTATTTTACAAACAGACAACAGCTTGACAAGAGAAAGAATGAGTAGTGATCTAGTAGAAGAAAAACAGACTAGAATCATCTTACATAAAGAGTTTATCCTAAATGTTACCTGTGATATTAAGGATACCTTTTGACAATTACTCGTTTCTTTTGAGGAAGCTAAGGGACCATCATGTTGTCATGGACTCCACACTAAATAAAGCAGAATGGAAGGAGTGCAATGTCTATAAGGGGGCAAACACATAGTATTTACTTTGAACCTGAAAATTTAGGCCCATCCAAGCATGATGGCACCCACTCCAGTACTCTTGCCTGGAAAATCCCATGGACGGAGGAGCCTGATGGGCTGCGGTCCATGGGGTCGCTAAGAGTCGGACACGACTGAGCGACTTCACTTTCACTAAGCATGATTTCAAATGTCACCTGTGGAAGTTTTATGCACATTAAAAATTAAATTGTGTTCTATATAAGTATTACATTTTATTCTAATAATATTTTGGAAGCCAAACTATTATTTATCTATGTTTTCATGGTGGTAGAAGTAAAGGAATAGACCATAAACCCTAAAGAAAACATTTCCAAAACCAACAAGCAAGCTGTATCTTTAATATATGCACTCAACATTGTTCTTGGGAAGAAAAAGAATAAAACAATGGATACAGTTTTTAGCTTCCATTTTCCGTATTTATTAATTTAATTTCTCTCTTTTGAGGGGGAACATGTGAAACAGTCCTGTGATTCCAAAAGGTGAAACTGTACAAAAGGTACTGTCAGAGTAGTAACATTTCCACCTCACCAATTACTTCAATTATGTTCCCATTTTCTCCTCTTCCTTGTGGTTAACCAAACTCAGTAGTCTCTGGCTTATCATCTGTGTGTTTCTTTTTGAATGAATAAGCAGACACAGGTATATTTTCATATTTCCTTCCTTTTTATAAGAAGGTGTCATTTTGATATTTGGCAAAACTAATACAATTATGTAAAGTTTAAAAATAAAATAAAATTAAAAAAAATAAGAAGGTGTCATTTTATAGGTACTCTTTCATATTTTTTTTTTTTTTTTGCTTAACAATATGTCCTAGAAAGTCTACGTCAGTTTGTAGAGATTTTCCACATTCTTTTTAGTACTCCACTGTGTGTATATAACATGGTGTTTTATTTAACTGTTATCCTACTTGAGGATGATTAGGTTGTTTCCAATGTTTTGCAGTTACTAAGTGCCACAATGAACTCAAAATGCTTTTTTTGGGTCTTTTTTAAAATTTGAAGTATGGTTTATTTATGGTTTTATATTAGTTCCAAGTTTATAGCATTCAGTATTTTTATGAATTATGTTCCATTAAAAGTTATCACAAGATAATGGCTATAATTCCCTGTGCTGTATATTATTTTTGCTTATCTATTTTATACATAGTAATTTGTATCTCTTAATCTCATACCCCTATCTTATTCATCCTGTTTTCCCTCTCTCCTTAATACCCACGAATTTGTTTACTTTGTGACTTCGTTTCCATTTTGCTATATACATTGGTTTGTTTTATTTTTTAGATTCAACATATAAATGATATTGTACACTTAAATGATGTATTTTTCTGACTTATTTCATTAAAAATAATATTCTGTAGGCCCATCCATATTGCTGCAAGTGGTAGAATTTCTTTCTTTTTACAGTTGAGTAATATTTCATGTATATATATATATATTTCATGTACATATATATATGAAATATATATACATGTATATATATATAATATTTCATGTATATATATATACATGAAATATCACCTCTTTCTTATCCATTCACCTATTATTGAACACTTGAGTTGCTTCCTTATCTTACCTATTATAAATAGTGCTGCTATGAACATTGAGGTTCATGTATCTTTTCAAATTAGTGTTTATGTTTTTCCTAGATATGTACCCAGGAGTGGAATTGCTGTACCATATGGTAATTCTATTTTTAGTTATTTGAGGAACCTCCATATTGCTTTTCATAGTGGCTATACCAATTTGTGACTAGTGCATTTTCTTGGCAAAACTCTATTAGTCTTTGTCCTGCTTCATTCTGTATTCCAAGGTCAAATTTGCCTGTTACTCCAGGTATTTCTTGACTTTCTACTATTACATTCCAGTCCCCTATAATGAAAAGAACACCTTTTTTGGGTGTTAGTTCTAAAAGGTCTTGTAAGTCTTCATAGAACCGTTCAACTTCAGCTTCTTCAGCATTACTGGTTGGGGCATAGACTTGGATTACTGTGATATTGAATGGTTTGCCTTGGAAACAAACAGAGATCATTCTGTCGTTTTTGAGATTGCACCCAAGTACTGCATTTCGGACTCTTCTGTTGACCATGATGGCCACTCCATTTCTTCTGAGGGATTCCTGCCCGCAGTAGTAGATATAATGGTCATCTGAGTTAAATTCACCCATTCCAGTCCATTTCAGTTCGCTGATTCCTAGAATGTCGACATTCACTCTTGCCATCTCTTGTTTGACCACTTCCAATTTGGCTTGATTCATGGACCTGACATTCCAGGTTCCTATGCAATATTGCTCTTTACAGCCTCGGACCTTGCTTCTATCACCAGTCACATCCACAGCTGGGTATTGTTTTTGCTTTGGCTCCATCCCTTCATTCTTTCTGGAGTTATTTCTCCACTGATCTCCAGTAGCATGTTGGGCACCTACTGACCTGGGGAGTTTCTCTTTCAGTATTCTATCATTTTGCCTTTTCATACTGTTCATGCGGTTCTCAAGGCAAGAATACTTAAGTGGTTTGCCATTCCCTTCTCCAGTGGACCACATTCTGTCAGACCTCTCCACCATGACCTACCCGTTTTGGGTGGCCCAACGGACATGGCTTAGTTTCATTGAGTTAGACAAGGCTGTGGTCTTAGTGTGATTAGATTGACTAGTTTTCTGTGAGTATGGTTTCAGTGTGTCTGCCCTCTGATGCCCTCTTGCACAACCTACTGTCTTTCTTGGGTTTCTCTTACCTTGGACGTGGGGTATCTCTTCACGGCTGCTCCAGCAAAGTGCAGCTGCTGCTCCTTACCTTGGATGAGGGGTAGCTCCTCACTGCCACCTCTTCTGACCTTGAACATGGAATAGTTCCTCTAGGCCCTCCTGCACTGGCGCAGCCACTGCTCCTTGGAGTAACAGGCAAATTTGGCCTTGGAATACATAATGAAGCAGGGCAAAGACTAAGAATTTTGCCAAAAAAATGCACTGGTCATAGCAAACACCCTCTTCCAACAACACAAGAGAAGACTCTACACATGGACATTACCAGATGGTCAACACTGAAATCAGATTGATTATATTCTTCACAGCCAAAGATGGAGAAGCTCTATACAGTCAACAAAAACAAGACCAGGAGCTGACTGTGGCTCAGATCATGAACTCCTTATTGCCAAACTCAGACTGAAATTGAAGAAAGTAGGGAAAACCACTAGACCACTCAGGTATGACCTAAATCAAATCCCTTATGATTATACAGTGGAAGTGAGAAATAGATTTAAGGGCCTAGATCTGATAGATAGAGTGCCTGATGAACTATGGACGGAGGTTCGTGACATTGTACAGGAGACAGGGATCAAGACCATCCCCATGGAAAAGAAATGCAAAAAAGCAAAATGGCTGTCTGGGGAGGCCTTACAAATAGCTGTGAAAAGAAGAGAAGTGAAAAACAAAGGAGAAAAGGAAAGATATAAACATCTGAATGCAGAGTTCCAAAGAATAGCAAGGAGAGATAAGAAAGCCTTCCTCAGCGATCAATGCAAAGAAATAGTGGAAAACAACAGAATGGGAAAGACTAGAGATCTCTTCAAGAAAATTAGAGATACCAAGGGAACATTTCATGCAAAGATGGGCTCGATAAAGGCCAGAAATGGTATGGACCTAACAGAAGCAGAAGATATTAAGAAGAGGTGGCAGGAATATGCAGAAGAACTACGAAAAAGATCTTCACGACCAAGATAATCACGATGATGTGATCACTGACCTAGAGCCAGACATCCTGGAATGTGAAGTCAAGTGGGCCTTTGAAAGCATCACTATGAACAAAGCTAGTGGAGGTAATGGAATTCCAGTTGAGCTATTTCAAATCCTGAAAGATGATGCTGTGAAAATGCTGCACTCAATATGCCAGCAAATCTGGAAAACTCAGAAGTGGCCACAGGACTGGAAAAGGTCAGTTTTCATTCCAATCCCAAAGAAAGGCAATGCCAAAGAATGCTCAAACTACCACACAATTGCACTCATCTCACACACTAGTAAAGTAATGCTCAAAGTTCTTCAAGCCAGGCTTCAGCAATATGTTAATTGTGAACTTCCGGATGTTCAAGCTGGTTTTAGAAAAGGCAGAGGAACCAGAGATCAAATTGCCAACATCCGCTGGATCATGGAAAAAGAAAGAGAGTTCCAGAAAAACATCTATTTCTGCTTTATTGACTATGTCAAAGCCTTTGACTGTGTGGATCACAATAAACTGTGGAAAATTCTTCAAGAGATGTGAATACCAGACCACCTGACCTGCCTCTTGAGAAATCTGTATGCAGGTCAGGAAGCAACAGTTAGAACTGGACATGAAACAACAGACTGGTTCCAAATAGGAAAAGGAGTACGCCAAGGCTGTATATTGTCACCCTGTTTATTTAACTTATATGCAGAGTACATCATGAGAAACGCTGGACTGGAAGAAGCACAAGCTGGAATCAAGATTGCCGGGAGAAATATCAATAACCTCAGATATGCAGATGACACCACCCTTATGGCAGAAAGTGAAGAGGAACTAAAGAGCCTCTTGATGAAGGTGAAAGAGGAGAGTGAAAAAGTTGGCTTAAAGCTCAACATTCAGAAAACGAAAATCATGGCATCTGGTCCCATCACTTCATGGGAAATAGATGGGGAAACAGTGGAAACAGTGTCATACTTTATTTTCTTGGGCTCCAAAATCACTGCAGATGGTGACTGCAGCCATGAAATTAAAAGATGGTTACCCCTTGGAAGGAAAGTTATGACCAACCTAGATAGCATATTGAAAAGCAGAAACATTACTTTGCCAACAAAGGTCCATCTAGTCAAGGCTATGGTTTTTCCTGTGGTCATGTATGGATGTGAGAGTTGGACTGTGAAGAAGGCTGAGCGCCGAAGAATGGATGCTTTTGAAGTGTGGTGTTGGAGAAGACTCTTGAGAGTCCCTTGGACTGCAAGGAGATCCAACCAGTCCATTCTGAAGGAGATCAGCCCTGGGATTTCTTTGGAAGGAATGATGCTAAAGCTGAAACTCCAGTTCTTTGGCCACCTCATGCGAAGAGTTGACTCATTGGAAAAGACTCTGATGCTGGGAGGGATTGGGAGCAGGAGGAAGAGGGGACGACAGAAGATGAGATGGCTGGATGGCATCACTGACTCGATGGACATGAGTCTGAGTGGACTCCGGGAGTTGGTGATGGACTGGGAGGCCTGGCGTGCTGCGATTCGTGGAGTCACAAAGAGTTGGACACGATTGAGCAACTGAACTGACTGAACTGATACCAATTTATATACTCACCAACAGAATACAAGAGTTCCCTTTTTCCACATCCTTGCAAACATTTGTTATATTTAGGCCTTTTTTTTTATTTTATGATAGCCATTCTGAAAGGTGTGAGGTGATATCTATTGTGGTTTTTATTTACATTTCTCTGATGATTATGGATGTTGAGCCTCTTTTCATGTGCCTGTTAGCCATCTGTATGTCTTTGCTAGGAAAAATATCTATTCAGGTCTTCTGCCCATTTATTGACTGGGTTGTTTGTTTTTTTTGATATTGAGTTGTATGAGTTCTTCGTGTGTTTTGGATATTAACCCCTTGTTGGTTGTATCATTTGCAAATATTTTCTCCCATTCCATTGTCTTTTTATTTAGGTCAAAGAGTGTTGTGCCTATGTTCTCTTCTAGAAGCTTTATGGTTTCAGGTCTTACATTTAGGACCTTAATCCATTTGAACTAGAATTAACTTTTGAGTAAAAGTTGTTTATTTCTTCCTTTGGGTTTTAAATTTTGCTGTAGATTAAAGTGAAACATAAAATTAAATCTTGCCCTTTAGACTGTGTGACATAGTAAGTATCACAAGTGCTACCATTTTTTTAATCCTAGTTTTATTTTGCTAAAGTTTCCATCAGGGAAGACTTGTCATGCTTTTCTTGTTTTTGATGATCTGCTCTGAGTTCTCTATTGGCATCTGGCTGGTATTTTTGCAGGCTAAAGAGAAGAAGGAGACAGAGAAGAGAACATCTTACTAATTTTAGTAAGAAACCATACAGACTAAATTTATTTGATACTGTGTTTATACAACAATCCCCAACTGGTTACCTGGTGTTTGAGTTGATTGTTTTAATTTAGGATATTTTTCACATATGGAAAGTGTGACTTTTTTTAGTCAATAAAAATTTAGACTTTCTTATGGACCTGATTTCTATCCTATTATTCTAGAGCTTTAGGGATGAGCCAGGATGAAGGAGAAATTTTAATACAAATAACTTCATGAAATACTTAACTTACTGGCAGGGCCATCTTTAAGTGCTTATACCAGTTGAAAAGCTTCTGCATAGGCAGACATTAATATGGTCCTACTCACATTTTTATTGGATCTTCAGGCAGAATGGTGGTGCCACATTAATTAAATTTTGCATGAAAATATCCAAAATAGAAAAAAAATTCATTAATATTTGATATAACTAAGTTATACCACAGAGGGGAACAAATATATGCTATAAGCAATAAAAATAAATTATAAATTTGGAAATTGTAATGCATTAAAAAGCTTGTTAAATAAGAAAAGTGCTGTAAAGATGAGGATGCAAATGAAAGGGCAGTGATCCTTATACAGGGTAGAAAATGTATCAGGGTTTCTTCAGTGCCGAACTAGTGAACTGACTATGTATGGACTGTAAAGGTCTGTTTTCCCACAAAGGGACTCTTCTAGAGAGATAGGAACAGTTCATCAGGACTTACAGTAGTAGTCTATAATCTAATAATGAAGGGTTTTTTTTGTTGTTGTTGTAATATGTACTTTAATTTTACCAATTAGCTTTCCATGAAGCGTCAGTCCAGTGAAAAGGGAGATTTTGATGGCATTTTTGAGGGCCTAGTCCCTGAACAGGAATAAGATGGCCATTTTTGGTGAACTGATGAAATAGAGTTCTTGAATATGAAAACTGAGGGCTGGATCCTAGTTATATGGCCTAGACACAGCCAGGTTTTCTATCCTGAAAAAAGCTAAGTTGTTTTTCACATTTATATTGCCAAAACACTGTACACTGAAGTTAGAACTTTGAAACCCTTCAGTGATTTTAATTAGCCAACTTTGTTTCTTTAAACTTTCTCTTTTTGGTCTTTCCAGACAACCAAAAGGCTTTTTATTTATTTTTATTCATTCATTTTTGTCTTTTATTGTAAAAATTTTCAACTACATATAAAAGTAATGAGAACTATATGATGAAGTGAATATAAATGACCCACCACCAACTTTAAATATTTATCTAATATTTTGACAACTTTTTTCACCTACTTCCCCATACTCCATACCTTATACCTTAAAACTTATTCTTGGTTGCAGTATTTTAAAACAAATTCCATACATTATATCACTTCATATGTAAATATTTTTGTGTTACTAACAGACAATACAGCCTCAACTTAACAGTAGCATTGTTATATCTATCCGAACTACCATCATCTAATACCTCTGTTTAAATTTTACCAATTGTCTCAAAAAGTTCCTATTACAGTTGATATATTTTACTTGGGTTACAAAAGGGTTCACACCTCACATTTAGCTGAGAAATCTTTTATGTCTCTATTTTATAGTTTTATACACCCCTCCCTAAATATCATTTATTTGCTGAAACTGAGTTTGACCGTTGCTCTATTGTTTTCAAAGAATAATTCATAGTTGATCACGTGTGTTTTCTCTTGCACCTTATCAGGAGGCCCCACTTTAGATTATAAAATTGATTAGTGGGTTCAGGTGTTGTCACACTGATATAGCTATTATAAAATTTTTCATCAACCTTTTACTTAATAATGGTTGATGAACCCAGCCTATATCCACTATTTCATCATAAAGTATATAATGTGTCATTTAAAAAATGGTATCATTTCTTTCATTTTTACTATTTAGAATTCCTTTATAATAAGGAATTTCCCCTTATTGTTTGGTTACCCTAAAACGAAAGTTTGTTGAGGAAAGGTAGACTATCTGCTTGATTATTTTCCTTTACTAATGCTGAGAATAATAAGTTGGTACACTTGCAATTTCCAGAGGTTTCTTTCTTTTTGGTATAATTATGAAGTCGTAAATTTTATATATTGATGTGTTCCAATCTATTGTGGTTCTTATTCTTTTAGGTGCTCAAATTTCCTTTCCTTTGACCAGTGCTATTCCCTTCAAATTGGTTATTTTTTCCTTTTGGTGTGACTCCAGTGTTCTGTGATACCTTCTTTGTTTCCTAATACAACTAAATGTTGTAGGATTGTTTTGAATGTTTTCTGCCCCAGACCTGAAATCAGCCATCTTTCCAAGAAGCCCTGATTCCTTTTAGGCAAAAATTGTATTTAGAGACCATAAGCTGGGCACTAGGAATACTCATTACTTCTTGATTGTCATTGACAGTAGGCCCTCTCAGTAGACTAAAATATGTATTCTTTAAAAAATTTTTTTAATTGAGTGATAACTGCTTTATAATGTTGTGTTGGTTCCTGCCATACGACCACATGAATCAGCCATAGGTATACACATGTCCCCTTCCTCTTGAGTCTCCCTGCTGACTCCCACCCCATCCCACTCCTTTAGGTTGTCACAGAGCACTGGGTTTGAGTTCCCTGTGTCATACAGCAAATTCCCACTGGCTATCCATTTTACATACAGTGAAGTATATGTTTCAATGCCACTTTCCCAATTCGGGCCACCCTCTCCTTTCCCAACTGTGTCCTCAAGTCTCTTCTCCATGTCTGTGTCTCCATGGCTGCCCTGCAAATAGGCTCATCAGTACCATCCTTCTAGATTCCATATATATGTGTTAATATATGATATTTATTTTTCTCTTTCTGACTTACCTCACTCTGTATAATAGACTCTAGGTTCATCAACCTCATTAGAACTGACTCAAATGAATTCCTTTTTATGGCTGAGTAATATTCTGTTGTATATATGTACCACATTTTCTTTATCTGTTCATCTGTCAGTGGACATCTAGGTTGCTTCCATGTTCTAGCTATTGTAAACAGTGCTGCAATGAACACTGGGGTACATGTGTCTTTTACAATTAAGGTTTCCTCAGAGTATATGCCTAGTAGTGGAATTTCTGGGTCATGTGGTAGTTTTACTCCTAGCTTTTTAAGAAATCTCCATATTGTTCTCCATAGTGGCATTATCAATTTACATTCCCACCAACAGTGCAAGCGGGTTCCCTTTTTTCCACACTCTGTCCAGCATTTATTGTTTGTAGATTTTTTGAAGATGGCCATTCTGACCAATGTGAGGTGATATATCATTGTAGTTTTGATTTTCATTTCTCTAATTATGAGTGATGTTGAGCGTCTTTTCATATATCTATTAGCCATCTGTGTGTCTTCTTTGGAGATGTGTCTGTTTAGGTCTTCTGCCCTCTTCTTGATTGGGTTGTTTGTTTTTCTGGTATTGAGCTGGAAAATGTATTCTTTATATTAAAAGAAAAATGTAAAGATGACTGAGTTTTCACTTATATTCCTTGATTTTATATCTCTATTTCTTTTGCTTCGCAATGAAAATTTTGGTTCTTCAGAAAAACAGAACCAAAAGAATGTGGTTATGTATATATTGCCAATGCATGCATGCATGCTAAGTTGCTTCAGTCATGTCCCACTCTTTGCAACCCCGTGGACTGTAGCCTGCAAGGCTCCTCTGTCCATGGGATTCTCAAGGCAAGAATACTGGAGTGGGTTGCCATACTCTCTTCCAGGGGATCCTCCTGACTCATGGATTGAACTTTTATCACCTGAGACTCCTGCACTGCAGGCAGATTCTTTATTGTTGAGCCACCGGGGAAGCCCATTTATTGTCAATAGATGTACACATATACAATAGAATGTGTATAGATAAATAGATAAAACATCAGATCATATCAGATCAGTCTCTCAGTCGTGTCCGACTCTGCAACCCCATGAATCCCAGCACTCCAGGCCTCCCTGTCCATCACCAACTCCTGGAGTTCATTCAGACTCACGTCCATCGAGTCAGTGATGCCATCCAGCCATCTCATCCTCTGTCGTCCCCTTCTCCTCCCGCCCCCAATCCCTCCCAGCATCAGAGTCTTTTCCAATGAGTCAACTCTTCGCATGAGGTAGCCAAAGGACTGGAGTTTCAGCTTTAGCATCATTCTTTCCAAAGAAATCCCAGGGCTGATCTCCTTCAGAATGGACTAGTTGGATCTCCTTGCAGTCCAAGGGACTCCCAAGAGTCTTCTCCAACACCACACTTCAAAAGCATCCATTCTTCGGCGCTCAGCCTTCTTCACAGTCCAACTCTCACATCCATACACGACCACAGGAAAAACCATAGCCTTGACTAGATTGACCTTTGTTTGCAAAGTAATGTCTCTGCTTTTGAATATGCTATCTAGGTTGGTCATAACTTTCCTTCCAAGGAGTAAGCGTCCTTTAATTTCATGGCTGTAGTCACCATCTGTAGTGATTTTGGAGCCCAGAAAAATTAAGTCTGACACTGTTTCCACTGTTTCCCCATCAATCTCCCATGAAGTGATGGGACCGAATGCCATGATCTTAGTTTTCTGAATGTTGCGCTTTAAGCCAACTTTTTCACTCTCCTCTTTCACTTTCATCAAGAGGCTTTTTAGCCAACTTTTTCATTCTCCACTTTCACTTTCATCAAGAGGCTTTTTAGTTCCTCTTCACTTTCTGCCATAAGGGTGGTGTCATCTGCATATCTGAGGTTATTGATATTTCTCCCGGCAATCTTGATTCCAGCTTGTGTTTCTTCCAGTCCAGCGTTTCTCACGACGTACTCTGCATAGAAGTTGAATAAACAGGGTGACAATATACAGCCTTGACGAACTCCTTTTCCTATTTGGAACCAGTCTGTTGTTTCATGTCCAGTTCTAACTGTTGCTTCCTGACCTGCATACAGATTTCTCAAGAGGCAGGTCAGGTGGTCTGGTATTCCCATCTCTTGAAGAATTTTCCACAGTTTATTGTGATCCACACAGTCAAAGGCTTTGGCATAGTCAATAAAGCAGAAATAGATGTTTTTCTGGAACTCTCTTTCTTTTTCCATGATCCAGCGGATGTTGGCAATTTGATCTCTGGTTCCTCTGCCTTTTCTAAAACCAGCTTGAACATCAGGAAGTTCACGGTTCACATATTGCTGAAGCCTGGCTTGGAGAATTTTGAGCATTACTTTACTAGCACGTGCTGCTAAGTCGCTTCTGTCGTGTCCGACTCTGTGCGACCCCATAGACGGCAGCCCACCAGGCTCTGCCATCCCTGGGATTCTCCAGGCAAGAACACTGGAGTGGGTTGCCATTTCCTTCTCCAATGCATGAAAGTGAAAAGTGAAAGTGAAGTGGCTCCGTCATGCCCGACTCTTTGTGACCCCATGGACTGCAGCCCACCAGGCTTCTCCATCCATGGGAGTTTCCAGGCAAGAGTACTAGAGTGGGGTGCCATTTGAGTGCAACTGTGTTGTAGTTTGAGCATTCTTTGGCATTGCCTTTCTTTGGGATTGGAATGAAAACTGACCTTTTCCAGTCCTGTGGCCACTTCTGGGTTTTTCCAGATTTGCTGGCATATTGAGGGCAGCACTTTCATGGCATCATCTTTCAGGATTTGGAATAGCTCAACTGGAATTCCATCACCTCCACTAGCTTTGTTCGTAGTGATGCTTTCTAAGGCCCACTTGAATTCACATTCTAGGATGTCTGGCTCTAGGTCAGTGATCACACCATCATGATTATCTGGGTCATGAAGATCTTTTTTGTACAGTTCTTCTGTGTATTCTTGCCATCTCTTCTTAATATCTTCTGCTTCTGTTAGGTCCATACCATTTCTGTCCTTTATCGAGCTCATCTTTGCATGAAATGTTCTTTTGGTATCTCTGATTTTCTTGAAGAGATCCCTAGTCTTTCCCATTCTGTTGTTTTCCGCTATTTCTTTGCATTGATCGCTGAGGAAGGCTTTCTTATCTCTCCTTGCTATTCTTTGGAACTCTGCATTCAGATGTTTATATCTTTCCTTTTCTCCTTTGCTTTTCACTTCTCTTCTTTTCACAGCTATTTGTAAGGCCTCCCCAGACAGCCATTTTGCTTTTTTGCATTTCTTTTCCATGGGAATGGTCTTGATCCCTGTCTCCTGTACAATGTCACAAACCTCCGTCCATAGTTCATCAGGCACTCTATCTATCAGATCTAGGCCCTTAAATCTATTTCTCACTTCCACTGTATAATCATAAGGGATTTAATTTAGGTCATACCTGAGTGGTCTAGTGGTTTTCCCTACTTTCTTCAATTTCAGTCTGAATTTGGCAATAAGGAGTTCATGGTCTGAGCCACAGTCAGCTCTTGGTCTTGTTTTTGTTGAATATATAGAGCTTCTCCATCTTTGGCTGCAAAGAATATAATCAATCTGATTTCGGTGTTGACCATCTGGTGATGTCCATGTGTAGAGTCTTCTCTTGTGTTGTTGGAAGAGGGTGTTTGTTATGACCAGTGCATTTTCTTGGCAAAACTTTATTAGTCTTTGCCCTGCTTCATTCCATATTCCAAGGTCAAATTTGCCTGTTACTCCAGGTGTCTCTTGACTTCCTACTTTTGAATTCCGTCCCCTATAATGAAAAGGACATCTTTTTTGGGTTTGAGTTCTAAAAGGTCTTGTAGGTCTTCGTAGAACCGTTCAACTTCAGCTTCTTCAGCGTTACTGGTTGGGGCATAGACTTGGATTACTGTGATATTGAACCGTTTGCCTTGGAAACGAACAGAGATCATTCTGTCGTTTTTGAGATTGCATCCAAGTACTGCATTTTGGACTCTTTTGTTGATCATGTTGGCCACTCCATTTCTTCTGAGGGATTCCTGCCCACAGTAGTAGATATAATGGTCATCTGAGTTAAATTCACCCATTCCAGTCCATTTCAGTTCACTGATTCCTAGAATGTCGACATTCACTCTTGCCATCTCTTGTTTGACCACTTCCAATTTGGCTTGATTCATGGACCTGACATTCCAGGTTCCTATGCAATATTGCTCTTTACAGCCTCGGACCTTGCTTCTATCACCAGTCACATCCACAGCTGGGTATTGTTTTTGCTTTGGCTTCATCCCTTCATTCTTTCTGGAGTTATTTCTCCACTGATCTCCAGTAGCATATTGGGCACCTACTGACCTGGGGAGTTTCTCTTTCAGTATTCTATCATTTTGCCTTTTCATACTGTTCATGGGGTTCTCAAGGCAAGAATACTGAAGTGGTTTGCCATTCCCTTCTCCAGTGGACCACATTCTGTCAGATCTTTCCACCATGACCAACCCGTTGTGGGTTGCCCCACGGGCATGGCTTAGTTTCATTGAGTTGGGCATGGCTTAGTTTCATTGAGTTAGACAAGGCTGTGGTCCTAGTGTGATTAGATTGACTAGTTTTCTGTGAGTATGGTTTCACTGTGTTTGCCCTCTGATGCCCTCTTGCAACTCCTACCGTCTTACTTGGGTTTCTCTTACCTTGGGCGTGGGGTATCTCTTCACGGCTGCTCCAGTAAAGTGCAGCCATTGCTCCTTACCTTGGATGAGGGGTATCTCCTCGCTGCCGCCCTTCCTGACCTTCAACCTGGGATAGCTCCTCTAGGCCCTCCTGCACCTGCGCAGCCACGGCTAGATGCTTGTTATAAGGAATTGGCTTATGTGATTATGGAGGTTGTCAAGTTCCGAATCTGCAGGGTAAGTTGACAGACCAGAGACCCAAGAAAACTAGAATTCCGGTTTGAATCTGAAGGCAGTTTAGTGTAGAATTAGGAAGAGCTGATGTTGAAGCCCAGAGTGCTGGAAAATTCTGTCTTTCTTGGCATTAGCTGAACTTTTTGTTGTATTCAGGCCTTCTACTAGTTGGATGAGGCCCACCTACACTATGGAGGGACATTTACTTTTCTCAAAGTTGACCAATTTAGATATTAACCTCACTCTCAACAGAAACATCCAGAATAATGTTTGACTAAATATCTAGACACTTTGTGGTCCAGTCAAGTTGACAAAAAATTAACCATCACAGTGAGCTTGGTAACTAAGTGAATTCCATTGGGCAGAAAAGATTTTTTAAATGTTTTAAGATCAATGAGAGGATTCAGCTCAGTTCAGTTCAGTTGCCCAGTTGTGTCTGCCTCTTTGCGACCCCATGAATCGCAGCACACCAGGCCTCCCTGTCCATCATCAACTCCCGGAGTTCACTCAGACTCACGTCCATCAAGTCAGTGATGCCATCCAGCCATCTCATCCTCTGTCGTCCCCTTCTCCTCCTGCCTCCAATCCCTCCCAGCATCAGAGTTTTTTCCAATGAGTCAACTCTTCGCATGAGGTGGCCAAAGGACTGGAGTTTCAGCTTTAGCATCATTCCTTCCAAAGAAATCCCAGGGCTGATCTCCTTCAGAATGGACTGGTTGGATCTCCTTGCAGTCCAAGGGACTCTCAAGAGTCTTCTCCAACACCACACTTCAAAAGCATCCATTCTTCGGCGCTCAGCCTTCTTCACAGTCCAACTCTCACATCCATACATGACCACAGGAAAAACCATAGCCTTGACTGGATGGACCTTTGTTGGCAAAGTCTCTGCTTTTCAATATGCTATCTAGGTTGGTCACAACTTTCCTTTCAAGGAGTAAGCATCTTTTAATTTCATGGCTGCAGTCACCATCTGCAGTGATTTTGGAGCCCAAGAAAATAAAGTCTGACACTGTACTGATCCCCAAATCATAATCCTGGAATGTTAGTGCTGAAAGGACACTGGATATGATTCATTTGAGTCATTTATCTTTTGAATGTGAAAACTAAGGCCTGGAGTGATCAAATGAATTGTCCAAGATCTCACATACATTCATGAAAGGAAAGGAAGGAAGGAATTAAGAAAGAAACAAAGATTAACTGAGCCTTTTTCGTATGGTAGGTGCTGTGCTAGGCACTAGCCATTCGGTGGTAACCAAAACAAACCCTGATCCTGCCTTTATGAAGATTTCCTGAGGAAGGGTCGCTTAAGCTGAGACAGGAGGGTATGCAGGAGTCTATCAGGGGATGGGGATCAGCAGCAAGACCAGGGAATCATATTTCATAAAAAGGGATTCAAGTGTGGGAGGGTGGTGGTGGTAGGGCGCGCTGAGGGGGGCAAGTTGAATGGCTTTAAAGACCTGAGAAAAGTTCAGAATAAATTGAAAGAGGCCGATAAAAGACTCAAAGATGCTGTTTACACTGTGCCTTCCCCTAAGGAGGATAATTTCCTCCCCCCGACCACAGCGAATTGTTTTACAAAGTAGTTAGCAATCCTTAAGCTATCAGTCTACGTCCCCCCAAAAGCAGGTATCATTATTGCTATTTAGTGACTAGAAGAATTAAGGCATTGAGCACTCCAATGCCTTGCCCAAGGCCACTGAAAAATTAAGATTAAAGAACTAGAATTGAAAGTCACAGGGGAAGACTTGGCTTCTCTGAGACAATCGTGGGAAAGGAAATTATTTATTCTGGAAATTTAAATAGTCATCTTGGAATCTTCAGTGAAATCAGAGTGCAAAAATAGGCCTTCTCCCTGTCCCCCAGCACAACAATAATTTAGCAGTGATTATAATAATGATTGTTAAATGATTTGTGTGCTGATTAGGCTAGGAGTTCCCAGGGCTGAGTTCCCAAGTTGCCCTCCACAGTTCTCCTTCTGTGATTTACCTAAGGCCATACTATGACTGGACTTAAGACATATCTCCATCCAGGAACTCTGACTGCTTTGGACCAACCAGCCCCATGATGTTGGTGTGAACATACTAGAAGTGACCTGATGAAGCTGCTTCATTGGGAAGTCTCTCACCAGTGGTACACTTGGTGATTTATTGTTGTTTAAACAATTATCTCTTTCCCTGCCTCTCTCTCTGATTTACATTTACCCGTGGTTTTTCTGAATGTATTGAAAACATTTAACTTTTATCATTCTTTAATTTTTAATTGTCTTATGATTGTCACTTAATTAAGCTTTAATAGAATCTACTGAAAAAAACAGAAACCAGCACTTACGAGTAAGCTGTTCTGTTTTCATTACGTTTGACAAGTCGGAGAAATGAAGAAACAAGGGAAAATATTTATGTCTTCTGGAAGATGTATGGCATGTAATGGGCTTGGACTTTGCTCGTCCTGGGAAAAGGGATAATTCTTCTAAACCACAAGATGTTCAGATGACATTCAAATGTGCCTGTACAGCAAATATTGTTCATCTGTGATTACTCTGAGTCATTTTTCAATTTTCACCAGTTTACTTTCAAATGGGGTGGGAATCTTTTCCTCTCTGGTTGATATAAGTGGAAAGGGGGTGTGCCTTGCAGGCGAGAGATCTTGATTCAAGGCCTGATGGGAGAGTCTCCTGGCCTTATGATTGCTCACATGTTACTTAACCTCTGATCTCAGTTTCTTTATAATTAAATGGGGATAATATTTTCCTCACTGGGGTTTTCTTGTGCTTAAATGTAATGTGAAAGCCCCTGGCCCTACTCTAGCTTTCCTTGCCAATTCTTCTAATACTTTCCCTGGATGTTTGCCACTCAAGTCTCAATCCTGAGAGTAGCTAAAATTTATAAAAATGTGGTGATTTGTTCACTCATTATAATTATATTTAAACACTACATTTTATTTTTTTAGGGCTTAGGAAAGTATGCCAGAATTATTAAAGCAAGGCATCTATATCATCATTTCAGTGTTCAATACTAGTGTTTTGAAATGATTTCATCTTTCATATTAAAGGCAATTTGGAGAGCAGCAAATATGCCACAATTAAAGAAAATTGAAATGGAATATAACTTATTCAATATCCCTTTTTAGGCTAAGAGTCAAGTACAAATGAGTGCTCATTTATTTTTATCCAAACCACATTTAGGACTTGATTCTTATCTCTATGTTAACTCTGATTATCTGTGTTTGATATTCACATCCATAAACTCTGCTCTGAAACTCTCTTTTTCCAAATAAAACTTATTCAGACTCTTTAGGGTTGTCCTTGTTGAAGCCAAACAGCAATGATTTCCAATGTGAACTGAATAGTTCATAATAAGAAAAGAACTATAATGCGATGGTAATGGTAAGAGAATGATTCCTTATATGTTTCAGAGCTTTTTGTTATTCAGCATGCACTCATATATTATTTAATTGCTCCTTACAATGACTCTGTGAGGTTCTTCCATGGTTCAAAATACATTTAAAGGGTGAAAGATGTCAAGCTTGTGTTGAGGCTTGTGTAATCTTGATGCTAAAACCAGGCAAGATAACACAAGAAAAGAAAATTACAGTCTCTTTCTCCTATGAACATGCACACAAAGATCCTAAATAAAAAAAGAATTTTTTTTAAAAAACTTTCTTATTGAAGCATAACTCACAGTGAAGGGCACAATCTTAACACTTAATTGACTGGAGACATATTAACTCCACAGGCATTAGTTTCTGCAAAAATTTCCTGGTCAAGGAAGAAATAGAAAATCTTAACAGACCCATCACAAGCACGGAAATTGAACTGTAATCAAAAATCTTCCAGCAAACAAAAGCCCCGGTCCAGACGGCTTCACAGCTGAATTCTACCAAAAATTTAGAGAAGAGATAACACCTATCCTGCTCAAACTCTTCCAGAAAATTGCAGAGGAAGGTAAACTTCCAAACTCATTCTATGAGGCCACCATCACCCTAATACCAAAACCTGACAAAGATCCCACAAAAAAAGAAAACTACAGGCCAATATCACTGATGAACATAGATGCAAAAATCCTTAACAAAATTCTAGCAATCAGAATCCAACAACACATTAAAAAGATCATACACCATGACCAAGTGGGCTTTATCCCAGGGATGCAAGGATTCTTCAATATCCGCAAATCGATCAATGTAATACACCACATTAACAAATTGAAAAATAAAAACCATATGATTATCTCAATAGATGCAGAGAAAGCCTTTGACAAAATTCAACATCCATTTATGATAAAAACTCTCCAGAAAGCAGGAATACAAAGAACATACCTCAACATAATAAAAGCTATATATGACAAAACTACAGCAAACATTATCCTCAATGGTGAAAAATTGAAAGCATTTCCTCTAAAGTCAGGAACAAGACAAGGGTGCCCACTTTCACCATTACTATTCAACATAGTTTTCGAAGTTTTGGCCATAACAATCAGAGCAGAAAAAGAAATAAAAGGAATCCAAATTGAAAAAGAAGAAGTAAAACTCTCACTATTTGCAGATGACATGATCCTCTACATAGAAAACCCTAGACTCCACTAGAAAATTACTAGAACTAATCAATGACTATAGTAAAGTTGCAGGATATAAAATCAACACACAGAAATCCCTTGCATTCCTATACACGAATAATGAGAAAACAGAAAGAGAAATTAAGGAAACAATTCCATTCACCATTGCAACGGAAAGAATAAAATACTTAGGAATATATCTACCTAAAGAAACTAAAGACCTATATATAGAAAACTATAAAACACTGGTGAAAGAAATCAAAGAGGACACTAATAGATGGAGAAATATACCATGTTCATGGATTGGAAGAATCAATATAGTGAAAATGAGTATACTACCCAAAGCAATTTATAGATTCAATGCAATCCCTATCAAGCTACCAACAGTATTCTTCACAGAGCTAGAACAAATAATTTCACAATTTGTATGGAAACACAAAAAACCTCGAATAGCCAAAGCGATCTTGAGAAAAAGAATGGAACTGGAGGAATCAACCTACCTGACTTCAGGCTCTATTACAAAGCCACAGTTATCAAGACAGTGTGGTACTGGCACAAAGACAGAAATATAGATCAATGGAACAAAATAGAAAGCTCAGAGATAAATCCACGCACATATGGACACCTTATCTTTGACAAAGGAGGCAAGAATATACAATGGATTAAAGACAATCTTTTTAACAAGTGGTGCTGGGAAATCTGGTCAACCACTTGTAAAAGAATGAAACTAGAACACTTTCTAACACCATACACAAAAATAAACTCAAAATAGATTAAAGATCTAAACGTAAGACCAGAAACTATAAAACTCCTAGAGGAGAACATAGGCAAAACACTCTCTGACATACATCACAACAGGATCCTCTATGACCCACCTCCCAGAATATTGGAAATAAAAGCAAAAATAAACAAATGGGACCTAATTAACCTTAAAAGCTTCTGCACATCAAAGGAAACTATTAGCAAGGTGAAAAGACAGCCTTCAGAATGGGAGAAAATAATAGCAAATGAAGCAACTGACAAACAACTAATCTCAAAAATATACAAGCAACTCCTACAGCTCAACTCCAGAAAAATAAATGACCCAATCAAAAAATGGGCCAAAGAACTAAATAGACATTTCTCCAAAGAAGACATACAGATGGCTAACAAACACATGAAAAGATGCTCAACATCACTCATTATCAGAGAAATGCAAATCAAAACCACTATGAGGTACCATTTCACACCAGTCAGAATGGCTGCGATCCAAAAGTCTACAAATAATAAATGCTGGAGAGGGTGTGGAGAAAAGGGAACCCTCTTACACTGTTGGTGGGAATGCAAACTAGTACAGCCACTATGGAAACAGTGTGGAGATTCCTTAAAAAACTGGAAATAGAACTGCCTTATGATCCAGCAATCCCACTGCTGGGCATACACACTGAGGAAACCAGAAGGGAAAGAGACACGTGTACCCCAATGTTCATTGCAGCACTGTTTATAATAGCCAGGACATGGAAGCAACCTAGATACCCATCAGCAGATGAATGGATAAGAAAGCTGTGGTACATATACACAATGGAGTATTACTCAGCCATTAAAAAGAAAACATTTGAATCAGTTCTAATGAGGTGGATGAAACTGGAGCCTATTATACAGAGTGAAGTAAGCCAGAAGGAAAAACACCAATACAGTATACTAACGCATATATATGGAATTTAGAAAGATGGTAACAATAACCCTGTGTACGAGACAGCAAAAGAGACACTGAAGTATAGAACAGTCTTATGGACTCTATGGGAGAGGGAGAGGGTGGGAAGATTTGGGAGAATGGCATTGAAACATGTAAAATATCATGTATGAAACGAGATGCCAGTCCAGGTTCGATGCACGATTCTGGATGCTTGGGACTAGTGCACTGGGACGACCCAGAGGGATGGTATGGGGAGGGAGGAGGGAGGAGGGTTCAGGATGGGGAACACATGTATACCTGTGGCGGATTCATTTTGATATTTGGCAAAACTAATACAGTTATGTAAAGTTTAAGAATACAATAATTAAAAAAAAATTTCCTGGTCAATAATGTGTTAAGTGCACAGTTTGATGAATTTTTATACATGTACCTCCATGTAACCCCAGATTTTGCTGTATTTGCCTCATCTACCCCCTTACTTTGTCAGTTTTGAAAAAAGGAAACAAAATCACAGAAAGTGGAATTTCCTCTTAATTCCTGTATCTTTTCTCATTCTTCCCTCCCTTCCTGACCAGAAGCAGCCAATATCATGAATTTGGTGTGAGTCCTTTTAGTCTGTTTCAAAAATACATTTAAATACACATATACTCCTTTAGGGCTTTCCAGGTGGCTCAGTGGTAAAGAATCTGCCTGCCAATGCAGGAGATGTGCTTTCATCCCTGGGTTGGGAGGATCCCCTGAAGAAGTAAATGGCAACCGACTCCAGTATACTTGCCTGGGAAATCCCATGGACAGAAGAGCCTGGCAGGCTACAGCCCATGGGGCTGCAAAAGAGTTGGATGCAACTTAGTGACTAAACAACAACAACAATGCTTCTTTAAGAAGAATCTATAGCAATAATGTCTAGTAGAAATATAATGCAAGCCATGTGTATAATTTAAAATTTTCTGTCACTCTTAAAAAATAAAAAGTACTCATTCACTATAGTACACTAATATGTTACATGATAAAAGATAAAGTGAACTGTAGTATCAACAAAATATTAATGCTTAATGGAAAAACATATTTTATACTGCTTTGGTTTTATATTTTAAATTAATTAAAATAAATGAAATAAAAATTTTGGTTTCTTAGTCATGTTTTCTACATTTCAAATGCTCAATTGTTACATGTCCCTACTGTACAGCATGACTCTGTAAATATTGCTTTGTATACTTTTAAAGTTTACATAAATAGAGCACTGTTTTTATCTTTCTGCAATTTGCTTTTTACACTTATCTTTATGTTTTGAGATGTATTCATGTAGATACTATGTACAACTTGTCTATTCTTCTTAGCAGTTTTATAGTATTCCATCACAAATGGACTCAATCAAATACTATATTTTTAAATACAATATTTTATTTATCCAATCCTCATTTTATAAACATTCAAGTTGTTTCTAGTTTCCACTTTATTCTGCTCCCTTTTCTTTTTTCCCCCTCTCCTCAATCAAGCTATTTATTCAAAAGAATTATAAAAAACAGGAAAAGTCAACATGAGCTTTCTACTATTTAGTTTCCTCATCTGTGTAATGGGGATAATTCTATTACCTACTTTGTAAGGCTCAAGAGACTTAAATGCAGTAATTCATATTAAAGATAGTTGGAGTGATACATAGCAAATCAATGTGCTCAAGAAGCATTAGCTGCTCTCCTTGTCTTCTTCCTCCTCCTCCTTCTATACAACTGTATGTTTATGTGGATCAATATGCTCTCTTTCCCTCTTGCCTGATGATTGCCTTCTGCTCAAAGCACCATGAAATGAATTGGCTAGTCCTCATCACATTTACATAAGGTCCATCTAGTCAAGGCTATGGTTTTTCCTGTGGTCATGTATGGGTGTGAGAGTTGGACTGTGAAGAAGGCTGAGCGCCAAAGAATTGATGCTTTTGAATTGTGGTGTTGGAGAAGACTCTTGGGAGTCCCTTGGGCTGCAAGGAGATCCAACCAGTCCATTCTGAAGGAGATCAGCCCTGGAATTTCTTTGGAAGGAATGATGCTAAAGCTGAAACTCCAGTACTTTGGCCACCTCATGCGAAGAGTTGACTCATTGGAAAAGACTCTGATGCTGGGAGGGATTGAGGGCAGGAGGAGAAGGAGACGACAGAGGATGAGATGGCTGGATGGCATCACTGACTCGATGGACATGAGTCTGGGTGAACTCTGGGAGTTGGTGATGGACAGGAAGGCCTGGCGTGCTGTGATTCATGGGGTCGCAAAGAGTCGGACACGACTGAGCGACTGAACTGAACTAAACTGAACTATCTTTAAAGGTATGAGCATTTTGAGAATTAATAACGCTCTCTATTGTGTATGGGTTCAATACAATCCAAAGTCCCACAGACTATTCTATACATTTAAGCAATCTTTGTCAACATTATCAAAACTGGAATGAAAATTCTGTTTTCATAATGAAGTATGCAAAAACCTCTAGGTACATAAAAATGGCATAGTCCTTAAAGTCATTAAATGAGTTAAGAGGGTTTAATAGTAAAAATGTTTTTATAATTTTGAATGAATAAGCCAGCTTCTATATTAATCTAAAATAAATGTAATTCCTATGAAAGTATTTCAGTTCATTTTATTATACCCAGATTTTGAAAAAAAGAAATCCATATCCAAATATATCAACTCCATTTTCTGTTTGTAAAGGAGAGATGAAACTGGAGGACCCAAAGTAACACATATTTTGAAAAAAATTGCTAGATACCTTAGAACATATTCAGTTCAGTTCAGTTCAGTCGCTCAGTTGTGTCCGACTCTTTGCGACCCCATGAATCGCAGCACGCCAGGCCTTCCTGTCCATCACCAACTCCCGGAGTTCACTCAGACTCACGTCCATCGAGTCAGTGATGCCATCCAGCCATCTCATCCTCTGTCATCTCCTTCTCCTCCCGCCCCCAATCCCTCCCAGCATCAGAGTCTTTTCCAATGAGTCAACTCTTCGCATGAGGTGGCCAAAGTACTGGAGTTTCAGCTTTAGCATCATTCCTTCCAAAGAAATCCCAGGGCTGATCTCCTTCAGAATGGACTGGTTGGATCTCCTTGCAGCCCAAGGGACTCTCAAGAGTCTTCTCCAATACCACAGTTCAAAAGCATCAATTCTTTGGCGCTCAGCCTTCTTCACAGTCCAACTCTCACATCCATACATGACCACAGGAAAAACCATAGACTTGATTAGACAGACCTTTGTTTGCAAAGTAATGTCTCTGCTTTTGAATATGCTATCTAGGTTGGTCATAACTTTTTTCCAAACAGTAAGCGTCTTTTAATTTCATGGCTGCAGTCACCATCTGCAGTGATTTTGGAGCCCCCCAAAAATAAAGTCTGACACTGTTTCCCCATCTATTTCCCATGAAGTGATGGGACCGGATGCCATGATCTTCGTTTTCTGAATGTTGAGCTTTAAGCCAACTTTTTCACTCTCCACTTTCACTTTCATTAAGAGGTTTTTTAGTTCCTCTTCACTTTCTGCCATAAGGGTGGTGTCATCTGCATATCTGAGGTTATTGATATTTCTCCCGACAATCTTGATTCCAGCTTGTGTTTCTTCCAATCCAGGATTTCTCATGATGTACTCTGCATATAAGTTAAATAACAGGGTGACAATATACAGCCTTGACGTACTCCTTTTCCTATTTGGAACCAGTCTGTTGTTCCATGTCCAGTTCTAACTGTTGCTTCCTGACCTGCATACAAATTTCTCAAGAGGCAGGTCAGGTGGTCTGGTATTCCCATCTCTTTCAGAATTTTCCATAGTTTATTGTGATCCACACAGTCAAAGGCTTTGGCATAGTCAATAAAGCAGAAATAGATGTTTTTCTGGAACTCTCTTGCTTTTTCCATGATCCAGTGGTTGTTGGCAATTTGATCTCTGGTTCCTCTGCCTTTTCTAAAACCAGCTTGAACATGTGTGAGTTCACAGTTCACATATTGCTGAAGCCTGGCTTGGGGAATTCTGAGCATTACTTTACTAGCGTGTGAGATGAGTGCAATTGTGCGGTAGTTTGAGCATTCTTTGGCATTGCCTTTCTTTGGGATTGGAATGAAAACTGACCTTTTCCAGTCCTGTGGCCACTTCTGAGTTTTCCAGATTTGCTGGCATATTGAGTGCAGCACTTTCACAGCATCATCTTTCAGGATTTGAAAAAGCTCAACTGGAATTCCATCACCATATTACACAACTGTTTTTCCTGCCAGTGGACTTATATTTTTATGTTCTTTATAAAAAAGTAATATAAAAATTATTTTGCATTTTCTGAGCAGTCTAATTACCAGGTGGGGGTGGGGGTGGAGATTACAAATTCACCAGTGTAAATCTCCAAACCTAGCTCTGCTAGGAGGTAGTTAAAAATTGAATGTAGGTATCATTATGTAACCAATAAGAACTGGTGGAATAAGGTCTGCATTTATCAAAGATACAATTTCTACAGAGGTTTTAAGATTTGCTTTAGTGGAAGTGGGTTTTGGGAGGGTGGTAAGTATAAAATAAATCTTGTATACTTGCTTATTCCATCCCTTTTGCAAATTTTTTCCTATTACAATTTTGGGGAAGATATATGATTTTGTTTTCTTTGATTAATTTTATTCCTGCAAGGCTATTCAAAATCTAAAGGCTTACAAAGAGTAATGGTTGCAAGAAATGGAATATTTGACCCTTTATATAATAAATTCTGGCAGTGATTACTCAGGTATATCGTCAAGAAGGTTGTTATGTACTCTTAATTTTGTTCTGGGAGGAAAGATGGATTACTTCCTCTGAGGACTTTTGCAAACTAATACTGAATTTTACATATTTTAGTTTAGAAATATTTACTTTTCTTCAGTTTTTTTTCTGAAGAATTTTGATTTGACAGAAATGCTACATTTATTATTTTTTACTCTTTGAAAATAAGGGACTAGAGCAGATAATATTCCTATGTTGTGTGGAAAGAATTTGAGTTTGCAGAATTTCTAACAATTCTTCCTGATGAAGACTTCAGGAATCCAACTTGTGGTGGTTTTAGGTATATATCTATCACCTTTAAGTGACTGATAACTCCTGAAATCTGTTTAACTAAAGGATGCCTGGTACTGATAGATTAGCCACAATAGTAACTACATTTCGTCTATGAGACGAATAAATATTACATCATTCTTCTTTTATTGCCTCCCTGACTCATATTTTCAAGTCAAATATTTTTTAAAAAAGGACAAGGGATATAAATAAAGTAGAAAAAACCAATCCATTACCTTCAATAGCTCATGGTTTATATGGATTAACAGATTAAACAAACATAAATGACTCTGTTATTGAATAACTAATTTTCCTAAAAGTTTTATAGTACTGTGGTTGAGGCATGGTTGATGGACTCAGAAAGTGTAGGATCAAAACCTTGCTCTGCCATGTTCCAGCTAGGTGGGTTTGGACAACTGTTTAATCTCTTTGAACATCAGCTGTCTATTAAATGGGGATAACAGTACTCATGTTTAAAGTTGTTGTTTTTTTTAAAATGAGAACTACATGATCTAATCCTCAGGCAAAGTGCTTAGCATACAATGCTTGCTTAAAGAATGTTAGATATTTTGGTTAGATTAACATTCATGGATGACAGAATCTTTAACTGATTAAATGGGCTGAGGGCAGGGTAGTGGTCCCAGTTAGATGGCTTCAATCAGAGACAATATCCTATAGGAAAGGAAATTTGATCTCATTTTTTAAATGCCAGTGTGTGGATGAAGGAGAAGGAATATTTCAGGTACTGAAACTGACATGCTGGTAATAACAAACATGCTTCTGAAGCTAAATGAATCATGCTAACTGGAGTTTGAAAATACATTTGTTTGCCCAGATGTGGATTTGTATAGCAAAGTAAGAAATGAAGAGGTTGATTAGATAAATGTTCAAATGAACATTAGCTCACATGTGAAAAAAGGAGATAGAGGACTTCTGTGTTCTTAAACCAAAGAATGAGAATATATAACAGGTCTTTGTGAAGGTGATTCCTGCAGTAGTTTCTGGGTTGGATGAGGTGATAATGGAGTCTGTGGAGGGTGTTGATGATCCAGATACTACACACTTGGTTCTGGGAGGTATGGAACACAAGAGAGCGATTCCAAGAGACAGTTTGGATATGGCACAGCTTGGTAACACAATCAAGATGGGAACTGAACTAGTGTAGTTGATAACGCCTTCCATTGTTACTTTACTTTGTTGGATGTAAATAGAACCTCCCATTCCATCCCAATGGAGGAAATGATCTTTGTTTTTTTGTTTGTTTGTTTTTTTAATTAATTTTATTTTATTTTTAAACTTTACATAATTGTAGTAGTTTTGCCAAATATCAAAATGAATCCGCCACAGGTATACATGTGTTCCCCATCCTGAACCCTCCTCCCTCCTCCCTCCCCATACCATGCCTCTGGGTCGTCCCAGTGCACCAGTCCCAAGCATCCAGTATCGTGCATCGAACCTGGACTGGCATCTCATTTCATACATGATATTTTACATGTTTCCATACCATTCTCCCAAATCTTCCCACCCTCTCCCTCTCCCACAGAGTCCATAAGACTGTTCTATACATCACTGTCTCTTTTGCTGTCTCGTACACAGGGTTATTGTTACCATCTTTCTAAATTCCATATATATGCGTTAGTATACTGTATTGGTATTTTTCTTTCTGGCTTACTTCACTCTGTATAGTAGACTCCAGTTTCATCCACCTCATTAGAATTGATTCAAATGTATTCTTTTTAATGGCTGAGTAATATTCCATTGTGTATATGTACCACAGCTTTCTTATCCATTCATCTGCTGATGGACATCTAGGTTGCTTCCATGTCCTGGCTAGTATAAACAGTGTTGCGATGAACATTGGGGTACACGTGTCTCTTTCCCTTCTGGTTTCCTCAGTGTGTATGCCCAGCAGTGGGATTGCTGGATCATAAGGCAGTTCTATTTCCAGTTTTTTAAGGAATCTCCACACTGTTTCCATAGTGGCTGTACTAGTTTGCATTCCCGCCAACAGTGGAAATGATCTTTGTCTAGGAACTTAATCAGGGTTTCTAAATGGTAATAGAGTTCTGGATTTTGGTTACTCCAAGGGAACCCAGGGAAAGTGCAGGGAAATAAATTACTCTGCACAAGGATGTGACAGAAATGTATATATGTATAATACATGTGTGTGTATTACCTTTTTACTTTTTTCCTCCTGATTGAGTTGACATAGGAGGGAAGATGTGAGAAGGTTAGAGGAGAAATAAAAGATACCAAGAACTTTTATGAATGGAGATTTCTAATATTAAATTTACGTTTTTGTGTGACGTAGTTTTTTCCCAGTATTCTCAGACATTCAAGTACAGATGCCATGCTGTTGTGACTGAGTGTCTTATTGTGTGTATGAGGGTGTATGTTTGTGTTTAAGTTATGGAAAGGGACTGAGATCTATGCCTGGGTTGGTGTGGTATGGAAAACAACTTTGGTTCTGGGAAGACAAAATGATCCTTAACCTGAACTAACTGAGCCAGAGGAGGGAGCTGATTGCCAAAGGAGTTAATGACAATAGGATTCTGGGAACTTGCAGAAATTCCAGGGAGGACATGGACTTCCCACAAGGAGGTAGCTTTGAATTTCTCTTCTTGTGATCTTAAGGAATTGAGTAACTGGCTGAATATTTATAGGGATAAATTTGACTTTACACACTTATTTTTGTAGGGATAAGACGTGACTAAATAAATCTGCTCCTTTTGGTTTTAATGTCCTCTAGGCTTAAGTTGCCTCAACGGCTTCATGATATTGCTGCCCATTGTAGGAGCCTCAGAGTTAGTTTGCCTGCCAGGCTGGTTTGGCTTCTCAGCCTTTCACTGATACTGAGATGTCACACTGTGGATGTCTGTGTCTTTCTGACTTACCTCCGGGACTGAAAGCCTTACCTCCCCGCAACTTGTCAATGGAGATGACAGCTAGAGATGATCTTTCTACAGCAGAGTAGCATTTTAAATTTTTGAGTACTTAATGTCTACTCCCAGAAACACTGGGAAGAAAATTTGAAGCATTACATTTTTTTAAGATGAATATTTTAATGAATCTGCTTGGAGTTATCCCTTGGTATTTGTCTCATTTCTGTCTAGTTTTATGGTTATAATGGTATTTGAAAATTAAATGTCACAAAACATAAACCAAATAAACATGTCATCTGACTTTTTAAATTTTTATTATTTTTTAGTATTATACTTAATAATTTTCCTGCTTTTTAACAGACTGTTCTGCTGATGAAATAAATGGGAGATGTGGGTGGGGAGTAACACAGAATTATGTGGAACTGGTGCTTGTGACAGGGTTAAGAGAAGATTATTTGGGTTGGAATCCCAGCTCTTCTACTTCCTAGCCTGGCAAACTTAAAGAAGGTATTTAGACTCCCTGGTACTCAGTTTAACTCATCTGTAAAATGGGATAAATAATAGTAACTATGTCTTAGGGTTGTTAAGATAATTCATGTAAAGCTCCTAGAACAGTACTGGCCATCGATCTAGTGAGTGCTCAGTGAGCTACTTATTTTTATTATTGTTATAGCATATATTATTATTATTCATAGAAAAATTAGTCTACGGGGAAATTAATCTCGTTATTTTATTGGCTTCACCTTGTGAAAAATGATACTTTCTCATTTGATTATTTGCCGTAGTCAACACATTTGCTTTTCTACGATTTTTGGCTGTTTTCACAAATTTATATTTAAGTCCATAAAAATTTGCTATGCTTGTGGATATTCTAAGAATGACCCATTGAGCTTGAAGACAGTGCCCCAAAAGGAGTTCGTAGCATTTCTAGCATGATTAGAGTGTGAGGTCTCCCCAGATGCTTTGAAGGGAATAACATTCATTTGAAAATGCAAGCTTTTTTTTTTAAATATAGATATTCATTCATAATAATGTGATAGGGAGAATAGTGGTCCCCCAAAGATATCCATATCTTAACCCTCTGCACTCATGAATATGTTATGTTACATGGCACGGAGGAATTAAGGTTGCTAACCTGTGGAATGAAGAGAGTATCCTATGGGAGTATCCATTATCCAGATGGGCCCAGGGGTTCTTATGTGTGAAACAGAAGCAGGTGAATCAGTATCAGAGTGACGCAGCATGAGAAAGACTCGGCCTGCCCTGCTTGCTTTGAAGATGGAAGGTGGCTAGGTGCCAAAACTGCAGGCACCCTCTGGATGATGGAGAAGGTAAAGAAACAATTCTCTTTCATCTAGAACCTCCAGAAGGAATGCAGACCTGCCTGCTGCTGCTGCTGCTAAGTCGCGTTAGTCGTGTCTGACTCTGTGCTACCCCATAGATGGCAGCCCACTAGGCTCCGCCATCCCTGGGATTCTCCAGGCAAGAACACTGGAGTGGATTGCCATTTCCTTCTCCAATGCATGAAAGTGAAAAGTGAAAGTGAAGTCGCTCAGTTGTGTCCGACTCTTCGTGACCTCATGGACTGCAGCCCACCAGGCTCCTCCGTCCATGGAATTTTCCAGGCAAGAGTACTGGAGTGGGTTGCCATTGCCTTCTCCCAGACCTGCCTGCTACCACCTTAATTTTAGCCCAGTAAGACCCATTTCAGACTTCTGACCTCCTGAACTGTATGATAACAAACCTGTGCTGCTTTAAGCCACCACATTTATGGTAACTTATTATGGCAGCAATAGGAACCTATTGATAAAACAATACTGTACCACCCAAGCTTATCCGGTGGCTTGCTGGTAAAGAATCTGCCTGCAAAGCAGGAGATGCAGGAGATATAGGCTCGGTCCCCGAGTTGGGAAGATCCCCTGGAGAAGGAAATGGCTAACTCCAGTATTCTTGCCTGGAGAATCCCATGGACAGACGATCCTGGTGGGCTATAGTCCTTGGGATTGCAAGAGTCACACATGACTGGGCATACACACACACACACACACACACACACACACACACACACACACACCACCCAAGGTGTAGATGTTAGTAAAGAAATCTCTCTCCTATTTAAATGGAAAAGTTACCTTATTTTCCATCTTACTGAGCAGAGACTACTCACTGTTAGAAGCACACGTCAGAGCCTGGAATGAGAATGAAGGAGGGTCTTGAGCTGTGGACAGAATGAATCATGGAAGAGAATCTTACCTTGGGCAGAATGGCTATGTTTGTGGAAATTTTGAAAAGATTAAACTGATGAAGCTTCTATTTATAAAGTTATTCTGGTTGTTTCTGTTTTCCCCAGGCTACTGAAGGTGAATACATATGCTATTCATTGACGAATCTGTTTTTTTTTTTCTGTGGAAATATAAGTTATAGGGTATCTGCAACTTTTAGGTATGTTAAAGGTAAAGAATGAAAAAAGGGACAATTAAAAAACAGTGTGTGCTGGCATGAGGTGTGGGATATTATTCTATAGCATAATTTTGTGGCTGGGGGCACAGAATTTATAGGATGTGAAACACTCAAGTTTAACTGCAAAAGGAACATTTGTGAAAACGGATCACAGTGAAGGATTCAAACAAAAGCATTTCAGTGGAAATCGTACATCCAGAAGAGACAATGAAAATAAAGAGGCCAAATGAGCTAGTGCAAACTGAAAGAATTAAAAAGAATAAACAGAGTCATCTACAACTTTATCAGACAAAAAGAAATACAAGAGAGAGAATGACCCATCAATAAATGAGGAGGGAGGAGAAATCGATGTTAGTGGTAAAATGTCTGAGCTATTGAACTGCTTTTTTTCAAGTCTGTCTTATAAAGAAATAAGGGTCTGGATAATTAGGAAGTAATTAAGGTCTCACTGACTTTGAGACACTATTGATCATAAATAAGTAAATAATTACCAATTGCATTAATAAAATGTGTGCAGTGTAGAAGCAATGCATTCTATAATAAATTTTCCCAATCCAATGGTAATTATTATATCATTTGTGAAGCTAGCAGTGAATTGGGGAAAGAAAAACCCACTTCCAAATATGCACAATTAATTAGATGCGATGATTTGACCAGAAGAAAATGGACAAAGAAATAAGCTCTTCAGGATAAAATCTGGAAGATTTGCTATCAGTTTATCTAAACAAATAAGACCAACACCCACACACAAATAACATTGTAGAAAAACAATTTAAATTCTGGCCCACCAGGTATGGGATAATGAACTACATGAAGTACAGTTCTTAGTTGCTCATTGTCCAGAGAACCTGGATCACTCAGGTGACTGACTACACAGATTTTACAAATGCTAGCTATTTTGGAGTTTAACATCTTCAGAACTAAAATGTTATAGAAAACTGCGGACACTTCCATTTGTGCTGTCTCATGTGTACCTAGGTGTGAGCTCAGGCTAATATGAATTGGATACATACCTCTCACACACTTTTTATAAATTAATGAATTGATGTAAGAATGTACTGTTTTGGTATTTCAAGATGGTGTACAGTGGGGAAGAACAAAAGGTTTGTAGTCAGAGAGACTTGGGTTAGGATCAACCCCATGCACGAGCACTTGCTGGCCAAGTTATTTGACCTTTCTGAAGGAATGTAATAATATTTATTACATATAATTTTATGAAGGTTAAATGAAATAGCTGATATACTACTCTTGGCACAAAGTAGATATTCAACAAATAAAACTTATTGTCATAATAATATGGTAGATTTGAGTGAAACATGTGATATACATGTTTGCTTGAAAGCTAGGGAGACCAGAATCTACTTTTTGCTCTAATTTTGAATTACATAGCACTTGGCATATTGGTACTTGATAAATGGCAGCAATTAACATGTAGTTTTTATTTAGCTCTGTTACCCTGGGAAAATTATAGTCTCACTTTACCTCAATTTGTGCATAAGTTAGGATTAACCTATATTTCTTCAAGCATTTTCTGTGTTCTGAGCATTATTGGAGCACATCTGATTCCTGAAGGAACTTAAGAGTTTAGTTGCACAGGTAAAACCAATGTATAGGAACAACTAGAGATAAAAATGAGTGTAAATTCTCATAAGTGCATAGGGGTTCAGAAAACAGATAAGGTAAACCATTGTAGCAACAAAAGGAATGACAAGGGAAAACAATGGTACTTACTCTAGGCATTGAAGGTTACTTAAGATTTGGATGAATGAGGAAATGGTGGAGAGGCAAAAGGGCTTTTTGAGTGGCAGGGGGACAGCCTGAGCCAGGGTCTGAAGGTAAGAATGAATGCATCTGGTGATTGCATTTCTGAGACATGGAGCTTATGATCTGGTGTAACGTCTGAGGATTGCACATAAGTATTTGAAATTGGGGCCATTGTCTTTGAAGACGGATGAGTGGATGTTGAATGAAATGGTGTTAAGGTTGGAGGACAAAGCAGAAGGATGCTGTTGCTTGTGATAACACTCTGTCTAAAGTTTCATGGCTTTGGATGAAATGAGATATTTGAATCTCTAAAATGCTTTCCTTCTTGTGAAGCTCTGCAACCATCCATAGAAATTTCATTTTTCTTGTGTTTCTTTCATTAGCCTATGAAACCTTTGAGGTGGGAACCAAGTTTTGTTCATCTCCATATAGGAGCCCATAACATGGGACTTGACACATAATAATGAACACAAAATACTTGTGGGATGGATAAAAGATGCTGTAGGTTATAAACATGAAGGGACATTTAATATTTGTCTCTCAATTATATCTCTTTTATTTGCCCATTTTATCTACTTATAAAAGTTCTTACGGTGGCTTGCACACTGAAATAGAATACTTGTTAAGAAACAGAAGTTGTATTCCAGAAGGAGAAAGTTTCCCTCCTTTTAGGCACCAAGGCCAAGCAGATTATAGAATCCAAATTTAAACAAGAAATTTGGATTTGGTTTCTGGCAGTCGTAACATAAAGAGAATCACAATGTGCTTTCATTTTCTGATAAGCAGCCTGCAACGTTCAATTGCAGAACAAGAGTTTTCCCTGGAAATAAACTTGAGGAGGAAGTGATCACATGGGACCTTGTAATATTTCAATTAAACATTCCCTTGTAGGGCGGGATATTCAATTGGATATGAGGGAGCATAAAATAGGCTCTAGAGAGAACTGGCACGGAGACCAACTCCATTTCTTCTGGCTTTCCAGATGGTTCATGGATGAAATTTACCCAGTCTAAAAAATTTATTTACTTTTTTTATTTTGGAAGTGCTTGCATCTGGAAAAAATAACCACAAATTCAATTGTTTAAAAAGTAAAGATATTTAGGTATCGTTAGAGAATGGAGTTCATATTAAGTGATTTTGCTTTGAAACATGGTAAATAACTTGGAAAAGAGCATAAAACACTTTGCAGGGCCATGGCTCATAAATTTATAACATTGCTTTTATTAATTTGGAATCTTCATGAGCTGAGATGAAGAGAGGAGTCCTTGAATTGATTTCCACATTATGCTGATTCTGTGATCATCTGTGTACTAAGAGACCACCCAATTCATCTCTCTGGTAACTAACACCAGATTTTGTCCTGGATTTGAGATCTCTGGCTATGACATGCAACATATTTAAAAAATCTGTTTGATTGATAGTTTAATCATTGTTCCCTATTACATCAGCAGCCAGGCCTAGTATTCCAATTTTGAAGGACTGTTTTGCCTTTGTCCTTGTGTCACACAAAGTACTTGAGGCTTGCCAATAGTAGATCTGATTGAAGCTTTATAGATTTCAGACATAGTTGAAAGTTTAAATTTTATTTTATGTTCTTGTGGTTATCTTTTAGACAGCATATGATTTCTAGTCCTCCTGTTATAAAGTCACCTTTCCGATCATTTTCATTGTGTATTCTTTTCTATTCCTTTATTTCTTCAATATTTATATGAGTGTCAATAATTTTATGCTCTTGCAAAGCTAGTGGAAGAGGTGGTCACCACTTGTTCTTGAATTCAAGATGGCAAACATGTACGTAAACATGTTTTTGCGTGGGCATGGTCATAAAGTCTTCCTTTTGGTCAGTGTTATCATTTTAGATTTTCTGTGTGATTTAACAACCAGGCAAGTCCACTTGGTTTTACAGACTGAAAAAAATTAAACCAGGCCTAAAAAATGACAATAACCAAGTACAGCATTTAATTGAACTTGACATTTGTATTTATCCGGTGACGGTGTTGCTGCTGCTTAGACAAAATTGTTAAACAGATAAGTCTGTCTGCAGAGATCCTCTCCCCAGTCACCCTCCCTGATCCCCACTCCCTTTATGACATTTTTAGGTTTCCTCACCAGTTCATCTTCCATATCTAGAGCACCTCACCTGAATTGTCCTTTTTGGTTAATGTTCCATGTTTTGGGTTTTCAGTAAAAACCTTAATTGAAGTGTAATTGATATACAATGAACCGCCCTAAGTTAAAGAGTATAGTTTGATAATTTCTGACATATATGTACTCCTACGATAACTACAGTTAAGGTAATGAACATATCAACCAACAATCAGTTTTGTCATGCTTCTTTGTAATCCCCTCTCCTGCCTGTCCCTGAACCTCACTCTATCTTCACACTACCGCTGTTTCAACAGACATAGATTAGTTTTTATTCTCTAATATTTTATATAAATGGAATCATACAGTATATTCTTTTTTGTGGTTTGCCTTTTTTCATTTAGTGTTATTATTTTGAGATTAATCTTTGTTGTTTTGAGCATCAAAATTTGTAATCAGTAATTTTCTCTTTTTATTACTGAGCAGTATTCCACTGTACTGACATATCACAATTTGTTTATCTATTCACTTGTCAATGGGTATTTGGGTTGTTTTCTGTGTGTGCTTAGTTGCTCAGTCATGTCTGACTCTTTGTGACCCCATGGACTGTAACCTGCCAGACTCCTCTGTCCATGGGGATTTTCCAGGGAAGAATACTGGAGTGGGTTGCCATGCCCTCATCCAGGGGATCTGCCTAGCCCAGGGGTCAAACCCAGGTCTCCCGCACTGCAGGTGGATTCTTTACCATCTGAGCCACCAGGGAAGCCCCTAAGTTTGGGCTAATAGAAACAAAACTGCTATGAGCAGTATGCACAAGTATTTGTCTACAAATATGTTTCCATATTTTTTAGATATTTAGCTAGAATATACAGATGGCAGGGCTCCCCAGGTGGCACTAGTGGTAAAGAACCCACCTGCCAATGCAGGAGACATAAGAGACACAGATTCAATCCCTGGGTCAGGAAGATCCTCTGGAGGAGAGCGTGGCAACCCACTCCAATATTTTAGCCTGGAGAATCCCATGGACAGAGGAGCCTGGTGGGCTATAGTCTATAGGTTCGCAGAGTTGGATATGACTGAAGCGACTTAGCATGCAAGAATACAGATGGCTGGGTCACATGGTAGATGTCTGTTTAACTTTTAAAGAAACTGTCAAACTGTTTTCCAAAGTAATTGTACCATTTTGCATTCCTGCCACTAGTTTTTGAGAATTCCAGTTACTCCACATCTGGTCCAAGCCTTGGTGTTATTGATTTTAATTTTAGAAATTCTAAGAGATACATAGTGCTATCTCTTTAATGCTCATTTCTCTAATAACTAACAATAATAATCATATTTTCATGCTATTTGCCAACTGTGTAACTTCCTGTTGAAGTGTCTGTTTAAATATTTTGTCTATTAAAAATTGAATGCTTATTACTGAAAATTTGAGACTTCTTTATATATTTTTGATATGTTTTTATCACATTTGTGATTTGCAAATGATATCTCCTAGCTCAAGGCTTGTCTTTATATTCTTTTAACAGTGTCTTTCTCAGAGCAAAATTCTTAATTTTGATAAAGTCTAATTTACTAATTTGTTCTTTCATAGATCTTGCATTTTGTACTGTGGCTGGGAAATCTTTGCCTAATATATGGTCATAAAGGTTCTCTTCTATAGCTTATTATAGAAATGTTATAATTTTAAGTTTTACATTTATGTGTACAATCCACTTTGAGTTGGTTTTTTTATATGGTGAGCTTTGAATATTTCTTTTCTGCCCATGAATATCAACTGTTTATTATCTTTGTTGAAAAGAATATTCTCTACTGAATTGCTTCTGTATCTTTGTCAAAATTAATTTGCTATATATGTAGGTCTAATTCTGGGGTCTCTTCTGGTGCTATCTATTTTTATGTTTATACACTAGCTCAAAACTTGAAGTCAGGTCATTCTTTTTAAAAAGCTGTTTTTGCTATTCCAGGTCATTTCCAATTCATATAAAATTTAAAATCAGCTTATGAATTACTTCACAAAAGCCTATGGGGATTTTGACTAGGATGACATTGAATCTATAAATTAATTTGGATAGAACTGACAGTTTAAGGATATTGAGTCACACTGATCCATGAACATGGAATATATGTCCATCTAGAGACTGTCATACTGAGTGAAATAAGTTGGACAGAGGAGAAATATTGTATGACATCCTTAATATGTGGAATCTAAAAAGAAATGATACAAATGAACTTACTTAAAACAGAAAGAGATTCACGGACTTAGACAATGAACTTATGGTTGCTGGGTGGACAGGATGGAGGGAAGGAATAGACAGGGAGTTTGGGAAGGACATGTACACACTGATATATTTTAAATGGATAACCAACAAGGACATACTGGATAGCACATGGAACTCTGCTCAGTGTTATGTGGCAGTCTGAGTGGGAGGGGAATTTGGGGGAGTATGGATACATGTATGACTGAGTTCATTTGCTATTCACCTGAAACTGTCACAACTGTAATCAGCTACACACCAATACAAAGCAAAAAGTTTTTTAAAAAGAATATCTGGCCATATATATAAGCCTTCTTTTAACTTTTCTAAGCAATGTTTTGTGATTTTCAATATACAGGTCTTGCATATTTTTTGTCAGAAGTATTCTCAAGTATTTCACATTTTTGTGCTATTGTAAATGATACTGTTTTTAAAAAATCTCTATTTCCAATTGTCTGTTGCAGGTAATAGAAATACAGTTGATTTTTGTATATTGATCTTGTATCCTCCATCTTTGCTAAACTCACCTATTGTTCTAATAGCTTTTTCATAGATTCTGTAGGATATTCTATATACACTAAGTTATCATGTTGCCTGCTAATAAAGACAGTTTTATTTTCTTAAATCATATTCATGATTTTAGGGGGAGCATTCAAATATTCACCGTTAAGTATGATCTTCACTGTAAGTATTTTTGTAGATGCTCTTTATTGGGTTGAGAAAGTTCCTTTCTATTCCATGTTTTCTGGGAGATTTTATAATGAATGGATGTTGGATTTTGATCAAATGATTTCCCTGCATTTATTGAGGGGTTCATATGGCCTTCATCTTTTTATCTGTTAATATGGCCAAATATATTGACTGATTTTTTTTTTTTTTGAGTATTAAACTAAGCTATGTGGCTTGAGGGATCTTAGTTTCCCAACCAGAGATTGAACCCAGAGAAAGTGCTGAGTTCTAACCATTGGATCACCAAGGAACTCACCATTTTTTTGGTTTCTTAAAATAGAAAATGAGATCATCAGTTTGAGGTTTTTCTTTTTTTCTATTATGGGCATTTAGTGTGAACAGTGAACTTCCTGATGTTCAAGCTGGTTTTAGAAAAGGCAGAGGAACCAGAGATCAAATTGCCAACATCCACTGGATCATGGAAAAGGCAAGAGAGTTCCAGAAAAACATCTATTTCTGCTTTATTAACTATGCCAAAGCCTTTTACTGTGTGGATCACAATAAACTGTGGAAAATTCTGAAAGAGATGGGAATACCAGACCACCTGACCTGCCTCTTGAGAAATTTGTATGCAGGTCAGGAAGCAACAGTTTGAACTGGACATGGAACAACAGACTGGTTCCAAATAGGAAAAGGAGTACGCCAAGGCTGTATATTGTCACCCTGTTTATTTAACTTATATGCAGAGTACATCATGAGAAATGCTGGACTGGAAGAAACACAAGCTGGAATCAAGACTGTCGGGAGAAATATCAATAACCTCAGATATGCAGATGACACCACCCTTATGGCAGAAAGTGAAGAGGAACTCAAAAGCCTCTTGATGAAAGTGAAAGTGGAGAGTGAAAAAGTTGGCTTAAAGCTCAACATTCAGAAAACGAAGATCATGGCATCCGGTCCCATCACTTCATGGGAAATAGATGGGGAAACAGTGGAAACAGTGTCAGACTATTTTTCTGGGCTCCAAAATCACTGCAGATGGTGACTGCAGCCTTGAAATTAAAAGATGCTTACTCCTTGGTAGGAAAGTTATGACCAACCTAGATAGCATATTGAAAAGCAGAGACATTACTTTGCCAACAAAGGTCCGTCTAGTCCAGGCTATGGTTTTTCCTGTGGTCATGTATGGATGTGAGAGTTGGACTGTGAAGAAGGCTTAGTGCCGAAGAATTGATGCTTTTGAACTGTGGTGTTGGAGAAGACTCTTGAGAGTCCCTTGGACTGCAAGGAGATCCAACCAGTCCATTCTGAAGGAGATCAGCCCTGGGATTTCTTTGGAAGGAATGATGCTAAAGCTGAAACTCCAATACTTTGGCCACCTTATGCGAAGAGTTGACTCATTGGAAAAGACTCTGATTCTGGGAGGGAATGGGGGCAGGAGGAGAAGGGGACGGCAGAGGATGAGATGGCTGGATGGCATCACTGACTTGATGGACGTGAGTCTGAGTGAACCCCAGGAGTTGGTGATGGACAGGGAGGCCTGGCATGCTGCGATTCATGGGGTCGCAAAGAGTCAGACACGACTGAGCGACTGATCTGATCTGAGTGTTCTAAACTTCTGTAACTGCCATTAGCCACATGTTACAAATTTTGACACATTGTGTTTTCATTTTCATTTACTTCCAGATACTTTCTAACTTCCTTTTTGATTTCTTCTTTCATAAATCTGTTATTTGAAAGTGTCCAGTTTTCAAATAGTTGAGACTTTTCTGGATATTTTAATATTTTAATTCTAATTTAATTCTGTTTTGTTCAGAGAACATATTTCATATAATTTGAGTCCTTTTAAGTATTGAAGCTTGAATTATGGCGCAGATTATCGTCTCTTTCACTGCATGTTTTGCTTGCACTTGAAAATGTTTCTGTTGAGTGTGCGCTGTACTTAGTTGTTCAGTTGTGTCTGACTCTTTGCAGCCCCATGGACTGCAGCCTGCCAGGCTTCCCTGTCCATGGGGATTCTCCAGGAGAGAATACTGGAGTGGGTTGCCATGCCCTCCTCCAGGGGATCTTCCCAACCTAGGGATCAAACCCAGGTCTCCCTCATTGTTGGCAGATTCTTTACCATCTGTGCCACCAGGGAAGCCTATTGAGTGTAATTATCTAGTATTTTAAATGACACCAAATGGTTGATAGTCTGCTTCGGTCAATATCCTTATTGATTTTCTATTTGTTCTATCAATTATTGAATGATAATGTTGAAATCTCAGCCTATGAAAATTGATTCATCTAATTCTCTTTGCAGTTTTATCAGTTTTTGAAGTTTGTCATTGGGAGCATAAGCATTTGAAGTTTGTTATAGTCTCTTGAAGTGAAGTGAAGTGAAAGTTGCTTAGTCGTGTCTGACACTTTGTAACCCCAAGGACTATACAGTCCATGGAATTCTCCAGGCCAGAATACTGGACTGGGTAGCCTTTCCCTTCTCCAGGGGATCTTCCCAACCCAGGGATTGAACCCAGGTCTTCTGCATTGCAAGTGGATTCTTTACCAGCTGAGCCACAATAGTCCCTTGATGAATATACACTTTTATCAGTATGAGATGGCCTTCTTTATCACTGGTAATTTCTTTGCTCTAAAAAGCAATATTTACTATCTGATATTATTATAGTCACTCCAGGTTTTAAAATCAGTGTTAGCATAATATACTTTCCTTCATCTTTTAATTTTTAACCAGGCTATGCCTTTGTGTCTGACTCTTTTAAAAAATTCAATCTAACAATTGATGCTTTTATTTAGGATATTTAGACCATTCATATTTAATGTGATTTTTGCTATATTTAGGTTTAATTTTACCATTTACCAATGAAAAATTTTATTTTCCAGTAGATTTTCTATTTTCTAATCTGTGTTTTATTCTTCTCTATTGTCTTTATTTACTTCCATCTGGATTGAATGTTTTTCATGGACTTACGAGTTATAGCTTACTAGCTGTAAAATTGCTTTAGGGTTTATAGTGATAAGTTAGAGATGCCACACTTCACATATTGGATATCAGGCTCAGAGTATAAGAACTTTGCAATAGTATACTTCCATTTTCCCCTCCTGGGTTTTGTGCTATTTTTATCTAACATTTTCTTTCTATATATGTTATAAACCTAATAATACCTTGGTATCATTTCTGTTTTAAGTAGTCACTTATCCTTTAAGCAGGTTTAGAAATAAGAAAAAGATCTGTTAATGCTTGGATATCTGGTGCTCTTCTTTCCTTTGTATGTATCTATACTTTCACCGGGTATCATTTTCCTTCTGACTGAAGAGCCTATGGTATAAATTCTTTCAGCTTTTACATGTCCGAAGAAGTCTTTATTTGCTTTTGTATTTAAAGATCTTTTTGCTGTGTATGGAACTCTGTGTTGTTGTTTGGCCTCTAAGTGTGTCTGACTCTTTTGTAACCCCACGGACTGTAGCCTGCAGGCTCCTCTGTCCATGGGATTTTCCGGGCAAAAGTACTGGAGTGGGTTGCCATTTCCTCCTCTAGGGGATCTTCTGGACCCAGGGATTGAACCCAATGCATCTCCTGCATTGGCAGGTGAATTCTTTACCTCTGAGCCATGAGGGAAGCCCTGTAGAACTGTAGGTTGTCTTAAAAAAATACATCGAGATTATTGCCCATTGTCTTTTCTTCTGCATTACTTCCAGTAAGAAATCTATCTCCCTTTTCTTTGATCCTCTAAACATAGTCTTTCTTTCCCCTAGCTGTCTAAACTTTTCCTTTTATTAGTGATTTAAGATAATTTAAATATTATGTGCCCTGGTATAGTTTTCTTTAATTTTCTGTGCTTTGAATTTGTTGAACTGCTTTTGAACTATTGGTTCTGAGGGTTTATAGTTTTCATGAAATTTGAGAGAACATTCCTTCAGTTCTTTTTCTGCCTTCCACTCTCTTTCCTTGTTTTTAGGCACTCCAATTATTAGTATATAAGGCCACTTAAAATTATTCTGTTCATTTTCTGTCCTCCCTTCCTCTGTTCCTTCTTTCCTTTGCCTTTATTTTCTGTGTTTCATGTTGGGTAGTTTTCATTACTATGCTTCAAGTTTATTAAACTTTTCTCCCCTCTGCAATGTCCAATATATTAATTTTAATCCCATTCCATTATTATTAATTTTTTAGACCTTGTAGTTTTAATCTCTAGAGGTTTGACTTGGACCTTTTTATACCTTCCATATTTTTATTTAACATAGTCATTCTTTCTTCTGGAACACATAGAATATAATTACAATGATTTTTAGTGTTTAGCTACTAATTTTATTGTTTGTGTCATTTCTGGTCAGTTTCAATTGATTTGTTTTCTTGTCTTAGTAGGCTCTGTGCAATGCTGCAGCTCTATTGACCATATCAGACTCTCTAGCTTGCACTTCAGTTCACCCTATCCTGTGGGACCTAGTGATTTGGAGCTGGCCGTCCATTTGGGGCCAATCTTCTAGCTGGGTGGTCCGTCCAACCAGATCCCTCATGCTCCTAGCTTACTTCCCTCTCCTCTGCTTGGCTCCTCATTTTCTGCATTCAGAATGTCTGGTGACCAAGCCTGCACTGGCTATGTCAGTCAGTATAAATAATATATTTTCTTCTGCAAATTAATCACATTTATTTTTCACAAGTAAGTATTATTATTTTTCTAGATTATAGATATAATTCCTGCTCATGCAGACAATTTGGAAATTTGGAAAAATATGTATAACAAATTTAGTTACCTACCTCTAACTACTACTTGCATTTTTATGCTTCTCTTTTTTTACATAGTTCATCTTATACTATATTCACACTTTAAATCCTACTTATTTTCAGTTACTTTTCTTACATCACTAAAAAATTTTAATGATTACTGCCATTTCATCATAAAGGAATGACATAATTTATGTAATTATTTCCCTGTAATGGGACATTTTCAGCTTGTTTTCATTTTTCCCTGGTATTTCTGCATAATTTCTTCCTGAATTTGGGATTATGTCTTTAGGATATATTCCCAGAAATGGAACAATAGGAATGAACCTTTTCAGACTCTTTAAGCAATGCCAGGTTGCTTTCCAAAATGGTTATAACAATGTACACTTAAATTCAACCAGCTCTTGACATGACTTTGTTTCACCAGGTAAATGTTTTTATACTATATAAGTTTATTTATTAAAGCAAGAGATACTATTTAATAAATCTGATATTTACCTTAAATATCAGTTGAGAAAATTTTTTAGGTAGCTATCTAACTGTAGGAGAAAGTTTTTCTTCTACTTTCAAATCAGTTCAAAAAATTCATTTGCATCCATTTTATAACCACAGCCAAGTACATCCTTTTTCTTTCATTTGGAGTCCTACATTAGCATTATTGACAAATTATGCTGTTAGAATGAACACATTATATCTTCCTTAATTTGGGTGAGAGTTTCTTTCCATGATTAATGCCAAGAATTCTTTTGGGATCTGTTCAAGCCTGGTAGAAGCCCTTAATTTATTTTCTTATTTGTTTTGTTTATTTAGAATTTATATCTTGCTTACTACTAAACCAGATTTGAGGTGACTTATACATAACAACAACAACAACAACAAAAAAAAAAACAGTAAGATAAAGAATACAAAGAATAAGGAGAAAATGATAATAGGACCCTAAGTTAATTATAACATCTGGGCATTGATTTTTTAAATCAGTTTTTTGTGGCAGTTTTGTACACACTAGTTTTTTTTTTTTTTTGTCCTTGGGCTCTGCAGACAGTTTGTAAGAACTGAGTGGGATGAGACAGCAAGGCAAAGGCTGGGAGGTTCTTGGCACATCGACATCAACCTCAGAGGCCCTCTGGGGAGGCTGGGATAGCATTTTCTCACCAGAAAGCACTCATCTATCATATTCATGTTCTCCTAGGGAACCCCTCAGAGGGCACCCTTGCCTTAGAGGACAACTCTCCAGGAGCTCTTGTGGCAGTCGGTGGGCAGCATTTCACAGACTGTTGGCCTCTGTGGTGGGATGACAATTTTTCTCTGACTTCAACAAGGGTCCTTTGCAAACTGGTGCAGCAGGAAGTGGAAGACCACGGCCCTGCTGTTGTGCTAAGAAGTCATTATCGCCAGAGAGAGCAGAAGTAGGGACTGCAGATAATGGGCCTCTCAGGCTGTCCAGAAATCATTACACGACTGAGGAAGAGGCAGCAACTGTTTTAAATCCCATTAGTGGGGCTGATGGGCTGTCTGGGACAGGATGCCTATCCCTGAACCAGCAGCTTAGAATAACTTCTTATTAACCCTCTAATGTTGGGAACTGTCATTTCCCAGGCTGCAGTTCCAACACTTTTCCAGAGAGAATAGGAAAGTGTGTTAGGTGCCTTACACATGATCTCACTGAATTCTAGCAACCACCTTCTGAAGTTGGTATTAACTCCTTTGTGCAGGTAAAGAGGCTGCGATCTGTTCAAGGTTACAAAGTTAGTAAGTAATGGAACCAAGATTACCAAGATTAAAATCTGAATTCCTGACCCTAAAGCCTGCATTCCTTTGATACATCAGCTGATTCCAAAATGCTGTGTGTATGTGATTGAGGAAGTGCCAGAGTTTTGCAGCTCAGGAATGACCTTCACAGTGGGTGACACTAATGACTTGGCTTTGGTGCTAAGCCACGAAACTCACACGTTTTTGCTAACTTGAAATACTCAATCAGAGACTTCCCTGACGGTCCAGTGGTTAAGAATCTGCCTGCCAATGCAAGGGACACGGGTTCAATCCCTGGCCCCGGAAGATTCCACATGCCATACAACTAAGCCTGGGCACCACAACTACTGAGCCCTCCCTCTAGAGCCCGTGTTCTGAGATGAGAAACTATCACAATGAGAAGGCTGTGCTGGAGTAGAGAGTAGCCTGGACTAGAGAGTAGCCTGGACTAGAGAGTAGCCTTCACTCATCAAAACTAGACAAAGCCCAGCACAGCCAAAAATAAAATGAATTTAAAAAGAAACATTCAATAGCTCTGTATACATTCCATTTTCAGAACTTATCAATACTTAGGCCATTTTTAATCCTCTTTCCCTTTTTAGAAAAAGTTTTCCTTCCTACTCTTTGTTCTGTAATAAGCACAATATAACTCAGGTATGGTTAGTTTCTAGTTTCATAAGCTGATTGCCTAAGATGGTCTAATGAAAGGGAATGAGGAAGAGCAGTATACATTTAATTTCTTTTAGTTCCACTACCTAATTTAAATTTTTTCAAGTCTCCTCTGCTTTTTCTTAAGCTTGAGGGTTTGGTGTTACAAAATGAGTAATTCTAATTGCGGCTTTGGGAGAATAATTTTTATTTGTTTAAATGTCTACAGATTATTATTGAAAAGGCTTTGAAGTGCTTTCAGAATAGTATGATTACAAATTGGTACTATGATGCTGACTTCTAATAACTTTGTGCTTTACAGAATTACATGATAGTTAAAGGGTCATGGTTCTAGAATATGCTGAAGGTAGGTATCTTTAAAAAATGTTCACCTTTTTTTCATTATGCTATTTTGTGTATTGAATAATTCATTGCTAAAACATTAAAAAAAAAGAGTCCTCAATAACAAAAACATGTTTTCAGTTAAGGACCACCTTTTTTTCTTTTTTTAATCAGAGTATCCTTAGGCTTACAAAACTAGATTGTATAAACTTGTTTATACAGAGGAATTGCCAATTCCAATGTCTTTGTCACTTTGGTTCCACTTACTTTACAGAATAGTCATGAGGCAAATCAGTGGCCAAAACAGAAATAGTATACAGAAATAATCTGACTCTTAAGGAGTCTTTTTTCATGTTGTATCCAGTGTTTAACTATATTTGTTCCAGGTGCCTATGGTGCTGTGCTGGGCTAGTTAGTAATGTCTTCAACTTTTAAGATGCAATGTTAGCAAAAAACATATCTTTTATGTTACTTGTACTTGGAAATTTTTTGGAGTATTTGACACAACTATTCTTCCAACTCGACTATGTTTTGCAATGAAAGAATGTTCTGGGCATGAGGGCAATGAAATAGACAGATACGGGAAGACACGTGATTCTTAACAACCTGCAGGTGGGTTATCCACTGTGTGGCTGTCCCACAAAAGATTTCTCATCCTAGAACAGCTTTTCCTTATAAGAATAGTATTTCCAAGGAGCTCTCCCTTTATACAAGTCAATCAGTCTCCAGATCTTGATTAAATGCCTTAGGTATGAGGCATTTGTGGTAGTAGTTAATATGTGTATATGGAGAATTCAAGGATGAGGAAGACAGAGCTCTAACCTTCAGTGTGTGGGCATTCTTGAAAGGTTTTAAAGCATGGGATTGCATTTCAATAGTTAGAAACAGGAAGAGTAAACTTCAGGTTGGGGAGAATGGTATATATTTGACTGGCTATAGGATAGTTGTAGTAGGAGCAGGAAGGAGGAAATAAGCATTAGAGACTGAAGAGAGAGTGCATAGGAGTTGGTAACTGCTTAGGTGTGGGGGTGGAGCAAAGGAGTGAAAGAAAAAATGATAAAGAACATTGGATTTGGTGATTAGGAGGTAATTTTTGATGTCTAGATGTGCAATATCAATAAAACAGCTGAAGATAGGTGTTAAATTATAATGTATTAGGGGTGCGTGCATGAATAAAAAGGGGTTTCAGTCTGTTCCTTGAGAACTTCTGTCAACACAGGGAAGGAAGGAGGGGAGGAATTGATTTTTTTTTTTTTAATTTAAGGAAAAATGAACAGGTTTGAAGGCAAAAGAGAGGCGCCTGAGGCAAGGTAGAGGTTAACAGAAAAAGTACAATTCATATAGAAAGGGGAAATGGAAAAGAATGAAGTGAGTTTACAAGTGGAAAGTGGGAGGGCTAGGTTTGAACAGGAGGAGAGATGTCTGTTCTTGAGAAAAAGAGGAGAAAAAAAAAAAAAGAGGAGGACAACTAATTATAATTAAGACCTGCCCCCCCACCCCCACCCCACCCCCCCCCCCCCGCCAATACTTAGAAACTCAGACTGGGGTGTCAGGGGAAGGGCTGGGGCTGAACTGGACAGCCACCAGAGCTATCAGTTTGGTAATTATGGATTTTATGGATCAGCCTAGAGAAAAATGCATTAAGGTTAGTGTGCTGTGAAAAATCATACAAATCCATGAGAAGTGGTATTTGGATTCCATGTGCCTCCTCTTCTGTGAGTACAGGTGACTGAGTGGACTGCACTGTAGCTCTGACATGGCTTAGTTGGACAGGTCTAAATACACTCACTTCCACTAAGTGGCCCTCCCACAACTCTTGGCCTCAGAGCCTATATGATCTTTAGGATTGACTCAGGTTGGGGGTGTGGAATGATTGTGTGAGCAGTCTCTCTCTCTCTCTAGCTTACTATAAGTAGCTTGAGATGTCATTTAGAGGATCATAAAAGGAAAGCTTGCTCTAGGTAGGATTTAACAGAAATCAATCAGCACACAGAAAAGAAATAGAGTATATATATATAGTCTTTCCTCTTCAATCCCTTTGTGAGGGAGATCTATAAACCACCATATGGTGGTTTAGAGCAGGTGTAAGAAGATGTTTAAGTTATAAAATTTAAATGGGAAGAATTACAAAAGCATAGATAGCAGAAAGTGGTTGACAGTACAAGGATAATTTAAGTTTTATGGGCCAAGTTTTGAATGGTTATTCATAGTTGAGTGTTAACAAGGTTAATTTAAATAGTTGATGTTATCTTTAGAGGATGTATATTTAATTGAAAGAATTCTGTAATGGCAAAATCACTTGAGTTGAAATCCAGGAAAGGATTTTGTTTAGTTGCTAAGTTGTGTCTGTCTCTCCGTGGGATTTTCCAGGCAAGAATACTGAAGTGTGTTGCTCTTTACTTCTCCAGGAGATCTTCCTGGCTCAGGGATTGAATCTGAGTCTTCTACATTGGCAGGCAGATTCTTTACTGAGCTACCTGGGAAGCCCAGGCTTAATTGTGGGTCTGGGTTTTCTAGAAACCAAGCCTGGGATCTTAATTTCCTTCAGCCTTATTTTTTTCATCTGAAAAATGAAGGACATTCTATAACATTAAAGCTATAACATTCTATGATTCTAGACTCATTTAGAGAAGCGGCAAGAGGAGGCAGCCAGTGGTTCACACACTGGGGTCCACACACTGGGGCGGGGCTGGCTGTGTTTGGTGCTCGGGAACCCTGCTGCTTCTGCCCAGCTGGTGTTCTGTTGCACTGCATCCCACCTCACTCAGTCTGAAGCTGCCCTCACGGAGGTCTGGGTTGGAGGAGCGCCCAAGATGGCAGAACCCCAAATCCCTCAGCTCACATCTTCTCAGGAGTACACCAAAATTACAACTCTCTTCAGAACAATGATTGGTGAAAGTGTTGGGGAAATGTGTAATTTCCTCGGTTCTGTCTCATCGCAGCAAAAATTTGAAATGGCTGACCAGTGTTACAGCTTTGTTACAGCTCAGTTTTATTCAGAAAAACAAAGGATAGTACATCCTCGAGCTGTGAGGGCAGGCGACCTCCAAAGGAGAGGCCTCAATCCATCTTGGCTTGCTCCTTTTATGTGTTTTTCTACTCCCCACCTTGAGCTTGCCCTATGCAAATTGGGCTGGCCAAGAAGGGGGTGTGTTTGTTTTACCCAAGGTTCTCACTCTGTTCTGTGCATTTTCTGTTGTTCTGTTTTTGCAGGCTTTTCCCTTTCTTTGTCTTTTAGCCACCACTATTTTGGACTCCTTCTTCATTTTCTAACTACCTAATATGCCCCCCCTTCAAGAGATAGGAGGCCCAATTCTTTGGGAATAGGGCTATCGAGGTCTCTCTGGCTAATTCCTGCTGAGCTGTGATGGTGAGGGTCATTGAGCCTACCCCTCTTGCTAGTCTCAAGCCTCAGAGTTCTTATGGCAGTGTCCATCTAAGGGTGAGTGATATTTTCTGTGGTAGGGTGTAGGTTTATATATCCCTGTTGAACTGGCACTGTATGTTGTAGCTTATTGACCTGGGCAGAGACAAAATGGGTTAGGCAATTGATAATACACAGAGCAATCATAAGCAGCATCAATATGATGATAACAGGGATTAGTAGGGACATTAGCCAACTCCAAATCCTCCCTTTTCAGGAGAAGGATTCCCCAAAGGGAGATTGTAGCTGTCCTGAGAGTTCTCCAGCTTGTTCTTTGAGATCCTGTAGGAAATGAATGTTTTTCTTGAGGACTGTGAGACTTTACTTGGCTGGAGGTATTTACCCAGGAACAACACGTCTCATTCAACATGGCACAAGTCCCTCCTTGTTTGGGGATCAGGAGACCTAGCTCCTGTCTATTTTGGAGTACAACCTCTGCCAAGATCTGTTGGTTCTTTAGAGCTATCCTGAGAAATCTTATCCTCAGAAACTTAATTTTGGGTGTGTTTGTTAGAGTGGCACTCATTTGTAGTCCTGAATATGTATCTGAGATCTCCCAGGGGCTCACAGGTGTTCTGAATGTCCTTTTCTGTTTTTTTCCCATGGCTTGACTTGTGAGTAGTGAATCTAGGAGTCATGTCCTGGTACCTTGACTGCTGTGGGGGTAGAAAGTATTACATGGTAGGGGCCCTTCCATGTGCGCTGGAGTTGAGCCTTTGGGGACCCATCTTTCCAGACTTTAATTAGGACTTGAGTCCCTGGATCATATAGTGGTGGCTCTTTAGAATCTTTTGGTTCTGGTTCACACCCCACAAGTGTATATCCTGTTGGAGTTGCCCAATGGCCATGGTATTAGACCAGAGGGTCTGAGCCTCTGGATCTAGGAAAAGGTCATTGACAAAATGAAAAGGTCTCCCATATAGCATTTCATAAGGACTAAGACCAACCTGTTCCTTAGGGGCAATACGGGTGTGGAGGAGAGCTATTTGTAAAGCCTCCTTCCATCCCAGGGAGGTCTCCATGGTTATCTTTTTTATTGCTGATTTTAAGAATTGGTTGGCTCTTTCTACTTTTCCTGAAGACTGAGGTCTCCAGGCACAATGGAGACAATAAGTAATGCCCAATGCTTAGAGAGCCGTTGGGTGACCTTAGAAGTAAATGATGTCCCATTGTCACTTTATAATGACCTGGGCAGAACAAATCTTGGAGTGATTTCATGGAGCAGTTTTTTTTTTACCACTTCCTCAGCCTTCTCAGTCTGGGTTGGAAAGTTTTCAATCCATCCTGTGAATGCATCTGTCACGGCTAATAGGTATTTATACTCTTGAGAAACTGGCATCTGGGTAAAGTCCTTCTGCCAGTCCTCTCCTGGGTGGCTCCCACACTGTTGGATGGGCTGGGCCAGCTGGGGTCTTTGAGCTCCCTGAGGGTTGTTTAATTGGCAAGTGGGACAAGAGGAGACTACTTGCCTTATAGTCATTTGGAGGCCTGTTTCTCTGAAGGACCTTTCTAGTAATCTTTGGAGGGCCTTCTCCCCTAAATGAGTGGTGGCATGTAAGGAGTTAACCAACTTCTGTTGGAGGTTCCCAGGCAGAAAAAGGAGTCTGTCTTTTTGGAACCACCCCATATGATCTTATTGAAAGTCCTTACTCTTAGTTTTAAGAGTCTCACCTTCAGTGTATGAAGGAGTTTCTGGCAAATTAGTCCGTGGAACTAAGGTAGCAACCCCTATTAAGTCATTGTTCTGTAATGCTGCTTTCTTAGCTGCCTGATCGGCTGCTTGGTTCCCTCATGCCACTTCTGTGCTCCCTTTTTGGTGTCCTTTACAGGGGGAGGCTGAAATCTCAGTGAGCAGATGGACGGCCTCCAAGAGCCTAAGGATTTGATCACCATACTTGATTGGGGACACTCGGGTGGTCAGGTGGCCTTTTTATTTCCAAATAGCAGCGTGTGCATGTAGCACCAGAAAGGCGTACTTGGAGTCAATGTAAATGGCTACTCTTTCCTTTTCCCAGTTCTAAAGTTTGAGTCAGGGATATGAGCTCAGCTAATTGGGCTGAAGTACCTGCTGGCAAGGGTTTAGCCTCTGTGGTCTCAACATTAGAGACTACCACATATCCGGCTCTTTTCCCATCCAAGACCAAGCTGCTTCCATCAATGTACCAGATTTCCTTAGGATTGGTCAGAGGATCTTCTGACAATCCCTCTCGGGGTTTTGTCCAGTGGTCCAAGGTCTCTAGGGAAGAGTGAAGGGGAAGAGAGACCCCTTGGGGGTAGGCAGGAAGGTAGCTGGGTTAAGAACCTTACAAAGGGATATAGTCAGGCCTGGATTTTCCATCAGCACTACTTGATATCTGAGAATCCTTTGATCAGACATCCATAAATGGCCTCTCCCCTTCAGGAGTTGTTTCACTTGGTGGCTGGTAAAAATAGTTAGTTTGCCCCCAAAAGAGAATTTTAAAGCATCTTCTATCAAGACTGCAATAGCTGCAAGGTTTTGAAAGCAGGGAGAGATCTCTTCCCAATAAGGAAGTAGGATACTCAAAGACCACCAGGAACTGGTGGGAAAATATTTGTCCATCCCAGCAATGAAGAAGTGCTCAGGTGAATCTTTTTGTAATTGTGTTTCCTGTAGCACCCCAAATGGTACATGTTTGGGAGGAGAAGACTCTGGAGTAGGAGGTCAGAACAGAGTAGGTAGCCCCTGTGTCAACCAAGAAATTCTCGGATCTATCTGCCACATCCAGTTGTACCCTTGGCTCCAGCCCCATGATGATTATCTGTGACAGGTGGGCTGGCTGGAGCTGGTGGCTTCAGTCCTGTTGAACCATCATGAGTGAAGGCTTGGTGCTTGACCTTGAAGCTCTTGGGTCCCCATGGCAGAGTGCCACCCAATATCCCAATTGATGGCATTTGTAGCAAGCCATTTTAGGAGATTTGTCATGGTTTGGACACTCTTTGGTCCAGTGTCCCTCTGTCTACAGATTAGGCATTTGCCTCAAGCCTTGTCCTTCAAAGGACTCAGCGGTTTGCCATAGGGCTTCCCTGGAGGGTGGCCAGCATCTGGGTATGTCTTGTCTCTTTCCTTCTCTCCCTTTCCTGGGCCTTGGCCTCCCTCTCCTGTTCTCTGTTATAAAAGGTATTGGTGGCTGTCTGGATCATCTAATCTAAAGAGGCATCAGGGTCCTGCTGCTGTAGCTGTTATAACTTTATCCTGATATCTGATGCACTTTGAGACAGGAATTTGTCCTTTAAAATCACCTGTCCCTCATAAGAGTTTAACTCCAGATTGGTAAACTTTTAGAGGGCCTCTTTCTGACTTTCCAGAAAGGCACTGGGGTTCTTGTTGAACTCCTGAGTTATTGCTGAGACCAGACACAGTCCCACAACTAATAGACTTCCTTCTATTTCCGTGGGTGGACTTTCATAGGGGTGAGTCTTTCTGAAGCTTATTCTACGCAGTACTGCTGCAACCTGAGCTCCAGGCATCCCCAGGTCAGGGTGCAGCTCCCCAGGCAGGTTGAGGCATGACAGCCTCCTGGAGATCGAATCCTCAGGCAAGTTGAGGCATGTTCATCTCCTGGGATCCCTGGACTGGTGGATTCCTGAGCATGTTGAGGTGTGACAACCTCTGGAGGACCAGATCCCTAGGCAGGTTGAGGCAGGTCGACCTCCTGGGATCCTGGGCTGGTGGATTCCTGAGCAGGCTGAGGCTTGACAACCTCCCAGGGACCAGATCCCTAGGCAGGTAGAGGCAGGTCGACCTCCTGGGACCACCCCCACCCCCACCCCAGGCCGGAGTTGGGCATCCCCAAGGTCTCCAGCATGACTAGTGCTGGGTAGGATTAAGGGGTTGTAATCTTAACTCATTATTGGTTTGTCCACCATGCATGGGAATAGATACCATGATGTAAAGCAATCCAAGCCTGTGCCCTGAGACTGGGAACCTGGTGAAACAGTCATAAGCCTCATCCTCTTATTGCTCTGAGGGAATGTAAGTCCCTGATTTCTTCCCCTAGTCCTCCATAAGAGAAGTTTAGGGTGTTTCAAATGGTAAACACTTCATTGTCATAGACCCACTTTATTATTATTATTTAAGTCACTTCAGTCGTGTCTGACTCTGTGTGACCCCATAGATGGCAGCCTACCAGGCTCCCCTGTCCCTGGGATTCTCCAGGCAAGAACACTGGAGTGGGTTGCCATTTCCTTCTCCAATGCATGAAAGTGAAAAATGAAAGTAAAGTCGCTCAGTCGTGTCCAGCTCTCAGCGACTCCATGGACTGCAGCCTTCCAGGCTCCTCCGTCCATGGGATTTTCCAGGCAAGAGTACTGGAGAGGGGTGCCATTGCCTTCTCCGAGACCCGCTTTGGTAATAACAGATGTAATGACAAAGGAATAGGTTATCTTGTCTTGTTAGGGGCATTGAGTGAAGTTCCTCAGTCGTGTCTGACTCTTTGCGACCCCATGGACTGTAGCCTGCCAGGCTCTGTCTATGGGATTTTCCAGGCAAGAGTACTGGAGTGGGTTGCCATTTCCTTCTCCAAGGGATCTTCTGACCCAGGGATTGAACCTGGGTCTCCTGCATTGCAGGCAGACGCTTTACCATCTGAGCCACCAGGGAAGCCCAGATGTGCTAAGAAGAAGAGTATTTTAATAATAGGTTCAGTGGAGCTGTGTTGCCTACAAGAGGGCAGGGTCCTTGTTGTAGGAGTTAGTAAGTGGCTTAAGGACAAAATGATAAGAGGCAACAGACCAGATGTTTGATAAAAGTGGAGAACTGAAAGTGAAGTCGCTCAATTGTGTCTGAATCTTTGGACCCTATGGATTATACCCTACCAGGCTCCTCTGTACATGGGATTTTCCAGGCAACAGTACTGGAGTGGGTTGCCATTTCCTTCTCCAGGGGATCTTCCTGACCCAGGGATCGAACCTGGGTCTCCCACATTGCAGGCAGATGCGTTACCATCTAAGCCAGCAGGGAAGCATAAAAATGGAGTGGAGATTTGATCTGGGGTTATGTTTGTAGCTTTAGGAGAAGGGTGGTAAGGGTTTGGGCCCAAATAGCCTGCAGAGCTAACTCCCAAAGTGGCAAACATTGTCCCTGGAAGCCCAATTGCCTTTGAAGGAATGCCAACAGATGGACTTCTAGCAGGCATCATGTGCCTGTCACTCATCCTAGTGGGTTCACTGAGAGATGTTATTGTTGCATATGTTGTAGGAAACATGGAAGATGAAGGCCTGAATATCTAGAGGGATTGGGTATTTTACAGTATTTCCTCCCAAGGGCCAGCTATTTTCTCATTGTCCCTCCAGAAGATTGTAGAGGCAACACTGTGGGCCAGGACTGGGCTCAGGAAAAGAGCATGAAAAAGGAGGGAAGGGGGCAAGACACAACTTTTGAAAGAATGACGTAGCCCAGTTCAGTTTATTTCAGTTGCTCAGTGGTGTCCAACTATTTGCGACCCCATGGACTACAGCATGCCAGGCTTCTCTGTCCATCACCAACTCTCAGAGCTTACTCAAATTCATGCCCATCAAGTTGGTGATGCCATCCAACCATCTCATCCCCCTGTCATCCCCTTCTCCTCCCGCCTTCAATATTTCCTAGCATCAGGGTCTTTTCAAATGAGTCAGAGGTGGCCAAAGTATTGGAGTTTCAGCTTCAGCATTAGTCCTTCTAACAAATATTCAGGACTGATTTCCTTTAGGATAGACTGGTTGGATCTCCTTGCAGTCCAAGGGACTCTCAAGAGTCTTCTCCAACACCACAGTTTAAAAGCATCAATTCTTTAGCACTCAGCTTTCTTTATAGTCCAACTCTCACTTCCATACATGATTACTGGAAAAACTACAGCTTTGACTAGATGGACCTTTGTTGGCAAAGTAACATCTCTGATTTTTAATATGCTCTCTAGGTTGATCATAGCTTTTCTTCCAAGGAGCAAATGTCTTGTAATTTCATGGCTACAGTCACTATCTGCAGTGATTTTGGAGCCCAGCAAAATAAAATCTCTCACTGTTTCCATTATTTCTTCATTTATTTGCCATGAAGTCATGGGACTGGATGCCATGATCTTAGTTTTCTGAATGTTGAGCTTTAAGCCAACTTTTTCACTCCCCTCTTTCACTTTCATCAAGAGGCTCTTTAGTTCTTCTTCACTTTCTGCCATAAGGGTGGTGTCATCTGCATATCTGAGGTTATTGATATTTCTCTCGGCAATCTTGACTTCAGCTTGTGGTTCATCCAGTCTGGCATTTTGCATGATGTACTCTGAATTTAGGTTAAATAAGCAGGGTGACACCATACAGCCTTGATGTATTCCTTTCCCAATTTTGAACTAGTCCGTTGTTCCATGTCCAGTTCTAACTGGTGCTTCCTGACCTGCATAAAGATTTCTCAGGAGGCAGGTCAGAGGGTCTGGTATTCCCATCTCTTTAAGAATTTTCCATAGTTTTTTTTTGTGATCCACACAGTCAAAGGCTTTGGTGTAGTCTATAAAGCAGAAGTAGATGTTTTTCTGGAACTCTTGTGCTTTTTTGATGATCCAGCATATGTTGGCAATTTGATCTCTGGTTTCTCTGCCTTTTCTAAATCCAGCTTGAACATCCAGAAGTTCACAGTTCACGTGTTGTTGAAACCTGGCTTGGAGAATTTTGAGCATTCCTTTAATAGCATGTGAGATGAGTGCAATTCTGTAGTAGTTTGAGCATTCTTTGGCATTGCCTTTCTTTGGGATTGGAATGAAAACTGACTTTTTCCAGTCCTGTGGCCACTGCTGAGTTTTCCTAATTTGCTGGCATATTGATTGCAGTACTTTCACAGCATCATCTTTCAGGATTTGAAAGAGCTCAACTGGAATTCCAGCACCTCCACTAGCTTTGTTCATAGTGGTGCTTTCTAAGGCCCACTTGACTTCACATTCCAGGATGTCTGGCTCTAGGTCAGTGATCACACCATCATGATTATCTAGGTTGTGAAGATCTTTTTTGTCCAGTTCTTCTGTGTATTCTTGCCATCTCTTCTTAGTATCTTCTGCTTCTGTTAGGTCCATATCATTTCTGTCCTTTATTGAGCCCATCTTTGCATGAAATGTTCCCTTGGTATCTCTAATTTTCTTGAAGAGATCTCTAGTCTTTCCCATTTTATTGTTTTCCTCTATTTCTTTGCACTGATCACTGAGGAAGGCTTTCTTATCTCTCCTTGCTATTCTTTGGAACTCTGCATTCAAATGCTTGTCTCTAAATCTGAACAAATCCACCTCTTACCTATTGCTGTGTCTCTCACTGAATTTTTTTGCAATGAGTCATCAAGACCCTGAGCTTAATTAGGTCCTAAAGCCAGGCACCGTGGGTTTTGTCTGGGCTCAGATCCTGGTTGGACATGACTGAGGACTAAGCATAGCACAGAGTCCCTGCCACATGGGTGTAAGTACTAACCTTAGGTAAACAGTTTCAAACACAACTTTCAGAAATGGAAAGATGATGTCCTGCCCAGTACTTTGTAAACAGTGGCATAGATGGCAAAAGGAGCTGAAGGACAGGAGAAAAAAGCAGTGGGAAAAACATGCCAAGGAACCCCTTTCTTAACTTGCTGGAAAAAACTACTAAATACCTGTCCTGTGCCCACAGTTTTTATTGGCCTTATCCTTGGTACAAAGGAGGTTAAGGACAGAAGAACCCTCACCTGCTTGGGCAACAGCTACTAGAGTGCAGAGGATAGTGGAGCCTTCGTGACACACTGCGTAGTAGCCTCTCCAGAGTCCCTCATTTGAACCCACTGCCACACCTGTTTGCAGGGAGTTCAAGGAACCAAGAAACAAGAGTGAAGTCGCTCAGTCGTGTCTGACTCTTTGTGACCCCATGGACTGTTGTGGGGTGACCCCTACCAGGCTCCTCTGTCCATGGGATTTTCCAGGCAATAGTACTGGAGTGGATTGCCATTTCCTTCTCCAGGAGATCTTCCCGACCCAGGGATCGAACCTGGGTCTCCCACATTGTAGACAGACGCTTTACCGTCTGAGCCACCAGGGAACTAGAAACAAGAACTAGGAACAAGAAACAAGAGACTGTAAAAGAATTAAGATTTTGTTAGTCGTATGTCCTTCCAGCCATAGGAGTGAGGACCTCCTACCTTAACTGGAGGACTTCTGGAATCTGAGACTGAGCAGTGTGAGCTTTCTACCAAAATTGTTTTTGCTGTTCCAGTTTCCAGCACACTGTGCTTCTTGTCAATTCTACTTTGCTAGGTTTTCTTCGTGTTCAGCTTCCACTGTGTGAAGTTTTGCCAAGCTGGGCTTCTGCTGTGTTTGGCCTCCACCTTGGACTGAGCCGAGGTTGTTTCATCCAGGTTAAATCCGAGTCACAGCAACAGATATGTCGGGGGAATGTGTAATTTCCTTGGTTCTGACTTGCCACAGCAAAAATTTGAAATGACTGACTGTGTTACAGCTTGGTTACAGCTCAGTTTTATTTGGAAAAACAAACGATTGTATACCCTTGAGGTGTGAGGGTGGGCCGCCCCCAAAGGAGAGGTGTCAATCTGTCTTGGCTTCCTCCTTTTATGTGTTTGTCCCCTCTCCACCTTCAGCCTGCCCTATGCAAATCGGGCAGGCCAAGAAGGGGGTGTGTTTGTTTCACCTGAGGTTCTCACTCTGTTCTGTGGATTTTCTTTTGTTCTGTTTTCCCAGGCTTTCCCCTTTCTTTGTCTTTTAGCCACTACTGTTTTGGACTCCTTTTTCCTATTCTAACTACCTAACAAAAGAAAACTGGAACCTTCTAGAAAGTATCCCAAATAACTAAATACATAAAGAAGCAGCCACAAGAAGACAGGTGGGAAGGGCAGACTTGTGATATATTCCAATTCTATGATGCCCCTCTCCCACCCGCTGTGGTGTCACGCAAATTGGGGAATAATTATATTTCATAGGGTCTTCCACAGGAGTGAGAGTTCTGACCCCATGTCAGGCTTCCCAGCCCAGAGTTCCAGCATTGGCAAGATGATCCCCAACAGCATTTGGCTTTGAAAGCCAGTGGGGCTTAATTATAGGAGCTGCACAGGACTGAGGGAACTAGAAACTTGATTCTTAAAGGGTGCACACAAAATCTCACAGGCTCAGGGAACCAGGGCAAAAGCAGTAATTTGATAGGAGCCTGGGCCAGACCTACTTGCTGGTCTTGGAGAGTCTCCTGAAGAGGAGGGGGCAGTGGTCTTACCCTGGAAACATAGACACTGACGGCAGCCATATTGGGTTGCAGCTGTATTTGGAAACTCTTTCTACCCAGTAGAAACTGGTGCTGAGGTGAACAGGACCATCCATCTAGCTCAGGGGATCCTCTACCCCCAGGCCTGGGGCCAGTTCCAGGCCACATGGCAGGAGGTGAGCAGTGGGTAAGTGAACGAATCTTCATCTGCTACTCCCCATCACTGCCCATGGCTCACATTACTGGTTGTTGTTCAGTCACCAAACTGTGTCTGACTCTTTACGACCCCATGGACTGCAGCATACCAGTCCTGTCCTTTACTATCTCCCAGAGTTTGCTCAAATTCATATCCATTGAGTTGGTGATGCTATCTAACCATCTCAGCTTCTGTCTCCCCCCTTCTCCTTTTGCTTTCAATCTTTCCCAGCATCAGGGTCTTTTCCAAGTTGGCTTTTGTATCAGATGGTAAAAGTATTGAAACTTCAGCTTCAGTCTCAGTCTTTCCAATGAATATTCAGGATTGATTTCCTTTAGGATTGACTGGTTTCATCAGCACATTATGGGTCCCTGGTGTCAAAATTGTTGGGGACCACTGCTCTAGCTCATGAGTGCCAAGACCTGGCCCCACCCAACATCCTGCAGGCACAAGTACTGGGACCTCTCAGGCCAAACAGTGCATTGGCTGGGGATATGGCCAGTCTGCCCAGGTGGTGCTAGTGGTAAAGAACCCACCTGCCAGTGCAGGAGTCATGAGATGCAGGTTAGATCCCTGGGTTGGGAAGATCCCCTGGAGGAGGGCACTGCAACCCATTCCAGTGTTCTTGGAGAATCCCATGGACAAAGGAGCCTGTCAGGCTACAGTTCATAGGGTCACAAAGAATCAGACACAACTGAAGTGACTTATCATGCAGGCATGAATGTGCTCAAAATATAAAAAAAAATATATTGCAGACCACACCCTTCAGCACCCCATCCACCTAGGCTGCCAAAAGACTAAAGAGCCCAGGTAAATTCCCTGGTAGTCCAGTGGTTAGGACTCCTCACTTCAACTGCAGGAGGCACTGGTTCAGTCCCTGATTGGGGAAATAAGATCCCACATGCCTAGCAGTGAAGCGAAAAAAAAAAAAAAAAAAAGACTAGAGCCCACAGTCACCTCTAAACTCTGCCTTGCCCACCAGAGGGCACACACCAGATGCAAGAAAACTATGATCCCAAAATGCAGGCCAGACCCTACCCTAGGACAAGCTGGGCCCTAGCCTTGCCCTCTAGTAGGCCAACCGAACTTTTAGGACACTCCAACCCCATAACCAGTTGTGTCAGGAAACACAACCCCTCCACCCCCAAACCTACCACCATTGATCTTAAACAAACTCTGGGACCCCTGGGCCCTGCAGCCAGATTCCAGGAACCAGCTCTGCTTGCTAGCAGTCTGTCACTAACTCTAGGATCTGGCTTCACTGCCCGTGGGTGGGGAACAGTTCCAGAGTCTTTGTGACCCTGACTGCCCACTAGTGAGCCAGTCCACCCTGGGCACCCTAGGATTCTGCATCCAGCCAATCCCTGACCAGGTCCTGCTAATCAGCAGGCAGCAGCATCCGAACAAGGCAGGGCCTGGCAACCAACCAGACTAGGGGCTAATCAAGCCCACCAGACAGTCCATATAGTCAACCAACACAACAGAAGTACCCACATAGCCCTCTTAGGAGAAACTTTTAGAGCATATAGCATGGGTAATGAGAGGAAGAGACTATGCGAGGATGCATTGCATATCTCCTACAGAAGGCCACTTTTCCAAGACCAAGAAAGGTAACTAACTTACCACATACATAAAAATACAAATGTACTCAGAATGATCAAGGTTGGCCAGACTGTCACTGTGCATCAGAGATGTGGTGAAAAGACCACTGAAGGAAGAATTAGATGGTCTGTATGTTACGCCAGTTCTGCCCTTGTCAGCTTTGTCACATAAGCTCTGTGAGCTCTAGTGTGGTAGGCAGAATAATGTCCCTCTCTTCACTCCCAGCTATATGTCCAAGTCCTAACCTCTGTAACATGTAATACATCATGTTACATAAAAAAAGGAAATTTGCAGATAGAATTAATGTAACAAACCTTAAAATAGGGAGAGCATCCTAGATTTAAGTGTCCTTAAAAGTGAAAGAGGAAGGCGGATTACAGATATCTGAGGACAGAAGAAAATGCAGAAGAGATTTGAAGTTTGAGAGGAACTTGACCCATAATTGCTGGCTTAGAAGATGGAGGAAGCTGACTACAAACCAAGGAATGTGGGGCCGTGTAGAAGCTGGGAACATCCCTCAGCAGACTGCCAGCAAGGAAACAAGGAACTCAGTTCTATAACTGTAAGGAACAACCTGAATGGGCAGGGAAATGACTTTTTTCTTAAAGACTCTAAAAAGAAATTTGCTCTGCTAGCACCTTGATATTAGCCTGGTGAAACCCATGCCAAATTTCTACCTACAGAACTGCAAAATAACAAATCTGTGTTGCTTTAAGCCACTAAGTCTCTGAAAATTTGTTATAGCAGTGAAAGAAAATGTAGATACCTACTTTCTTCATCTATAAATGAATGGGAGTAATAATAATAGTAATTATGTTCTATTTGTCTCCGTATGATGTTATTATAAAAGATAACATGATATTAGCAAGAATGGCAGACAGAGAGCCCTGAAAATCTACTCTCCCCAAAAAACAGTGGGAACACTGGCAAAAACTGTCAAAATCAATGTTTTCAAAACTGTTGATATTAGCCAAAGGCTTGCAACAATTCAAAGAGTATTCAAGAAAAAAACAGCTGAATCTTGTTAAGAACTTTGAGCTTTGTACTTGCCCTATTTTCATTTTCTTTTTACCAGCTTTACAGTAGCTTTGAAAACCAAATAAAATATTTAACGCAAAACAAAGCAGAAATGTCTCTTTTGCTGTCTCGTACACAGGGTTATTGTTACCATCTTTAACAGTCTTCTGGACTCTGTGGGAGAGGGAGAGGGTGGGAAGATTTGGGAGAATGGCATTGAAACATGTAAAATATCTTGTATGAAACGAGTCGCCAGTCCAGGTTCAATGCACGATACTGGATGCTTGGGGCTAGTGCACTGGGACGACCCAGAGGGATGGTATGGGGAGGGAGGAGGGAGGAGGGTTCAGGAGGGGGAACACATGTATACCTGTGGTGGATTCATTTTGATATTTGGCAAAACTAATACAATTTTGTAAAGTTTAAAAATAAAATAAAATTGTAGTTGGGAAAGAAAAAAAAAAAACAAAGCCGAAATGGATGAATTTAGGAACAAAAAAGGCAAAAGACATATATAAAACATATCAAAAGGGTAGATATAAATCCTGTCTTATTGTGGTAATTATGTAAATACAAGGGATTAAAAGGCAGAGATTGGCAAAATGGATAAAAAGACAGGATCCAGTTATGTGATGAATATAAAAGACACTCTTCAGATTCAATGACACAAATAGATTGAAAGTAAAAAGGTAGAAAAAGATACATTATGCAAACAGTAGCCAAAAGAGAGCTAGAGTAGCTATACTAAGAGCAGACAAAACAGACTATTAAAAAATTGTTACTTGATGCAAAAATAAAAACACTCTCTAATGATGAAAGGGTCAACCATCAAAAAACAAATGAAATCATAGAAGCTTATAAGCACTTAATAATGGAGACCCCAAATGTAGAAAATGTGATAGAATTAAAGGAAAAAAAATAGACAGTTTAATAACACTAAAGAATTGCAAACTAGAGAGAAGGCCAACAAGGAAATAGAAGACTTGAACAACATTATCAGTCATCCAGACCCAACAGAATAGAACACTCCACCCCCTAAAAGTAGAATACATATTTTTTTTCAAGTGCATATAAAATATTCTTTAGGATAGACCATATGTTAGGCCATAAAACAAATGTCAGTAAATTTAAAAGGACTAAATTCAAATGTTCTCTAATTATGTGGAATAAAATTAGGACTGATTAATAAAAGACATTTTGGGAAACTCACAAATATGTGGAAATCAAACACACTTTTAAATATTCAGTGGGTGAAAGGAGAAATCATAAGGGCAATTAGAAAATACTTTGATATGAATGAATAAAAACACAACAAACGTATGGCGTGCAGCTAAAGCAGTGCTTAGAAATTTGTAGCTGTAAATGCTTATATTAACAAAGAAGAAAGATCTCCAAATAAACCAACTTTTTGTCTTAAGAAACTAGATAAACAAGAGCAAAGCAAACCTAAAAGAAGCATAAGAAAGGAAATAATAAAGATTACAGTGGAAATAATAAGTTAAAAAGAGAAAAATCGAGAAAAATCAACAAAACCAGAAGTTGGTTATTTCACTACACTGGCAAACATTAAAAGGAATAAGAGGATTATAAGGGAATACTATGAACAATTATATGACAACAAATAAGATAACCAAGATGAAATGGATATGTTTATACTCAAGAGAACTGTGTATAGGGTATAGTACACAAAATGAAAACTTGCCCATTCAAAACTTGCATATGAATGGTCATTGCAACATTATTCATAGTAGCCAAAAAGTAAAAATAATATAAATATCAAATATGTTATAACATAAATAATAAAATATGGTATAATCCTATATCATTCAGTCAATAAAAAGTACTGAAGTAATAATAAATGATACAACACATACAACATGGATGAAGCCAGGAACAAAAGGCCACATATTCCATTTATATTAAATATCCAGAATAGATACACAGAGACAGTAGATACAACACAGTAGATTAGTGTTGCTGGGTGTAGGGGATGGGGAGGTCTGCTAATGGTTTATTTGAGGAGTGATGAAAATATTCTGGAATTAGATAATGGTGAGGACTCAGGTTAGTTTTCTAAGGCTGTGAGGCAGATTGCCATAAATTTAGTGGTTTAAAACAACAGAAATTTATTCTCTCACAGTTTTGGAGGCAAGAAGTCCAAAATCAAGATGTCAGCAGTGTTGGTTCTTTCTGTAGAGACTCTGAGGAAGAATCTGTTCACCATGACTTCTTTCCTAGCTTTTAATGGCTGCTGGAAATTCTCATCATTCCTCAGCTTATGAACATTCCAATCTCTGCTTCCACTTTTTAAAAAAAATTATTTTATTTTTGGCTGTGCTGCATCTTCACTGCCGCATGGGCTTTTCTCTAGTTGCAGTGAGCGGGGCTACCCTGTAGTTGTAGTGAGCAGGCTTCAGCAGTTGTGGCTCCCAGCCTCTGCAGCACAGGTTCAATGGTTGTGGCACACAGGCTTAGTTGCTGTTCAGCAAGTGGGATCTTTCTGGACCAGGATCTCCTTCATTGGCAGGCGGATTCTTTACCACTGAGTCACTAGGGAAACCCCACTTTTTTTCCATTAATTTTTTAAAAAATAATTGAGGTATAGCTGATTTACACTGTTTTGTTAATTACTGCTATATAACAAAATGACTCATATATATATATGTATGTATGTATACATATTCTTTTTCATATTCTTTTCCATTTATGGCTTATCACAGGATATTTGAAAATAGTTTCCTATGCTATACAGTAGGACTTTGTTGTTTATCCATTCTATACATACCGGTTTGTATCTGCTAATCCCAAGCTCTCAATCAGTTCTCTATATCTGTGATTCTGTTTCTGTTTCATAGACAGTTTCATTTATGTCATATGTTAGATTTCACATATAAGTGATCTCAGATGGTGTTTGTCTTTCTCTTTCTGACTTACTTCACTTAGTATGATAACGTACTTCACTTAGTATGGTAATCTCTAGTTGCACCCATGTTGCTGCAAATGCATTATTTTGTTCTGTTTCTTCGCTAAGCACTCTTCTATTGTATATATATTTTACCGCATCTTCTCTATTCATTTGTTTGTCAGTGGACATTTAGGTCTTGGCTATTGTGAATAGTTCTGCCTTCGTCTATGCATCACCTTATACTTTGTGTTTCTTCTCATTTGTATCTTGTGACAAGAGCACTTGTCATTGGATTTAGAGCCCACTGGGATAATCCAGGATAATTTCATCCTGAGATCCTTAACTACATCTACAACTAAATTAACTACAATCTTAAGGTCATATTCAGTGGTTCCAGGTGGACTTATTTCTTGGGGGACTGTTATTCAATCTACCACATGATTGTGCATATTGTATCATATTTTGCCATTTTACATTTATTTTGAAAACAGTTTTTAATGGATATAAATAAAGGTAGAAGATCTCTAAGCTTTTAATGTTCCTGCTATCTTCCCTTTATTTTTTTGGCACACAGTCTATATAACAGATACAAGCAAATAATGTAATTTTCAGGTAGTTATAATGTATTAGTTTTCAGAGTCTAATTTCTCAGTAACTTCTTTATTAATATAGCTATATCCATAATCACTTACAAGGTACTTACCATGTGAGATTTAAGATGAAAGTAATTATTGACCTGAAAGAATAAAATGGAAGACCAGTACTCATGAGCAGTTTTAGAAATAACCCAGAGAGTAAATGAATAAAATTTTACCTTCCTTTTTGAGGACCAGCACCAGACATTGGGGCTTTATTTAAAACAAGACTTGGATTCTGATTACCTATACATTCTTTCATTCTTAAAAAAATTTGTTTTTAAGAAAAAAATACATTTTTTAAGAAAAATAATCTTAACATATAAGATTGTGCAAGTTTAAAGTGTACAATTTTCATTCTCTTTAAAATACAATTTCAATCATATTTTACTGTGAAGACATTAACATAGAAGCCAACTGGAGAAAAAAAGTATATGTTAATGTATTGCTTCAGTTTTGGTTGAATGTTAAAAGTGTTAAACCCTTGGTGCTTTATTGGAACAACTTGGTTTTCTTCCCCCACAAATAACAAAGGTAGGTTCTCATCTGTGAAATATGTGTATTTGGATAATAGGCATATGACCAAAATATATGCTTATCTTTTCGCCTGTGAAGTCTATGTCGGTGGTTCTTTTTTCCTTGTCCATTGAAAATGTTTGATTTGGGGGGTTTTATTTATAATGACTGAGTCATTTTCAGTTTATTTTTTGTTACAGATAAAATAATTTTATACTATTTTGCTGGTTGCTTACAGAACTACAATGTTTACATTAAGTCTCTTACATACCCCTTCCTTCATGTATTAGATATTATTTATTTTATTTTTTTGTTCTTCATTTGAAACTACTGATAAGTATTCAGTACCTTCTGTCTAATGTTACAAGGAAAAACAAAAATATAAAAAGTTGCACTTTTCTTAAGGAGTAAAGACATATGGCCATGGAAATGGTATTTTTAAAATTAGAGTGAACTTTAGAGAACACTTACTTAAAGATGAGAAAAGTGAGGCTTAGAAAGGTTAAGTGAATTACCTGAGGTCACAGTTTTAGTTAGTGGTCAATTCAGTATAGAACTCCACTATATCTTGTTTCTTTATCATACAATGGGTAAAAAGTCTATGTCATAGTACATGACTAAGTGCTAAAGTACATGGGTAGAGGCAACCCACTCTGGTACTCTTGCCTGGAAAATCCCATGGATGGAGGGGCCTGGTAGGCTGCAGTCCATGGGATTGTGGAGAGTCAGACATGACTGAACGACTTCACTTTCACTTTTCACTTTCATGCGCTGGAGAAGGAAATGGCAGCCCACTCCAGTGTTCTTGCCTGGAGAATCCCAGGGATGGGGGAGCCTGGTGGGCTGCCATCTATGGGGTCGCACAGAGTTGGACACGACTGAAGCAATGTGGCAACAGCAGCAAGATGATTTAGTTTTCCTCTATTTCCTTGCATTGATCTCTGAAGAAGGCTTTCTTATCTCTCCTTGCTATGCTTTGGAACTCTGCATTCAGATGCTTATATCTTTCCTTTTCTCCTTTGCTTTTCACTTCTCTTCTTTTCACAGTTATTTGTAAGGCCTCCCCAGACAGCCATTTTGCTTTTTTGCATTTCTTTCCCATGGGGATGGTCTTGATCCCTGTCTCCTGTACAGTGTCACAAACCTCCATCCATAGTTCATCAGGTACTCTGTCTATCAGATCTAGTCCCTTAAATCTATTTCTCACTTCCACTGTATAATTATAGGGATTTAATTTAGGTCATACCTGAATGGTCTAGTGGTTTTCCCTACTTTCTTCAATTTCAGTCTGAATTTGGCAATAAGGAGCTCATGATCTGAGCCACAGTCAGCTCCCGGTCTTGTTTTTGCTGACTATATAGAGCTTCTCCATCTTTGGCTGCAAAGAATATAATCAATCTGATTTCGGTGTTGACCATCTAGTGATGTCCAATTGTAGAGTCTTCTCTTATGCTGTTGGAAGAGGGTGTTTACTATGACAAGTGTGTTCTCTTGGCAAAACTCTATTAGCCTTTGCCCTGCTTCATTTTGTACTCCAAGGCCAAATTTGCCTGTTCCCCCAGGTGTTTCTTGACTTCCTACTTTTGCATTCCAGTCCCCTATAATGAAAAGGACATCTTTTTTGGGTGTTAGTTCTAAAAGCTCTTGTAGGTCTTCACAGAACCATTCAACTTCAGCTTCTTCAGCATTACTGGTTGAGGCATAGAGACTTGGATTACTGTGATATTGAATGGTTTGCCTTGGAAATGAACAGAGATCATTCTGTTGTTTTTTAGATTGCATCCAAGTACTGCATTTCGGACTCTTTTGTTGGCTACTCCATTTCTTCTATGGGATTCCTGCCCACAGTAGTAGATATAATGGTATGAACCTAACAGAAGCAGAAGATATTAAGAAGAGGTGGCAGGAATACACAGAAGAACCGTACAGAAAAGATCTTCATTACCAAGATAATCACAATGGTGTGATCACTCACCTAGAGCCAGACATCCTGGAATGTGGAGTCAAGTGGGCCTTAGAAAGCATCACTATGAACAAAGCTAGTGGAGGTGATGGAATTCCAGGTGAGCTATTTCAAATCCTGAAAGACAATGCTGTGAAAGTGCTGCACTCAATATGCCAGCAAATTAGGAAAATTCAGACGTGGCCACAGGACTGGAAAAGGTCAGTTTTCATTCCAATCCCAAAGAAAGGCAATGCCAAAGAATGCTCAAACTACTGCACAATTGCACTCATCTCACACGCTAGTAAAGTAATGCTCAAAATTCTTCAAGCCAGGCTTCAGCAATACGTTAATTGTGAACTTCCAGATGTTCAAGCTGGATTTAGAAAAGGCAGAGGAACCAGAGATCAAATTGCCAACATCTGCTGGATCATGGAAAAAGCAAGAGAGTTCCATAAAAACATCTATTTCTGCTTTATTGACTGTGCCAAAGCCTTTGACTGTGTGTATCACAACAAATTGTGGAAAATTCTGAAAGAGATGGGAATACCAGACCACCTGACCTGCCTCTTGAGAAACCTGTATGCAGATCAGGAAGCAACAGTTAGAACTGGACATGGAACAACAGACTGGTTCCAAATAGGAAAAGGAGTACATCAAGGCTGTATATTGTCACCCTGTTATTTAACTTATATGCAGAGTACATCATGAGAAACACTGGGCTGGATGAAGTACAAGCTGGAATCAAGATTGCTGGGAGAAATATCAATAACCTCAGATATGTAGATGACACCACCCTTATGGCAGAAAGTGAAGAGGAACTAAAGAGCCTCTTGATGAAGGTCAAAGAGGAGAGTGAAAAAGTTGGCTTAAAGCTCAACACTCAGAAAACAAAAATCATGGCATCTGGTCCCATCACTTCATGGGATATAGATGGGGAAACAGTGGAAACAGCGTCAGACTTTATATTTTTGGGCTCCAAAATAGCTGCAGGTGGTGATTGCAGCCATGAAATTAAAAGACGCTTACTCCTTGGAAGGAAAGTTATGACCAACCTAGATAGCATATTCAAAAGCAGAGATATTACTTTGCCAACAAAGGTCCATCTAGTCAAGGCTATGGTTTTTCCAGTGGTCATGTATGGATGTGAGAGTTGGACTGTGAAGAAAGCTGAGTGCCGAAGAATTGATGCTTTTGAAGTGTGGTGTTGGAGAAGACTCTTGAGAGTCCCTTGGACTGCAAAGAGATCCAACCAGTCCATCCTAAAGGAGATCAGTCCTGGGTGCTCATTGGAAGGACTGATGCTAAAGCTGAAACTCCAATACTTTGGCCACCTCATGTGAAGATTTGACTCATTGAAAAAGACCCTGATGCTTGGAAGGATTGGGGGCAGGAGGAGAAGGAGACGACAGAGGATAAGATGGCTGGATGGCATCACTGACTTGATGGACATGAGTTTGGATAAACTTCAGGAGTTGGTGATGGCAGGGAGGCCTGGTATGCTGCGATTCATGGGGTTGCAAAGAGTCAGACACGACTGAGTGACTGAACTGAACTGAAGATGATTTAGTAGGTCAAGGATAAAAGACATAGGTTTGGTTGAGAGAGGGTGAAGTAGGCTTCTTAGAGAATTGAGATCTGAGCTTGAAGGATCTGGATAGGTGGAGCAGAGAAGATCTTCCAGCTTAGAAATGCTGACGACTGGAGGAGAAATGCTGTCAGCGGAGACTGGAGCAGTTTGGATTCTGAAAGAGGCCGCTGGACATCTTAGTCCATCTCTAACTTGCATGCATCTGTCTGGACATGAGAAGGTTTGGGAGAGCCTTCAAGCGAGGCGTTGTGGAGTAGGAGAAGGAGCACAGCATTCAGAGTGAGACACACCTTTTCATTTCCTGGCGTCTCTGTCTAGTAGTTCAAGGCCCTTGAGCAAGGGTCTTAACCTTTGTAGTTCTGTTTCCTTTTCTGGAAAATGGAACTAATAGTATCTTCTTCATAAAGCTCTTGAAGATTGAATAAAAAAGTATGTGAAGAGTCTAGTACAGTGCTGGGCATGAAGTATGTCCTCACTTTAAATATATATGTATATTTAAAATTGAAATATAGTTGACACTCAGTGTTGTGGTAGTTTCTGGTATACCACAAAGTGATTAGATTATGAATATATATTATGTATAATATATATTATTTTTCATACTTTTTTTTTCTATCGGGTTGGCCAGAAAGGTTGTTTAGGTTTAAAAACCTGAATGAACTTTTTGACCAACCCAATATTATGGTTTTACTGTTCTCATTATATTGTGGGCATAGTTATTACTATTATTTTCTAAGTATCTGGAGGATGACTAATAAGAATGCATGGTTCTTGAGAGATTTATTTCTCCTGTGCATTGCCTAGTTATGTTCACTACAATTTTGAACTACATAATAAGTTTAAAAGATGTGGTCTATTTGAAGCAAACATCCCTGGGTTCATGCTTAGCTGGATACTTTCTATGTGTGCCCTTTAAAAAGTCAGGTGACTTTCTGAGTTTGCTTCCTTTTCTGTAAAATGAGAGTATAAGTACCTTGTGGGATTAGAGTTATATTTTAGGGCTACAAGGTGAATAGCATATACTAAGTACTTAATACATAGCAGTCATTGTTATTGTTGTTCTCTCTGTAGAACTTCTGGCTACATTAATCATTCTGTCCTGTTTATCAAGTTTAAGAGACCCCTTGAGTCATTTTCTCAGCATTGAAATAAACTTTCCCAAGAAATGTAATGCCCCTTTCCACCCACATGGAAGAACAACTAACATTCACGTACTGTTTTGTTTTTTTTTTTTAGAACCAGTTCTTTTTCTTTTTTTTAAAATTAATTTCTTTTAATTGGAGGATAATGACTTCACAATATTGTGGTTGTTTTTGCCATACATCAACATCAATCAGCCACAGGGATATGTGCCCTCCACATCCTGAACCCTCCCTCCCACCTCCCTCCCAACTGTATCCCTCTGGGTTGTCCCAGAGCACCGGCTTTGGGTGCCCTGCTTCATGCATCAAACTTGCACTGGTCATCTATTTTACACATGGTAATGTACATGTTTCAATGCTATTCTCTCAAATTGTCCCACCCTCGCCTTCTCCCACTGAGTCCAAAAGTCTGTTCTTTGCATCTGTGTCTCCTTTGCTGCCCTGCCTGTAGGATCATTGATACTGTCTTTCTAAATTTCATATATATATATGCATTAATATATAGTATTTGTCTTTCTCTTTCTGACTTACTTGACTCTGCATAATAGGCTCCAGGTTCATCTACCTCATTGGAACTGACTCAAATGCATTCTTTTTTTATAACTGAGTAATATTCCATTGTGTATATGTACCTCAACTTCATTATCGATTCATCTGCTGATAGACGTCTAAGTATTGTTCAAATATTTATTTTTATCTAATTATTTGGCTGTGCTGGGTCTTAGTTGTGACACGCAGGATCTTTGATCTTCTTTGTGGCATGAGGTAACCAGTACCCCAACCAGGGATTGAACCTGGGCCCCCTGCATTGGGACTATGGAGTCTTAACCACTGGACCATCAGGGAAGTCCCTCACATAGTGTTTTAACCTTCATAAAATATGCTCAGATATGTAATTGTATTTAATCCTCATAACAGCTTTGTGAGACAGGATTAGTCCCTTTTTATAGTCCATTTGGAACATGACTAATCCAATTGCTCGTGGTCACAGCCAGGAAGGGGCAGGAAGCTGGCACTGGGACCAGTCTTTTTTTTTTTTTTGGGGGGGGGGACCAGTCTTTTTGTCAACAAAGTTCACATCTTTTCACATCTCCAGTGGCCTCTCTTTCCTGTATCTTGCTGTCTCCAGAAGAAAATGTTCTTTGGCATCTAAGTGGCCACTAAAGATGAATTCACCCAGGAAAGAAGAAAAGGCTGGAATTTCTCGATTTATGAGTCTTTAATGAGACTGATTAATGAGAACTCTGGCTTTTGATCACTGTTGCTATATTAACTAAGTCTTCATCACCAGCACTTCATCTAATCTGGAAGATCTTATCCCTCTCCATTCTATTTGCCCCAATTCTACACATCCTTCAAGACCCAGCTAAGTCTTGAACTCAGAAATCTTTCCTCCCATATGAGGGGTGGTCAGACACCACTCCCCAACAATCTAATTCAAAGGTTCATTTAATATGCTTGTAATGTTAAAGATCTTTAAAAGGGTACTTGTCATAAGATATAAACTGATACATCTAGAAAACTATTCTAATTATGGGTGTTATTTATAGAAGTAAATACCATTGGTAAGTTTTAGCAAAGCACTTACAGTAGAGTGATTTGGATCAAATCCAACTTGTTCACTTGTTAATATATTATTTATATTAACAAAATCAAATGTTAGTCTGAGCACCAAGTTTTTTTCCACCTAATATTATGTATTTGCTAAGGCTATTACCCTTCTTGATTTTGTGCAACATAAATTTCATGATATGCACTGTAATTTCTGAGACCCTTGATAATATTTGGAAATGCAGATACAGAGGACCAGCTAATAGGAAGGACAACCCACTCAATCAGTTTTGCATCATTACCCATGAAGCTCTTTTCCACTGTTGTGTAGAAAGATTTAAGATGAAAAGAGGCCATGGCTTACTGCGGTTTTATGCACTCCCTCACTCTTCACTCTGCAGGGTTGCTTGCCGTAGATTACTCATTGTCTCCCAAGTGGCTCTCAGCAGTGGTCAAATATTTAAGAAGTATGTATTTCATCATGACCCTATCATACACTTCTCCTTCAGTGCCTTCATTCTTTCTCAGCCTGAGAGATTGTAGACTTGATAATCTATTGAAGCATTAACCTACCTCCATTTTGTTTTCCTTTTTCTTATCACAGCCAGATTTTACAACATGGCAAACCAGAGCACATCTAACTGGGACTTAGGCAAGCAGGTTGGGGCAGAGGGAATGAGGGGTGCTAACTCTCCTTTCTCTGCCCACAATGCTCCTTCGTCAGCTGCCTCCTGTGACTTCCAGGTGGATAGTGTGTGTAAACCTGGCCCCAGCAAGATTTCAATGCTGGCTCCGACGTTCAATAGCTCTGCTGTTGGGTAAGTCCTTATAAGCCCTTTATTTATTTATTTTTAATATAAATTTCTTTATTTTAATTGGAGACTAATTACTTTATAATATTGTATTGGTTTTGCCATATATCAACATGAATCCACCACAGGTATACACGTGTTCCCCATCCTAAACCTCCCTCCTACCTCCCTCCCCGTACCATCCCTCTGGGTCGTCTCAGTGCACCAGCCCCGAGCATCCTGTATCATGCATCGAACCTGGACTGGCGATTTGTTTCATATATATTATACATGTTTCAATGCCATTCTCCCAAATCATCACACCCTCTCCCTCTCCCACAGAGTCCAAAAAACTGTTCTATACATCTGTGTCTCTTTTGCTGTCTTGCATACAGGGTTATCGTTACCATCTTTCTAAATTCCATATATATGCGTTAGTATACTGTACTGGTGTTTTTCTTTCTGGCTTACTTCACTCCATATAATAGGCTCCAGTTTTATCCACCTCATTAGAACTGATTTAAATGTATTCTTTTTAATGGCTGAGTAATTCTCCATTGTGTATATGTACCACAGCTTTCTTATCCATTCATCTGCTGATGGACATCTAGGTTGCTTCCATGTCCTGGCTATTATAAACAGTGCTGTGATGAACATTGGGGTACACGTGTCTCTTTCCCTTCTGGTTTCCTCCATGTGTATGCCCAGCAGTGGGATTGCTGGGTCATAAGGCCCTTTGAATCACAGATTCCACATCTGAACAAGAGGATGAGAGTACATCAACTCTCTTAGGGTTGTTGTGAAAATAATATGAGAGCACAGACCTGAAAGTACTTTATAAATTATGTTTATAATGCTGGCCATTTCATTGCTGGACCCTGTAAGTTATTGAAAAACTCATCTTTGTTAATTCAAAATATCTTCCTCTAAATTATGTCCATTGACTATAGTTCTAGTAATAAACATGAATTACCAGTGACAATTACCAGTGATAATAACGGTAATAATAATGATAATGTCATTTGCCATTTATTGAGCATTTACTATGTGACATGTTTTACATAAATTGCTCACATGATCTTTATGAAGTGATATGACTTTTGCAATTGGAAGCATGATGCAAACTGGTGCATTGAAAGAAAATTTATTTTTAAAAAAGTGAATAGGGATCTGGTAGAAAGCATCATGCTTATAACATCATTGTGGTTGTGGTCTGCATCATTCAGGGTCTCAGCAGGAAAGAGATAGCTAACTCTGTTTGGAGATGGAAACAGTTCAATGACGGAACCACTACAAAGTTGTGGGCATGATGTAGGGAATCACTAAGAAATGCTGAAGTACCTGGCAACTGGGAACAGGGAAAGCTGTTAGCACTCCAAAGTCAAAAGAGGAGGGAACTGTCACCAGACCTCCATGAAAGCAATAGTCATGGGGGAGAGGTGGTCTTCCAGCATCTGTGGCTCCAGGTAAAGGATGGCAGCTCCTGTCAGGCTGGCATAGCAGAGAGGGATGAAGGGAATAGTTACTCAGATCTCTCCCAATCTTTGATCTCCTGTCTTAGTCTCCCATTTGCTGCACCCCCGGGAAGCCGGGTAAAGCACAGGGGCCAGTCACCTGGAGCAGCATAGAGAGTTCACCAGAGAGTTCACCCTGGGAAGAACCAGTGCAGGATCATAAGAAATGCCAGCATACATGGAACCTAAATGTAAAAGAAGATAAATGAATGATTAAATGTGCAGACCTTACTATAAGAATGGGCTGTTTCCAAAGCTTTGTTTTTTTCAGTTGTTTGGTTGTAGCTCAAAGTATATTCTTCCAAGATGCATTTTAAATGTTCGTTCTCATCTCCATCCACTCCTCTAAAACTCTGGGAATCACATTTAGTTGAAATCTTATACCAATAGGGCAGGACTGGAGAGCAGGGTCATATGATGGAAGAAGGACAAAGATGAGGTACCTCCTCTCCCTTCCCAGGGTGCTGGACTGGCTCTGGTGAATTTTGAACCAGATAATTCTGGTCCCACCCTAACTCTTGCTGAGTACTATTCTGTCCTAAAACAGTTGCTGAGGGAACAACTTGCTCTCCTTGTGAAATGCTTTATACTCTCCAATTACCTACTTAAGCTTTCTTCTTAACCATAAAGGGTTTAGGGCTTGGCTTTGGGGATTACCTGCGAGTTTTTCTAGTCTAGATTTTGCAATTTCTTATCCATGCTATTCGGCTACTCAGTTAACCTTTCTGAGTTGAGTTTATGCACTTGTGAAATAGGGATTCTACTAAGACTACTGTGGTGAAATGAGTTTCTGGGACTCCACCCAGCTAAGGGCTGATAATCACACTTGTAAGCCTGTGAGGGTTGACTTGGATTTTCCTCCTTGGTTTGAGAACGCAGTCTCTGAGTTAATCTCAATAACTAGGGAAGGTCAGCCATCACCCACCATCTCCCTTAGTAACAGAGAGGTTGTTTGAGTTCCTTTGAAAGGGTGAACTGCAGTGCAGCATGAAGTTAACTCTTTGGATATGACTTATAAGACATCATTAATCACTGTTGGGGATTCCAAGGCCTCGGGAAGTAAATTACGAGATGTGTAGTCTGCCCCTGCTCTGTGGAACCGACTCTCTTCTGCCTAGACGCTGTATTCTTTTAGAAATAAGCTGGGAACTCTAGTTTAGTGTGAGTGTGTGCGTGCATGCATGTGTGCTTGCATGTGGCGCTTTTCTACAAATATGTACCCCAGTGATTCGCAAACTTTAGCATGCATTGGAATTACCTGTAAGATTTATTAAAACAAAGACTCCTGGGCCCATGCCCAGTTTCTGAGTCAGTAGATCTCTGGTGAGGCCTGAGAACATGCATTTGTAACAAGTTGCATGTGTAACAGCATTCCCAGGTGATGCTGATACGGCTCGTCCAGGGACCACTTTGGGAACCATACTTTGCCCCCTGAAATTCTTCCCCAGGGTTTTTGAGAGGCTGAAATGGGGTGATCCACTTAGCACAGAGGCTAAGTCTGAGTCAGCATTCACTGCTGTCACTTCCACAACCCTCACAACAGCTGCTCCTTGTACCTCTCCTGCTGCTCAGCTGCTACTGCTGCGTGGTAATCCTTCATTTTGGATAACGTTAGCTAGGTATTAAGAGCAGTGTAATCTGCCTTAATTAATTAAAGAATATAATAACCTCTCTAGGAGTCATTTGCATTTTAAAAAAGCTTGTTAATTCAAAGAGATTTGTAATTTGAAGAATATTAGACACTGTAATAAAGAGGTATATGGAAACTTAGACCTTGTAGAGATACTTTCAAGAAGGGAATGTACACCACATAGGCTCTATCTGGGTCATCTGTTTATGCCTACTATTTAGTATTTCAGATTTTTTTTCCTGAAAGTTCTGAGCTTTTCCACAATGGCTTCTAGAGAGGGGCTGGCACATGGCCTGGGTGTTAGGGGAAGGGCAGCTGTGGCTTTTAAATGTACGGGTTCTTTGTAAAACTGGTATTTATAAACCAGGTGTTGCTTGCATTGTGTGTATTTGTTCAATCATGTAATAGAAGACGCACAGAAGATTCATTTGAACAGTACACCTTTCAATTTCATGCTGAGGAAATTCAGGCTAATGTAATTATAATAAAATGATAATAAAACAATACTGCATTTTCAATTGTGGAATGAGCAATTAGAAAGCTAGTTGGAGGCCAGTCTTCTGAATTCCTTTGAATATAATTTTGATTTGGAGAATATGACCTGGTGGCTATATGAACTTAATCTTTGGACCTACACAGAGTATACACAAAGGGCAAAAAATAGCATATTGACAATTTCAAATACACGCTTATCATCCATCTTGATAAAAAGAGTCTTAACATGTATGGGAATGTCAACATTGTGCTTTATCCATTTAGAAATATTATGCCATCAAACTGCAGTGGTTAAAAAAGTTAGGATTCATTAAAAACTGTTGAAATTCTTAAATTTTTCCTACTTAAGAAATCCAGAAAGCATCAAACTTTTTCTAGGTGGTGGTAAGGAAATTAATGTCAGTGACAGAAATACAGTGAATCTAATTAGAAGTCCCTGGGCAGCCGCTCATTAGTGTGGTTAGTTAGTAAATGGAATTTCAGCTGCAGTGAATTAGACTATGTGTCTTCAGTTATTTTTTCTAGAAAGAATCACAAAATGTCTACAACTGTTTTTTTGTTAGTAGAGTATTTTTTTTCCCACAAACAAAAAGTATTTTGGATCTTTGTCATGAGGAAAGAAATGGCCATTTGGGGACAGATTTTCTTAAATGTCTGTGTATTAAGCTTGGGTGAGTGAAACAAAAGCCTATTTTCTCCCGTGAGAGAGAGACTTTCATTTGTCTGCTAAGCTGCTTGGTTTCACATGTTTCTTTTGTCAAATCCTTTAATTTATTATTTTTAACCATTTACACCTCTTGATAAGATTTCTCAAAAGAAGAGAGAATGAAAACCTCAGCTAGATTGAACAGTTTCTAAAAACAGATATCCTGGATAGATTGGAACATTTGTTTGTCAGTTGCTAAAATGTGGCGCTTGTTTCCTTTATAAAAAGTCACTGCTACGGATATTTGTACCCTTTGCTGCTTGAGAGCTCATGGGTAACTTAGAGAGCTGACAAGAGTCAAATTTCAGTATTTCAGATGTGTTCATAAGGAAGGTATGATAATTAGGCAACTGCTGTAGGATTTGATATCCCGTCCTCCCCCAGGGTGTTTAAATACCTTTAGATTATACTAGAAGTGTAGCTCTGGGCTCATACCTCTCTGTAGAAACCCTAGAGTGCACTGGCTGTGTCTTTGTTACCCACCACTGAGCCATGATTGCAATGTCTGGGGGTCCACAGGTTCAGACTGGGGATTCCCTGTAACAATCTTCCAATTGGAGGTGAATTTGTCCCATGGGAGGTATTAACAATTTTGGTTGTCACAATTCATAAGTGGAGGTTGGGGGAGAGGGCGTGACTACTGACATCTGCTGAGTAGTGACCAGGGATGCTGCTAAATATCCTATACAAAGAATAATCTGACCCAAAATGTCAATGGTGCTGATGTTAAGGACCCCTGTCTCTCAGCATCAAGCAGGCACTGAATGAGCACACACACACACACACACACACACAGAATGGATGGTACACATTTCAGCTGCCAAAATTCCTGCAGCAAGATAGGTGTGCACTGGAATGAAGCCAGACATTCTAAAGACCTCCTAGTCTCATCATTGAAAAGACTTTCAAGATAACTGTTTATTCTTCTACTCTCCTTTAAAAAGAATTTACATTTGCTTTCTCTGTGAAAGTCCTTGGGTCAGCAGCACATAGAACATAGTGTTATAATTTAGGCAAATGACAAACAAATTTTCCAGTATGACTGATGTCAAGTATCAGTCACTAAGCTATTCTTCAATCTAAAACAAACTAGTGGTTACCAGTGGGGAGAAAGAAGGAGGGAGGGGCATGTTATAGGTATGGGATTAAGGGGTACAAACTGCTATGTATAAGATAGATAACAGGGAATTATAGCCATTATCTTTATAAAATTGAACTATAATTGATTTACAATATTGTGTTAGTTTTAGGTGTACAGCAAAGTGATTCAGCTTGACTCCATAGGTACTGAAAACTACTGAAAATGGCATAAAACTTTGGTATAATTCATTTGCTGTGTAAGTAATATGCTGTGTATGACTTAAATCAAGAAACCAAAGAAATGCAACATGCTCAGAGAAATGCAGTATATGAAGAAGCAGTGGCAGATATTTATGTGATGTTCTGCTTTGCCTGTTTTTCCTGAGCTGTTAGAGCATTTGAAATTATGTTATTCATACCAAATATTTAAAAAATTTTGTAAACTCTGGTAGTGTGCAATTTGCCTAAAATATTAACACAAAGGATTCAGCACAGAAGACAAGGAAGCACTATGCCTGCGTCTACAGTCTGTGGTGAATGTCTTCTGTGTGAATTTGTGCATGCCTTTCTTTTCTCCTGGGCTTCCCTTGTGGCTCAGCAGGTAAAGAATCCACCTGCAGTGAGGGAGACCTGGGCTCCATCCCTGGGTTGGGAAGAACCCCTAGAGAAGGGAGAGGCTACACATGCCAGTATTCTGACCTGGAGAATTCCATGGACTGTATAGTCCATGGGGTCGCAGAATCAGACACGACTGAGCGACTTTCACTTCACTTCTCTTCTTTTCTCCTATTCCATGAACACTTTTACCATCTCCATACTTCCTATTCTTCACTTCTCTTACCTTCATTTATTTATTTTTTACTTTTAATAGCTTTATTGAGGTATAATTTATATGCTATAGAATTCACTCATTGTAAGTGGGTAATTCAGTGATTTTTAGTAAATTTATGCAATTGTGCAATCATCATCATAGTCCAAGTTTGAAATACTCCTTTTGCTCCAAAAAGTTCCCCTGTGTTTGCTTATAGTCGATTCCTGCTCCTACTTTCAGCCTCAAGCAACTACTGGTCTGCTTTCTGTCTCTACAGTTTTGCCTTTTTTAGAAATTTCATGTGAATGGAATTAAACTGTATGTTGTCTTTTGAGTCTGGCTTCTTTCACTTGATGCAATGCTTTTGAGATTGATCCACAAATGTGTATCAATTGTTCATTCCTTTATGTTGCCTAATGGCGGTGCTTTAGTCACTAAGTCATCTCTGACTCTTGCGATCCCATGGACTGTAGCCCACCAGGCTCCTCTGTCCAAGGGATTCTCCAGGCAAGAATACTGGAGTGGGTTGCCATTTCTTTCTCCAGGTGTTACCTAGTAGTACTCCATTATATGAATACAGCATATTGTCAGTGTGTTAAATAACAAAATACCACAGATCTGGTGGCTTATAAACAACAGAAATTTATTTCTCACAGTTCTGGAAGCTGGGAAGTCAAGATCAAGGTTCCAGGAAATTTGGTGTCTGGTCAGAGCCTACTTCCTTGTTCATAGATGGCCATCTTTTCACTGCACCCTCACATGTCAGAAGGGGTGAGGGCTCTCTCTGGGGTCTCTTTTGTAACTCTTTTATATGGGCACTAATCCCTTTCATGAGGGCTCTATTCTCAAGACCTAATTACCTTTCCAAGGCCCCACCTCCAAACACAACCATGCTGGATTTGACTTCAACACATGAATTTTGGGGGAACATAGAGATTCAGTCCATATTTACATTTTATTTACCATTTACCTGGTACTGGATGTTTGAATTGCTTTTACTTTTCGGCTTTATGAATACTTTGCTATGAATATTTGCTTCTCAGCTTTGTGCTGACAAATGTTTTAATTTCTTTGCATATATACCTAGGACTAGAATTGTTGGATCATGTAGTTGGTGGATGTTTAACTTTCTAAGAAATCATCAAACTATTTTCCAAAGCAGCAGTGCCATTTCACATTCCTGCCAGTGATGTATGAGGGTTCCAATTTCTCTGCATCCTCACCAACACCTGGGATGTCCATCTTTAGATTTCAGCCCTCATAATGGGTATGCTTCTCCGCTTTTCAGTGCCTACTTCCTTCCTTCCTTTTTAACCTCTTATTATTTTTCTCCCCAATTTGTCCCTCTAGCTGGTTGGACTAGTACTGCAGATATTTTCGCTTGTATCAAATCTAATTGCTGACCAATTCTTAGCAGACAAATAGTCAAGAAATAATGTGGTGTGGATTCAAACATTAATCCCCTTTGGCAACCTATTCTTTTTTAAAAAATTAATTAGTTAATTTATTTGGCTGCATCAGGTCTTAGTTGTGGCATGTGGGGTCTTTCATTGTGTGTACGGACTCTCTAGCTGTGGTGCAGGGGCTCAGTAGTAGCAGGGCGCGGGCCCAGGTACTTCGTAGCACATGGGATCCAAGTTCCCTGATCAGGGATCAAACCCATATCGCCTGCATTGCAAGGCAGACTCTTAACCACCGGACCACCAGGGAAGTCCTGGCAATTTATTCTTCATATGTGTTCATGTTTTTCTTACAAATGCTCTGGTTTCCCATGCTGCAGACTAGAACAAGCAGCTTTTAGGACCACAAAGTGTACCAGTTTAGAATGAATAAACTCTATAATCAGACTTTAATGACATTTTAGTCACACCAGTAAGCATGTCCCTCCGGGCACCCAGAAGTGCTTACCATCTCCTCTATCCCTTCCCAATGTGAAGGGATTGGAGGAGTTTCTGTGTGCCCTCAGTTAAGAGGGCAGATATACTTTTCTAGTGATCTGCTCTTTTATTTTTCTTCCCTGGATCTGAGGCGAATGCCTGTGAGTTTCTCTCACATGTTCTGCATGGTTCCCAGACCACCGTAACTCAGCTTTGCAGGGGGGGGTGTCAGCTATCCTTTGGGAGCAGGACCTCTGCACCCAGCATGCCCATCAGCATCATTTCTTGAGCTTTAAAGAAATACCCTTGTTCCAGTCCTGCCCCAGACCAGAACCTCAAATGACTTTGGGAATGTAGAAATGGCTGAAGGCCTTGTTTCCTGTCCTCAAAATAGATTTTTCAGAATTTAGTACTTGAGGTTATAAAGATATGGAAAGAAACAGGCCAAAATAATTACAACACGAAGTTGAGAGTACACCCTGAAAGCCATGTTTTCAAGGTAGCTGTGAAGTTGTGGAGTTGGATCTGGATTTGGACTCAGAAGACCAGAGTGAGCATTCAGACTCTGTCCTTGCTAAATATTCATAAGCCAGTCTGCTCCTAGCTTGGCCCTTCCTGGCTGCAATCCGGGAGCTCGGCCTTACCTGTGATAGTGTTAAAATCAAAGGGATGATCTACCTGGAAGTACTTTAAAATGATATTTCTTTCAGAGCACTTCACATTTGCTAATTATTTATTTTCATCATATTTTGTTAAGGTTGTCTGGCCTCACTTTACCACATACAATTTGGGTTTATTTTTATTTTATTTACCCTCTTTCAGTTGGGCTAAGAGCTTTGGTTCTGGAGCCAGATTGCCTGTGGACAACCCCAATCCAGCAGTGATTTGCTGTGGGATCTTCCGTTCTTGTCCTCCTTTAACTTCAGTTCTCTCCTTAGTAAACTGAGCATAAAAATACTTACTCTATTGTTTCGTAAGAATGAAAAGAGGTAATGATTATGAAGCACTTAGCACACACCTTACATATTGGGGCCTCAGGAAGTGTTAGTTTTTCTTCTTACTAGATGACTGCTTAAAAAATCCAGCAAGATCAGGCATTTTATGGTAATGGCTGAAAGGGTATTTATACCCTAAGTGGCCCATTGCAAGAGATTTTAAAGTTTTGGGTGGTAGTTCAACCAGCCTCAGGGTATGTTTTTCAGACACCTGCTTCAAGTCAATGAAATGTCAATATTTGTAAACAACTTTATTTGGAGTTTATTTTCATGATTGCATTATTGATTTTTCCTTCTATAGAGAGCATGTCAAAGGAAGCATTTCATACAAGTTTCAAGTTCTAAAACAAAGAAGGAATTACAATGAACACTTCGCATACTGTCAAATTATAAACTTGTACGGATTGCAGAAAATCCATTTCCCTAGAATTGCATATTTTAAATTACCAAAATGATACATTCTATAAAAACTTTTTATTATGAATATTGTCAAATAACCCATAATTCGTAAGGTCAGGGAGAATACACATGAACCCACATGTGCCTAAAACTCACCTTCAGCAATTAACAATGTTTAGGCATGACAAACATTTGAAAGTGGTATATAACTGAGAGGTAAAGGAACTGCAGTTAAAGTGAACTGATATATTCTTGTTAAAAAAACTTCCAAATAATACAAAAGTGTGTGAAGAACAAACAGAATACCCATATTTCCAACTATTTTTTAAATAAACCTTTTAATAAGGTTGCTGTTTCAGTCAGGATTTATAAAGTCAAACAGTGTCATGATTTAATGAGCAATGGATAAAAAATTCTGGTCAGATTCTCACTGGGGATGGTTCTGACATATCAGTTACTTAGAAAATCTGATCTTTTCAGAATAAAGCTGATTTGCTGCCATTCTGTTTTAGATCACCATAATTCACTTGTTTCTTGATAGATATGGATTACAAATTTTACAAGTTTTTGTAATGGCTATAGATGGAAATAAGGACATGCACAAATAGCAAAATAAATGACTTAACAACCATAGTATGAGATGGTTGTATTCTAATGATGCTTTGGGTGAGGGATTACAAGTGTAAGAAAAAGAATGCTCATTATCTCCTGCTTAGGTTCAAGGACACCGTCTTTCTGGATGAAAGGTGATTCCAGTATTCTCTTTTAGCCCAGATTCTGGGCCGTACATTGTAAATTATGGTTTGAATTTTTCCCAAATTAGGTACATAGTCATTTCACTGTGTGAGAGAAAATGGAAATTCAGGTCACATTTCAACTTGAGTTCATTTTTCAAATCACACCTTCAGAAGCAACATCGACACAACCAACTGGTAGCTTTAGCCTTTCAGAAAGCCCTTTTCCACTGTCCCAGTGTCCACTGAAGATGCTATTTGTTTATCTTAGGCCATGGATACACCATGACATTTTATTTTAGATTTTGCAGACATCTTAAGACCTCTATATACTTTTCTTTTTAAAAAGAAGTGATTGTTTAATGGTTTTTAATTTGGTTCCCCTAATTAATTCTAATGCTTTCTAATTAGACTTTATATGCAATTTTGCAGAAATATTTGACAAGACATCTTTTGCACCATCCGTAACATTTTCAATGAGTTTTAAAGAGGTTTCTTAAAGAAGTAGTATTAAAAAATATTATACAAATTAAATTTAGATTCTATATACACAGTATGTTCTAAAGTATTACTGACTAGATTAGTTCAACAATTGGGCCACACAGGATGTTTCATAAAGTTTAGACACTAGAATAACATCTTAAGGCAATAGTAATTTGATTTTTTCCTAAATGTGTTGCCATAGATTTTCCTAAATGTTTTACAAACAGTTATTAAAAGCACATTGAGAATCCGAATTCCCTTTGGGCAAAATGTTTTAGTACTTAACTTTCATTTAATTCAAAATTACATATGGTTAGAGTTGCAGAAAGACATCAGAAAATCATAACCAGCTATCACAACACCACATATTTAAATCAATGCAGTGTGGTCTCATCAGAGGCATCTCAAGGTGCCTAATAATAAAAATAAATAAAGATAATCAGTATTATTCTTCTCTACACTACAAAAAAGGGAATATTTTAATTTTAAGTTTGTTCTGAACAATTTACAATTTTCTCTGAGATGCTAATGAGAAACTTCCAGTGACTGGTGAATTTTTGCAATGGGCTTACTGCCAGAGAGAGAATAGGAGGGCTCAACAGGGAATTCTTGAAGATTGGGGGATGAGGAGATCTATCTAGAGAAAACAGTGATTAAGAAACTTGGTCTAAAGTCCCAGATCACAGTCACAAAAAAGCTTCATTTATAAAATGAAAACATTTCGGATTACCTGAATTGGAACTCGGACAATTAAATTTTATATTTTGAAGGATATGCAAATAGGTAATTGACTAACTACTAATGCATTTGGAACTCACTGAAGAGGAAGCGTATGAAATGAGCCAGCTGGTGGATGAAAAGAACTGAAGAATTATGTTTTATTTCTATTTAATGTTTCATTTTAATTGTGCCTCTAGGTAACAGGTTTATAAATGGAAAGCCTGTCTTTTGTATGGAAGGTAGAATTACTTTTCTAAAAAAATTTAAATTTAAGAGTTGAAAAATACCTTCAAGAGAATGAATTATCAAAGAAGAATACAGAGAGAATTTGCCAATGCAAAATTATGCTATTTCTGTACCCAAAACTATTTGTATAAAAATGCAAATTAAAGTTAGCATGTGTTTTAGTTGGCTTAAAGCAAAGGCAAGCTTTAAATTTTTCTTTTAGGCTCAATTTTAATAAAAAGATCTTCCGTCTGGATTATAATAAGGCATCTTTCTCTGAGTCTACGCATCTTTCTTGCAATCATCACTATTTCCAAGGAATTTTAAAAAATTGATGGATATTGGCTGAATTGGTGCAAGGCTGTTGAGCTTGGGTTTATTTATCTAACTCATAACGTGCTGCCATGATTATAGACTGTTCCATGAATACATTACTTCCAAGATTTGTACCTTGTTTCTCCTCTCAGTGGGTTTAAACGTAACATGCCACCTGCTTTATTTGGTGTTTCTAGTTTGCCACCATTTCTGAATAAAAAAAAATGTAAACTACACTAGAAAAGAAAAAAAATATTTTAGGACAATTGTCCCTTTGAGGAAGATCAAGGAAAGAGCACAATTCTGGGATCATGCAGTTTTGATTTCTTTAAACAGAAGAGTGCAACAAGCAAGTAATATTCCTACTTCCTGAGTTATCAACACTTTAATCATTGCACTGGAATAAACCAAATTTTCTAAAGCATTTCAAGGATTTAAGAGTACAAAAACTTTTAAAGATTTACCTGTTTATCTGAGATAGTATAAAAGGAAGCTAAATCATGCTGACAATTGAGAACAAAAAAAAAATGAGGTGCATTTTTAAAAACAATGACAAGATGGCCATTTTGGGACAACGGAACCATTTCAATGGGGACCCACTTCTTAGCAGTATCCTGTGAGAAAGAGGAAAACTGGGAGACGAAAGAACTGCAATCAGGCTTCCCTGGTTGTCCAGTGGTTAGGAATCTGTCAGGCAATTCATGGGTCATGAATTTGATCCGTGGTCTGGAAGATCACACATGTTGCAGAGCAACTAAGCCTGCGCTCCTGGAGCCTGCACTCCACAATAAAAGAAGTCACTGCAGTGAGAGGCTGGAGCACTACAATGAAGAGTAGCTTTTGCTCATCCCAAGTAGAGAAAGTCTAAGTGCATCCATGATGACCCAGCACAGCCAAAAATAAAATAAATTTTAAAAAATTAAAAAAAAGAACTCCGATCAAACTGAGTTGATTTGCAGAGCATGGAAATACTAATCCCCTCTCTCCCTGCCACACCTCCCCCCCCCCCCAACCACCTCCATCCTGCATTATTTGTTTGCAAAAATAATAAATAGATAAATGTGTTGATTTGGGTTTTGGTATATATAGGCACTAAATTCTGATACTTGAGTAATCAGGAAAGGATGCAAGAAATTATGACTCTTGTGAAGAAAGGAATGGCTGAGACCCACTCCCTCTCCTACATTTCCTCTCCTAAAGATTGCCAGGTCCAGGTGATGTTAACCAAACTGTCACATGGTTTGTTTTGGTTCAGATATTTCCACTTTGCAATCTTCTTATGAATCCTCTTCTGAATACCCACATTTACTTCACTGCACCATCCTGCCCCTTTTACTTCCTAAGTCTCTCTCTTTTCTTGCCTCTCCTCTCCAATTCCATTGCTGTTGCCTTGGTTCCAGCTTTGTCTTCCTTTCATGGACTACAGCTCCCTTTACTGTACGCCCTTAATCTCGCCTACTTCCAAATCACCCTCCACTCAGTCATCAGAGTGATATTTTTATCACAAAGTTCCCCTTGGGTCATTTTCAAGCTCAGAATTCTCCAGTGGCTCCTATCTCTTGTCAGAAGGAATTGCAACCTCTTACATGGCCTATCAAACACTTTGCAACCTGGCCCATGACCACCTCCCCATATTATTACTATGCTAGTAATAATAGCGTCTTTACTGGTATTCTCTTCAAACAATTCAGATCAACTTGGAACCCCTTATCCTTAAGCCTTTGCATGTGTTCTTTCTTTTGTCTCTCCTGGTTTGCCCTTTCTACCCTTCTTCTCATGCTCAGCATCTGTTTATTCTTCAGGCATCATTCTTTTTTCCTGAAATGCTGAACTGACCCCTTTTTGCTTCCACTACTACCTCTCCCCAAAGTTCAGGCCTCTGTTTTTGCTCCCATGGACTGAGTGCCCTCTCTGTAGTTAAGCAGGATGTTATGCTGTAATGTTTTGCATGTCTATTTCTCCAATAAGCCATAACCCGATCAAGGTCAGGGAGGGCATTGTTCCCTCTGGGTATCTATAACCCACAGCACACAATTCCTGAGCACTGTAGCCCAATAAATCTTTGTTGAGTGAATGAATATGTGAATAAGTTGTATGAATGGAACCAGATGAGACAGAGCCTGAAAATGCCACATATCATTGAGAATTCACTGACCTGGTGATTTTCTGTATTTAGAATTCAGATTTTGACCTTAACTCCCACTAAAGAAAATCTAACAGGAATTAAGAACAGTTGTTTTCCAAAGGGATTTAATGGCTTGGATTTTGGAGAATCACCAAGAGATAAAACATGAACACTATTTGCTACCATGGAAAATACCTCAAATATTAAAAAAAAAAACACAAAAAACAATATTTACTGTGCTCATCCTTTCCTGTAGACAAAATAAAATGATGATGGAAATTCAGAGTACTGTTTATAGATGTCTTAAAGATTTAGGACTGCATGTCAAGGCAGATACTGAAACCATCTTGGTTTGGCACATCAGGTGACTTCAGAAGGAGGCCCACCCTGGAGACCTCAGAGTCTCTAGAAGGACTGGAGGCTAGAAATGAAGCAATGCTGGATCCATGAAAGATGGGACAGATACAGTTCAAAGTGGAATCATATGGCAGCAAAGGCATAACAGGGCTGCAGGAGAATCCAAACAATGCTCTGCAGTTCTGAAGTTTTCTGCAGTTTTTGAAGTTCTGCAGTTTTCATCCTAAGAGCTCAGAGTGCTTCACTCTAGCTTTCTTTGAGCAAGAAGTTGGGTCTAAGGTGAGGAGATTAATCTGTGAGCAGAAACTCTCAAGGGCTGTGAGTTATATTTTATGATTTGGCAGTTGTCCTAATTATGAGCTCCAATAAGCCATTAAAATGTTTGTTTGTTTTTTTCTAAACTATAAAATACTGTTAAACCAGAGAACCATATCTATTGAATACCTTTGTGCTGGAGACTGGGGGAGGCCAGATACCAAAATTCCAAGTCAAATGAAGAAAAATCCCCACCTTCAAAGAGCTTAGTTTAATCAAAGAGAAGGAGACTAGGTTACCTCTTATGAGATACTATGGTAGGTACACTAAACAAGCATGCAGAAAGTACTGTGGAGACTCACTAAGAAATGGAACCCGAGCCTGACCTGTGTGTGTGTGTGTGTGTGTGTGTGTGTGTGTGAGAGAGAGTTTCTTGGAACTGAGTTTTGAAAAACCAATAGGAATTATTATTCTTGCTAGAGGCAGCATGTATGAAGGATATAGACTTGAAAATATGTTTCTTTATACAGTTAATGTGGTGAAAGAGAAGAGTGCATGGGATGGAGGGGAAGCAGTAGGAGATGAATGATGAATCACAGGTGATACCATAGAGGGCGTGGGTGCTTGGGTATTAGGCCAGGGAATTTTGACTTTCTCTGGAAACTCTACTTTTCCAGGTTCTTTTTTTTATAAATTCATTTTTATTGGAGTATATTTGCATTACAGTGTTGTGTTAGCTTCTGTTGTTTAGCAAAATGAACCAGTTATATGTTTGTATACATCCTGTCTTTTTTGGATTTCTTTCCCATTTAGTTCACCATAGAGTATTGAATAGAGTTCCCAGTGCTTTACAGTAGGTTCTCATTATTTATCTATTTTATACATAGTATCAATAGTGTATGTATATCAATCCCAATCTCCCAGTTTATCTTTCCCCATCCCCCTCAGTACCCATACATTTGTTCTCTATGTCCGCGTCTCTATTTCTGCTTGCAAATAATACCATCTATACCATTTTTTTTTAAGCCCCATGGTAGTGCTAGTGGTAAAGAATCCTCATTTCAATGCAGGAGGTGTAAGAGATGTGGGTTCGATCCCTGGCTTGGGAAGATTCCCTGGAGGAGGAAATGTCAACTCACTCCACTATTCTTGCCTGGAGAATCTCATGGACAAAGGAGCCTGGTGGACTTTATAGTGTCCACGGGGTTGCAAAGAGTCGGACACAACTGAAGTGACTGAGCAAAGAACAGCACATACTTTTTCTATATTTTTTATATCTAAAAAATATTTAGATATAAATATTTTATATATATATTAGCACATATTTTTTAGATTCCACATACATGCATACATTAATATACAATATTTGTTTTTCTCTTTCTGACCTACTTCACTCTGTATGACAGTTTCTGGGTCCATTCATGTCTCTGCCAATGGCACAATTTTGTTCTTTTTAAAAATATTCCATTGTATATATATACTACATCGTCTTTATCCATTCTTCTGTTGATAGACATTTAGATTGCTTCCATGTCCTGGCTGTTGTAAATACTGCTGCAATAATCATTGGGGTGCATATCTCTTTTTGAATTATGGTTTTCTCTGGGTATATGCCTAGTAGTGGATTTGCTGGGTTATATGGTGGTTCTATTTTTAGTTTCATAAGGAACCTCCATACTGTTCTCCGTAGTGGCTGTATCAATTTACATTCCTACCAACAGTATCAAGAGAATTCCCTTTTCTCTGCATCCTCTCCAGCATTTATTGTTTGTAGATTTTGTGATGATGGTCATTCTGACCAGTGTGAAGTGATATCTTCATTGTAGTTTTGATTTACATTTCTCTAATAATTAGTGATGCTGAGCATCTTTTCATGTTTTTGTGGCCATCTGTACCTTGGAGAAAGGCCTGTTTAGGTCTTCCACTAATTTTTCGCTTGGGTTGTTTTTTGATATTGAGCTGCATGAGCTGTGTGTATACTTTGGAGATTATCTTTTGTCAGTTTGCAAATATTTTCTCCCATTCTGAGGGTTGTCCTTTCATCTTGTTTATGGTTTCCTTCTCTGTGCAGAAGCTTTTAAGTTTAATTGGGTCCCATTTGTTTATTTTTGTTTTTAATTTTCATTACTCTAGGTGGTGAGTCAAAAAAGATTTGCTGCAATTTATATCAAAGAGTGTTCCACCTATGTTTTCCTCGAAGAATTTTTTAGTGTCTGGTCTTAAATTTAGGTCTTTAATCCATTTTGAGTTTATCTTTGTGTATGGTGTTAGGGAGTGTTCTAATTTCATTCTTTTACATGTAGCTGTCCAATTTTCCCAGTACCACTTATTGAAAAGGCTGTTTTTCTCCACTGTGTATTCTTGCCTCCTTTGTCATAGATTAGGTGACCATAAGTACATGGTCTCTGGAAACTCTTATACTCAGTTAGGGTTACAAGCAGGGGAAAAACAGGGTCATTTTACATTTTATTAAGATTCCATTGGAAGCAATAGGGAGGCCAGCTTGTAGTAGAGTGGAACCAGAGACAGAGAGAAAGGGATGATACTCTGGACATTGGTGATGTCCAGTCCTGAGGCAGGATATGTGGGGTGGTTATGAGAGTGGTTTCTCCAGTAGTCATATATGGATGTGAAAGTTGGACCATAAAGAAAGCTGAGTGCCAAAGAATTGATGCTTTTGAACTGTGATGTTGGAGGAGACTCTTGAAAGTTCCTTGGACTACAAGGAGATCCAACCAGTCAATCATAAAGGAAATCAGTCCTGAATATTCATTGGAAGGACTGATGCTGAAGCTGAAGCTCCAATACTTTGGCCATCTGATGTGAAGAACTGACTCATTGGAAAAGACTCTGATGTTGGGAAAAATTGAAGGCAAGAGGAGGAGGAGATGACAGAGGACAAGATGGTTGTACGGCATTACTGACTCAATGGACAAGAATTTGAGCAAGCTCTGAGAGCTGGTGATGAACAGGGAAGCCTGGCGTGCTGCAGTCCTGCTGCTGCTGCTGCTGCTAAGTCGCTTCAGTCGTGTCTGACACCGTGTGACCCCATAGATGGCAGCCCACCAGGCTCCACCATCCCTGGGATTCTCCAGGCAAGAACACTGGAGTGGGTTTCCATTTCCTCCTCCAATGTATGAAAGTGAAAAGTGAAAGTGAAGTTGCTCAGTCGTGTCCAACTCTTAGCGACCCCATGGACTGCAGCCCACCAGGCACCTCCATCCATGGGATTTTCCAGGCAAGAGTACTGGAGTGGGGTGCCATTGCCTTCTCCGTGCTGCAGTCCATGGGGTTGCAAATAGTTGGACACGACTGAGTGTCCAACTGAACTAAGAGAGGACTTGGTGACAGGTGTGTGTGTGTGTGTATGTGTGTTTGTGTGTACGTGTGTGTATGAATGTATTTGCATGCATGTGCACCCACAAAACAGACAAGATGTTAATTTAGTTTAATGTATTATGGCCAACTTTGGAAATGTTTGGTTAAAGGGAAGCATTGTCATGTATTTCTTCAAAATCTACTTTTGGTTTAGTCTTCAATAATACAATTTCCCTGTCTCATTGTATATTAACTTTCCTCATTGAAATCTCAGTTCATGTCATAGTCACTCAGATGATGCCAAATATTTTACAGACAGAACCTGGGCAAGATGACATACAAATGGCACTTAATTGGCAGAGCCAAAATAGTATTTTTTGATTCTGAGCCTAGAGTTTGGTTCACCAAGCATGCTTCCTCTAGGGTAAAGCTGGCATATCTGCTTTTTCTTAAGGCGTGAAGGTTGAGTTTGGCTCTCTTATCCCTTTGATGTAGATTTTACTGATGGTATCCCTAAAAAGATTTCCTTCATAGTACAAAGAAAGTACTCTGTGGGTAGAGCTTCTGGCTTTGGCCTGAGAAACCCCAGCCAGTTCTGACTGAGAGCTGCAAAGAGAAAGTAAAGGTTTTGCTAGTGATTCTCTGACCTGGATGAATGATGTAAGTTTTATTTCTGGGTTCCTTATCCTGTGCCCCTGTCTGCTTAAAAAGTTATACCTAATTGCTAGGAGAGGGGTTTTTTTGTGTGTGTGTGAGTGTGTATTTGATTTGTTTTTCAGTTTCAACTGGGTGAAATCCTCACACAAACCTCTGAGGTTCAGAGAGGTTCTGGTTATCACCATAGTAAGCAGTGGAGGGATGCAGGACTCCTAATGTTCAGAGACTGGGGGCCATTAGATAGTGATAATCAGAAGAACTGTACAAAAAAGATCTTCACGGCCCGGATAATCACGATGGTGTGGTCACTCACCTAGAGCCAGACATCCTGGAATGTGAAGTCAAGTGGGCCTTAGGAAGCATCACTACGAACAAAACTAGTGAAGGTGAAGGAATTCCAGTTGAGCTATTTCAAATCCTGAAAGATGACGCTGTGAAAGTGCTGCACTCAATATGCCAGCAAATCTGGAAAACTCAGCAGTGGACACAGGACTGGAAAAGGTCAGTTTTTATTCCAATCCCAAAGAAAGGCAATACCAAAGAATGCTCAAACTACTGCACAATTGCACTCATTTCACACACTAGTAAAGTAATGCTCAAAATTCTACAAGCCAGGCTTCAGCATTACATGAACCATGAAGTTCCAGATGTTCAAGCTGGTTTTAGAAAAGGCAGAGGAACCAGAGATCAAATTGTCAACATCCACTGGATCATCAAAAAAGCAAGAGAGTTCCAGAAAAACATCTATTTCTGCTTTATTGACTATGCCAAAGCCTTTGACTGTGTGGATCACAATAAACTGTGGAAAATTCTGAAAGAGATGGGCATACCAGACCACCTGATCTGCCTCTTGAGAAATTTGTATGAAGGTCAGGAAGCAACAGTTAGAACTGGACATGGAACAACAGACTGGTTCCAAATAGGAAAAGGAGTGCGTCAAGGCTGTATCTTGTCACCCTGCTTATTTAACTTATATGTAGAGTACATCATGAGAAACGCTGGGGTGGAGGAAGCACAAGCTGGAATCAAGATTGCCTGGAGAAATATCAATAACCTCAGATATACAGATGACACCACCCTTATGGCAGAAAGTGAAGAAGAAATGAAGAGCCTCTTGATGAAAATGAAAGAGGAGAGTGAAAAAGTTGGCTTAAAGCTCAACATTCAGAAAACTAAGATCATGGCATCCGGTCCCATCACTTCATGGCAGATAGATGGTGGAACAGTGGAAACAGTGGCTGATTTAATTTATCTGGGCTCTAAAATCACTGCAGATGGAGATTGCAGCAATGAAATTAAAAGATGTTTACTCCTTGGAATGAAAGTTATGACCAAACTAGACAGCATATTAAAAAGCAGAGACATTACTTTGCCAACAAAGGTCGGTCTAGTCAAGGCTATGGTTTTTCCAGTGGTCATGTATGGAGGTGAGAGTTGAACTATAAAGAAAGCTGAGCACAGAAGAATTGATGCTTTTGTTTTTGTTTTTGTTTTTTTTTTTAGAATTGATGCTTTTGAACTGTAGTGTTGGAGAAGACTCTTGAGAGTCCCTTAGACTGCAAGGAGATACAACCAGTCCATCCTAAAGGAGATCAGTCCTGGGTATTCATTGGACGGACTGATGCTTAAGTGGAAACTCCAAATACTTTGGCCACCTGATGCGAAGAGCTGATTCATTGGAAAAGACCCTGATGCTGGGAAAGATTGAAGGCAGGAGGAGAAGGGGACGACAGAGGCTGAGATGGTTGGATGGCATCACTGACACAATGGACATGGGTTTGGGTGGACTCTGGGAGTTGGTTATGGACAGGGAGGCCTGGTGTGCTGTGGTTCATGGGGTCGCAAAGAGTCGGACACAACTGAGTGACTGAACTGAACTGAACTAGGTAGGGATGGGGGCTGGGCCAGAAAATCTTCTAGCCCTAGGACAGTGATTTGTGTGTGTGTGTGTGTGTGTGTGTGTGTGTGTGTGTGAAGGTCCTCAACCCTGGGGGACTGCATGGAAATCTGGGATGTATGTGAAATTTGAAAAACAAAGCATATTTAGCATTACAATTTAATACTTTGAAATGAGTAAAATATTTTTGTAAAAACAAGGGAAAATAAATCATGATTTCTGATTAGTAGGGTACGAGGTGCTCATGCTCTTCCTCCATTTTTTAAGTGGAAAGTTTAAAATGCAATGGCTTTAGGATTTCCTCCAGACCTAGCTCTCTCAATTTTTCTCACTGTCTTTCCTGCTGTCATTTTCACCAGCAGCCATTTCCTATAGAATGCTTTTATTAGAAGACTGGAAATGTAAAGCCAATCCCAGCCAAGCCTATCTTTCCATAGGCCAAGGGAGTCTGCAGCCTGTTGCTTGAGGTTCTGCCAGTGACTCCAACCCTTTAAGTTGGGGCCTTCTCTGGATGTAAAGTCGATCAGGCAACAGAGACTTCATGGTGTAATGGGTGTTCTGGGCCTTTTTCCCTCCTTTGTTTCCAAAGTCAACCAGGCAACAGTTATGCTGGCTCTGCAGTGTGATCTATGTTTTGTTTTTTCCATCTCAAGCAGACAGAGCATAGAAAAAGTTACTTGAAAAGAATGGAAAAAACTGGCTATGGATTTTAACATGGTCTTCAGATTAGAGAGTTCTGGAATGGAAATCTGAAGACTGAAATGAGAACATAAGCCTTCATCAGTGATATAAGTGGGATGATATTTATAGTTGGATCAACAATTTAAACATTTTTTATAGTCATATATTTATTTTAAATAAAAGACAGCTGTTACACACACCTGTGATCTTGTAGCTATTAAAAGCATTTATAGCTATTAAAGAGACAATGATTTTTTAAAGTTCTTTTTTATAAAAACTTTTCTTTAAAATAAAAATGATATTCTAGGTGGTGCCCAGTTGTAGAGGACTTTGTGATGTGTCCCCAGTACTCTCCCTCTCCCATCTGGGAGCAGCCATGTTGATGGAGTCCGCTAGGAAAAGATATTGAATGTCTTAATCCCTTATTGGAGTTCCAACCCCTGGCCACAGTGATTGGTTCAGGCATGGGCACATGACCTAAGATGGGCCAATCAGAGTTAAACTCAGAAATTTTCGTCAGTGGTTGAAGGAAACACCCCCTCATTCTTTCTGGACAGTCTTGTGTGTGGAGGGGAGGACTTTGCCGGGAGGTTGCTGCTAAGTCACTTCAGTCGTGTCCGACTCTGTGCGACCCCATAGACGGCAGCCCACCAGGCTCCCCCGTCCCTGGGATTCTCCACGCAAGAACACTGGAGTGGCTTGCCAGTTCCTTCTCCAATGCGTGAAAGTGAAAAGTCAAAGTGAAGTCGCTCAGTCGTGTCCGACCCTTAGCATGGACTGCAGCCTACCAGGCTCCTTTGTCCATGGGATTTTTTCAGGCAAGAGTACTGGAGTGGGGTGCCATTGCCTTCTCTGAATGCCAGGAGGTAGGCAACCATTTTTCTCCTTCCAAGGGAAAACTGTCCTCAGGATGAAGTAGACACACCACGGAGGTCAGAGCCTGAAGAACTGTGGAGAACGGGAGCCAGAGCCCCACTCAAACTCTAGCCGTGGAATTTTCAGATACTTGAGACTGTATATTCTCTTTGTCTTGTTTTCTGCTACTTGCCCAGTGTCCTACTAGGACAAGTGTGACAAAGTGAGGAAGGCAGGACACCACTGTCTGAAACCCAGGCTTAGAGAGCAGAGTCCATACTCCTCACCTTGCAGTCAGATCTGTATTAATAAAAAATGATAAAATAATAAGAATAGCTAGCATTCATTGTAGGCCTACCATATGTCAGGTACTGTTCTTAGCACATTATGTAGGTTACCTCACTGAAACCTTGCAACAGCTCTAAGAGAAGGGAGTCAGAACACCTGCATTTTGTCCTTTCTTGCCACTTATTGACTAGTGACTTTACACCCATCATCTAATTTCTTAATGTGTCACTTATCTGCTTCAGAGGGATGTGAGTTCTGAATGAGAAAATATGATCTAAACACCTTAGTTCATCAATTAAAAGAAATTATATCCCTGCAGGTCAGGGGGTGGTGGGGCTTCCCTGGTAGCCCCAGATGGTAAAGAATCAGCCTGCAAGGCAGGAGACCTGGGTTCAATCCCTATGTTGGGAAGATCCCCTGGAGGAGGAAATGGCAACTCACTCCAGTATTTTTGCCTGGAGAATCCCATGGACAGAGGAGACTGGTAGGCTACAGTCCTTGGGGTTGCAGAGAGTCTGGCATTGCTGAGCAACTAACACAACCCATCACTTTTTTTTTTTTTTAATTTTTAAACTTTACAATATTGTATTAGTTTTGCCAAACATCGAAATGAATCCGCCACAGGTATACCCGTGCTCCCCATCCTGAACCCTCCTCCCTCCTCCCTCCCCATACCCTCCCTCTGGGTCGTCCCAGTGCACCAGCCCCAAGCATCCAGTGCATCAAACCTGGACTGGCGACTCGTTTCATACATGATATTATACATGTTTCAATGCCATTCTTCCAAATCTCCACACCCTCTCCCTCTCCCACAGAGTCCATAAGACTGATCTATACATCAGTGTCTCTTTTGCTGTCTCGTACACAGGGTTATTGTTACCATCTTTCTAAATTCCATATATATGTGTTAGTATACTGTATTGGTGTTTTTCTTTCTGACTTACTTCACTCTGTATAATAGGTTCCAGTTTCATCCACCTCATTAGAACTGATTAAAATGTATTCTTTTTAATGGCTGAGTAATATTCCATTGTGTATATGTACCACAGCTTTCTTATCCATTCATCTGCTGATGGGCATCTAGGTTTCTTCCATGTCCTGGCTATTATAAACAGTGCTGTGATGAATATTGAGGTACATGTGTCTCTTTCCCTTCTGGTTTCCTCAGTGTGTATGCCCAGCAGTGGGATTGCTGGATCATAAGGCAGTTCTATTTCCAGTTTTTTAAGGAATCTCCACACTGTTCTCCATAGTGGCTGTACTAGTTTGCATTCCCACCAACAGTGTAAGAGGGTTCCCTTTTCTCCACACCCTCTCTAGCATTTATTGCTTGTAGACTTTTGGATCGCAGCCATTCTGACTGGCGTGAAAGGGTACCTCATAGTGGTTTTGATTTGCATTTCTCTGATAATGAGTGATGTTGAGCATCTTTTCATGTGTTTGTTAGCCCTCTGTATGTCTTCTTTGGAGAAATGTCTATTTAGTTCTTTGGCCCATTTTTTGATTGAGTCATTTATTGTTCTGGAGTTGAGCTGTAGGAGTTGCTTGTATATTTTTGAGATTAGTTGTTTGTCAGTTGCTTCATTTGCTATTATTTTCTCCCATTCTGAAGGCTGCCTTTTCACCTTGCTAATAATTTCCTTTGTTGTGCAGAAGCTTTTAAGTTTAATTAGGTCCCATTTGTTTATTTTTGCTTTTATTTCCAATATTCTGGGAGGTGGGTCATAGAGGATCCTGCTGTGATGTATGTCGGAGAGTGTTTTGCCTATGTTCTCCTCTAGAATTTTTATAGTTTCTGGTCTTACGTTGAGATCTTTAATCCATTTTGAGTTTATTTTTGTGTATGGTGTTAGAAGGTGTTCTAGTTTCATTCTTTTACAAGTGGTTGACCAGATTTCCCAGCACCACTTGTTAAAGAGATTGTCTTTAATCCATTGTATATTCTTGCCTCCTTTGTCAAAGATAAGGTGTCCATATGTGTGTGGATTTATCTCTGGGCTTTCTATTTTGTTCCATTGATCTCTATTTCTGTCTTTGTGCCAGTACCATACTGTCTTGATAACTGTGGCTTTGTAATAGAGCCTGAAGTCAGGTAGGTTGATTCCTCCAGTTCCCTTCTTCTTTCTCAAGATCGCTTTGGCTATTCGAGGTTTTTTGTATTTCCATACAAATTGTAAAATTGTTTGTTCTAGCTCTGTGAAGAATACCGTTGGTAGCTTGATGGGGATTGCATTGAATCTATAAATTGCTTTGGGTAGTATACTCATTTTCACTATATTGATTCTTCCAATCCATGAACATGGTATATTTCTCCATCTATTAGTGTCCTCTTTGATTTCTTTCACCAGTGTTTTATAGTTTTCTATGTATAGGTCTTTAGTTTCTTTAGGTAGATATATTCCTAAGTATTTTATTCTTTCTGTTGCAATGGTGAATGGAATTGTTTCTTTAATTTATCTTTCTATTTTCTCATTATTAGTGTATAGGAATGCAAGGGATTTCTGTGTGTTGATTTTATATCCTGCAAATTTACTATAATCATTGATTAGTTCTAGTAATTTTCTGGTGGAGTCTTTAGGGTTTTCTATGTAGAGGATCATGTCATCTGCAAATAGTGAGAGTTTTACTTCTTCTTTTCCAATTTGGATTCCTTTTATTTTTTTTTCTGCTCTGATTGCTGTGGCCAAAACTTCCAAAACTATGTTGAATAGTAAAGGTGAAAGTAGGCACCCTTGTCTTGTTCCTGACTTTAGAGGAAATGCTTTCAATTTTTCACCATTGAGGATAATGTTTGCTGTGGGTTTGTCATATATAGCTTTTATTCAACCCATCACTTTTTAAGAATTCTCTATTCTAAGGCAACTAACCACACAATTACACAAATAACATATGCAGTACTATTTCTTATGGGCAAAGCCGTCTTTTCCCCTCTCTGTTCACCTATATTCTGCCCTTGTTTCAAAGCTGAGCTCAAGACACACTTGTCCCGGAAGCTCTCCCACCACTCACTAGCCAATGCTTCCTTCCTTTCATGGATTGATTGCCTGGAGCCTTTGCTGTCTGTCCCACCCATTGGCCCATGCTGTCTTAGTTGCTATTTAATTCTTGATCTCCTGTGGTCTCAAAAGATTGTAAATTAATAAAGGGTAGGGAGCTTGTACTCTAGATTGTAACTTATCGCTCACTGGGTGCCATGATAACTGAATGACTTTGAGAAAATCCTTTTTGCTTTGATTTCAGTTCAGTTCAGTCGCTTAGTCGTGTCTGACTCTTCACGATCCCATAAACTGCAGCACACCAGGCCTCCCTGTCCATCACCAACTCCCAGAGTCCACCCAAACCCATGTCCGTTGAGTCAGTGATGGCATCCAACCATCTCATTCTCTATTGTCCCCTTCTCCTCCTGCCCTCAATCTTTCCCAGCATCAGGATCTTTTCCAATGAGTCAGCTCTTTGCGTCAGGTGGCCAAAGTATTGGAGTTTCAATAGCATTGGAGTTTTCAATAGTATTGGAGTTTTCAAAGTATTGGAGCTTCAACATCAGTCCTTCCAATGAACACCCAGGACTGATCTGTTTTAGGATGGACTGGTTGGATCTCCTTGCAGTCCAAGGGACTCTCAAGAGTCTTCTCCAACACCACAGTTCAAAAGTGTCAATTCTTTGGCACTCAGCTTTCTTTATAGTCCAACTCTCACGTCCATACATGACCACTGGAAAAACCATAGCCTTGACTAGATGGACCTTTGTTTATCCAAGTGCATATCTGCTTAGAGGAGATATAGAGAAGGAAAGTAATTTTTTTGTTAAAGGTGTGACAACTAGTTTTTCATTTTTGTTGAATTTAGATACCTGTATAGTTGGCTCTTACCCATTTAGCTTTTGGCTTCTGTTTCTCCCTTTATCATTCCCCAAGTAATACAAGTAAGCAAAAATTTAACAGTAATGACAGCAGCCAGGGGGAAAAAAAAAAAAACACAACTTCCCACACAAACTAGAAGTAGCTAGTGATCCATGATGACAGGAAGGATGCTAGTGATTGGGTCTAAAGGGAACTGTGTGGAGCTGACTTTTCTTCATGTATCAAGGTTTGGTATGAGAGTCAAGATGTGGCTAGACTGGGGAGGAAAAGAGAGGGATCCTTTGGAGTGTCTGTGGGCATAACCATTTTCTTCTTCCTCAGTGCATTCCAGGTTAGTGATTAAGGGCTATTGGTAGAGGCCTGGGTCGTGAACACACATTTTATAAGGTTCTCTGAGTCTCTTTGAGTTCAAACTAGGTGCTGGATAAACCCAAGATGGCATTATTTAATCCAGATTGCACCAGGGTTTCTTGTTTTACTGTCTTAAATGCTATTAACATTTATTGAAACTCACTAGTTGTTCCATGCCTGTTAAGGGAATAGTAACACATGATACCTGTGTTGTCATTTCAATTAACTTAAAAACCTCAAATCATTGCTTTTCATAAGTATTTTGCTGGTTTCTTTGCTTTCATGAGACTTGTTGACATATTCTGGATGACTCATTTTCAAAACAGAGTGGTAGAGACTGTGGATGTACCAGTAAAGTGGAAACCAGGGCTTTGCCCTGTTCAACTTAAGGGGGAGATGAGGCTGTCTTAAATAATAGATAATAATAATAATATACTCTTGTGTATACAAGTGCTTTATAGTTTTCAAAACACTTTCACATTTTTTAGTCTGCCTTGACAGGAAGTCGAATAGCAAACAGTCATGATGGGTGATCAATATGATGAAGGCGCGACACTCTAAGCAGGACTGGAGGGAATGTGGATGATCTAAGCTGTTAGCTGGACAAGGGTAAAGCTCATGCCATTTTTCAGTTAGGACACACATACATTTTCTAATTGCAAGAGAGGGAAACAAAAGCCACCCCTGTGTTGGATACAATTCCGGATGGACGTATGCTCAGTGGGCAGCTGCATCTCAGCACCTTTGGCTTTAGAGCAGGCGCAGGCGTGAGGGAGCTCTGTTTTCTGATATCATTGTTATTAGCTGTCTGATAAGTAGTAACATGTTGATAGAAACATTTTAAATTATGGAATAAATAGCTCATATTATATCTCATATCCTTGGATGATGAACTGACAAGCCTGGTTCTCCAGAACAATGCCCCATGCAGGGTCCAAATGCAGGCAAGTACCATGAATAACAACTTCCAAATGTATGGATAAAGAATATGTGGTATGTATATGATGGAATATTATTCAGCCTTAAAAATGAAGAAAATCCTGCCATTTGCCGCATCATGGATGAAACATAAGGGCATTATGCTAAGTGAAATAAGTGAGGCAGAGAAAGACAATTACCATGTGATTTCACTTATATTTAAAGTATAAAAAGCTTAACTCAAAGAAACAGAGTAGACTGGTGCCTGCCAGGGTCTGGTGCGGGTGGGGAAATTGGGAAAGGAGGTCAAATGATATAAACTTCCAGTTATAAAATGAATAAGTTTGGGGGATATAACGTAGTGTGGTGACTATAGTTAATACTGTGCTGTATAGTTGGAAGTTGATAAGAGAATAGATCTTAAAAGTTCTTACCACATAAATACACACACACAGTAATTATGTGAGGTGATAAATGTGTCAACTAACTTTATTGTGGTCATTATTCCACAACATATACATATATCAAATCATCACATTGTACACCTTAAACTTACATAATGTTTTATGTCAATTATATCTTAATAAAGCTTGGGAAAAACCTCTAAACAGGAACAACAAAAGAGCAGTTTTCATGATGAACACATAGAATATATCAGGCACTGCACGAGGTACTTCACAAGCATTCTACTCATTTATTCTTCACTGTAACTGTGAGCTAGTTGCTATCATTGTTCCCCTTTCACAGATGGAGATACTGTGGTTTAGAAACATTAAGTAATGTACTCAGGGCTATCTAGGCAGTCATTAATGGATTTGGGATTTAAATCTACGCTTTCAGACTTTAATGAAACTCAGGATGCTTAATCATTGTGCCATATGTGCACACAGCAGTGCCAAATGATGGCAAAGATGGTGGGGGAGGGTATCTGCATTGGCCTTCACAGATACCTGTCAGAATCAGTAACAGGATCAAACCTTATTGTTCAGTGACCACAGTTCAACAATCCACACACTTAATGAGACATAGGGAGGAGAGGGGGCTGCCAAGGAACTTCAACCTTGGTAGTACCAGCAAATACAAATGTCAATAAATTAGTGTGTGTTTTTATACTTATGTAGCATTATCACCATTTATGTTTTAGTGAGTAGGTTATGATGATGATGGTCCTGAATGAATCAAGCCTCCCTATGTCTGCATCATTTTGCCTTGTGAATTTGCCACTTCTCCTGTCAAGAAGTGGAGTTGGTTTCCTACCCCCTTGAATCTGGACTGGGGGAGACTTTCTTTGAGACTTTCTTTGACCAACAGAATATGGTGGAAGTGATGTTGTTGTGTGGATGATCCAGAGCCAGACTTACAGGGTCTTGTGGCACCTGCTCTCACCATCTTGAAACTCTGAAAGTAACTGTGCTGTGAAGAAGTCCATTTTAGCCTGTTACAGGGGAAGTCATTGACTGAGAAAGAGATTGGAATAGACTGAGATCTCCATTAAAAGCTAGCACCAACAGCAAAACATGCGAATAGGGCCATCTTGGACCCTCTAACATCAGTTAAGCCACCAAATGGATGATAGCAGCCTCATGAATGATCCAGGCAAGACCAGTAGAGGACCTGCCCAAGTTGGCCACTCACCAAATCATGCGCAGTAACAAATCACTGTGGTGCTAAGCTCCTATGTTGTCAGATGGTTCATTATGCCATGAGATACTAGCTTTGGGAATTTAATAATGTTTAATATTATGTAACATTTTACAGCATTTTCATAAAAACCTTCAGTTCAGTTGCTCAGTCATGTCTGACTTTGCGACCCCATGGAGTGTAGCATGCCAGGGTTCCCTATACATCATCAACTCCTGGAGCTTGCTCAAACTCATGTCCATCCAACCATCTCATCCTCTGTTGTCCCCTTCTCCTCCTGCCTTCAATCTTTCCCAGCATCAGGGTCTTTTCCAGTGGGTCAGTTCTTTGCATCAGGTGGCTTCAGCTTCAGCTTCAATACTTCCAATGAATATTCAGGATTGATTTCCTTTAGGATTTACTGGTTGGATCTCCTTGCAATCCAAGGGACTCTCAAGAGTCTTCTCCAGCATGACAGTTCAACAGCATCAATTCTCCAGTGCTCAGCTTTCTTTATGGTCTAGCTCTCACAGCCATGCATGATTACTGGAAAAACCATAGCTTTGACTAGATGGACCTTTGTTGGCAAAGTGATGTCTCTGCTTTTTAATGTGCCATCTAGGTTTATCATAGCTTTTCTTCCAAGGACCAAGCATCTTTTAATTTCATGGCAGCAGTCACCATCTACAGTGATTTTGGAGCCCAAGAAAATAAAGTCTGTCACTGTTTCCATTGTTTCCCATCTATTTGCCGTAAAGTGATAGAACTGGAGGCCAAAAATCTTGACGTGTGCTAGTCTGAGATGGAGAGTGATTGGCTCGATACCACATGGCTGAAAAGTAACAGAACTCCTATTGGAACCTGCGTATTGACATGAAGGGTCAAATACTGGAGGATTAACTCCAGTATTCCTTTTTTCCCTTGACTAAAAGAAAAAATGGTTCATTTGGAAGTTGACTTAATTATGTATTTAATAGACTTGAATGACAGGTATTAAATACAATTACCGGTAGGTAACTCTTTAAATGTCTCTGGAAGGTGCATTGGAGACCACCTATGCGTTCTCTGAAAAGTGTGAGTGTTCCTAGGTTCTGAAGTAATCCATGGGTTTTTCTTTTTACCATGAGGCTTGGTTCATTTCTTTGCTTTCTGGGAGGAAATTCTCAATAAGGCATAATTATTAGGAAGTTACTTCTCCTTCTATTTAGAGTTTCTTGAAGTAGCAAAAATATGTTTCATTTTGAAAGATCAATGCAAACCAAGTTAACTGTCTAAAAATGCTGTAGAGCATTTCTGGAGAATTATCTTGCGCTACCACAGGGACTTGTGGGCTTGTTTCAAAAACAAAGCAAAAGCAAACCAAAACAAAACTGAACTCAGCTTCTCCAGAGATAGAATCTGTAACTTTCTTCTAATTTAGCACTCATGTCTAGCTGTGATTGAACACCAGGGGCTTTTGTTTTTTATTTTTAAACATCCTCTGCCATTAAGTTTTGTTATTTTTTTTGCTATCAAGAAAGGCTATTCTCCTTTAAAATAAATCATAAATCAACTGGCAAAAGCATAAGAAAAGGTTGCCCAGGTAGCATCTCACATGTAAATAGAAAAGAAAAAGTTTCCTAAAATGTAGACACAGCTTCACCTCCAACCAAGTTATTTGCTGTTGTGTTTGTAACAGTGTGGATATTTGCTCCTGGAAAATAGAAGTGATTGAGACTGTTTGCTATTGGGCATATGCTCAAGTGTGGACAACATGCTTGATTTGAACAAGTACACACTTGTTTTAACTATGAAATGACACAAAATCAATAAAAAAGTAGAAATAGTGATAATAAGCTGGCTTTTTACCAATATTGAATCCTATAGTATTGGTCAACAGAACTGTTCACAATAATTTTGAACATTTAAACACTTGTACATTCTCCAGGTTTACATGAGTTACATGAGTGTCTTTTCTCGGCAACTCAAAATGGCATTTAGTGTGTAAAGCCAATTATTTAAAACACAGCCTAGCTATTGCATTACATGTACTATTAAAGTGACCATGACGTGATCTCCTAGTCTGCAAAAAGCTACCTAAAAATATTCTTTCGTTCTGCTGCAATTAGGTAAATGAAGAAAGCCACAGACTCTTGCTCTCACATCCTGTTTATTAGGTGTTGGTAGAAAATATGAAGATTTAAAAAAAAAAGAAAGTCCTGTGTCCATTTGTTTTTAATTTTCTTTCTGTTATTGTCACTGTAAATTTCGATGTCATATTCCCACAAGTTGCTGCCCCTAATCTGACAGTGTCAGAGGATCTATCTTCATTTTCTCACTCGTTTCATAATCTAATCCTCAGCTCTAACATGCAATTAGTGCCCTCTTCGCCCCCTGCATACCAAACAGGCCGACTGCTACAGCTTTCCCTGTGCAATCCGTTTAGCGGGGTTGCCCGTAATGAATATGTACATTTAGAAGACCTCAGCACAGAGGGTCACAGGCAATCAACCTTGAATTCAATTATGCGAGTCAAGGTTAATGACTCGCTGCAGTGGTCAGAGGCATTCAGAATCCTGCAGATTAAATCAGCCTGTCAGAGCTGACAATGTAGAAAGGACGGAATTACTTGTGTGAGAAACAGGGAATCGTGCAAAGATAAAATGGTGTCAGTCCTCAATGAAGATTACATGGAGTTCTCTGTGGTAAATCAGATTGTAAATCTCCTCTGGACCCACAATATAATTAGTCTACATAAAGACATTTCTAGATTGTAACACGAAGCCACTAATACGACCTCCTGAACTCCATCCTCACTAGGTGCCTTCATCTTTTACCTCATCATTAACAACCAGTGATGGTTCAACAAGAAAAATGAAATTATTATATTTTTAGTTATATTCATCAAGTGTGCCCTGTGTGTGATCTTTTATAACACAACCTAACATTTAATTGGTAGAAAAATTATATTTTTTGTTAGTTCTTTTACACTACATTTTTTCCTTAATCTTCTGTTAAGCCTAGTCTTGATAATAGTAGGGGCTTCCCAGGTGATTCAATGGTACAGAATCCACCTGCCACTGCAGAAGCCACAGCAGATGTGGGTTTGATCTCTGGGTTGGGAAAATCCCCTGCAGGAGGAAATGGCAACCCACTCCAGTTTTCTTGTCTGGAGAATTCCGTGGACAGAGGAGTCTGGCGTGTTAGTCTATGGGTTTGCAAAGAATCAGACACAACTGAAGAGACTGAACACACACGCTTGGTAATAGTAGAACACAGCTAGCTGGGAAATAAGAGCTAGGTTAAAAACAGTGTTGCTCATAAAAGCACGTATCTTATGATTTTTAAAAAATAAAAAATACTTGAATATTAAACTTTTGTTATTTATTTGCAAAGCAAACAAATATAAATTTTATTGGGATTTGCTACAAAGACTAACCAATTTTTTTGTATGCTGTAATTTGCATGTGTTCCCAAATCCATGTGACAGAGAAACTGTCCTCTTTTCCTTTCATATTTTCTCTAGAGCAGAGTCTCTGAGACCCATTTCTAGGTGGAGAATCTCTGATCTTTGAATACCCATTGGCATTGCATCTTGCATATTAAAAAAGAAAGTTCAACAATTGTATTACTTCAAATGGCAGATATGTTCTTTAAGTTAGGCTTCATTAAGATTTTTTTTGTGGTTTTCAATAACATGCTAAATTTGATAGAAAAGTAATTTCCCCCTCGTTTTCATGTTCTTTCCCTTCTTTTTTTGTTTTTCCCCTCTGTGTCTCCCTTTCTTCCTGTTTTTATTGAGCAATACTATGTGTCATCTTTCTGTTAGTGCAGGATCAGGGATGAATTGCCTTAATCTGTAAGGAGTTTACAGCTAAGTAAAGAAAAAAGGACTTAATCAGCTAACTGGGTAGTACAGTACAGGTGTTGCAATAGAGGATTATGTAAAATACAATGCTAGGCCCTAAGGAGGAGGTTTAAGATTCATGCCTGTGTGTACATGCATGTCAGGGCATGGAGGTTGTACGTTAAGGAATAGGGCTAGAGCAGAAGACTTAATATAGAAGGGAATATTTGAGTTGAGCTTTGAAGGATGACTAGGAGTTTTCCTGGTGGACAATTGGGAAAAGGTCTTCTAGGCCTAGAGAACAACATGAGTAGATGCGTAAGATATGTTCTGGATGGTGGCAAGTGATGTGAACTGGCCAGGGCATACAGAGAGCAACAGGGAACAAAGGGAGAGGTCACTTGAGGCCTTGAGTGCCTCATACTCTAGTGTCAGTAAACCACTTGGCAAGTTTTCTCTTAAGGCTATATTCATTATCTAAATCAAATCCTATCCCTCTTTCCCATTCATCTTTTCAATACATCTCAGTTTTTAACACCAGACTTGGTAAAGCACGCTTATATAGCCTGTTACTTTATATCTCATAGTGAGCTGCAAAGGAGGCCTGTTTCCCAGGAGATTGGTGGGGAGGCGAGTGTGGGGCCCTGCTCCTCTGTCTTCACTCTGGGGACCCATGGGGGTCAGCCTTGTGCCAATCAGAGCCCTCAGCCATAGTCATATGTTGAGCAGAGGGCTTTTTTGGTGTGTTTTGGCCCCCAAAGTGGATACACATTTTTTTGTGTCTATGAGCCTGGGCTCACACCATTTCCTGTGACTGGTGGTGGCCTATTCTCTGTTTTTTTCTGCCAACATCTTTTCTTTCAGGTCCTAAGTTCTTGCTCTCTGGGGTGACCTTCCTAAGCCATGGGGCCAACTGTGAGCTCATCTGCTTCTGGCCTCTGAGAACTTGCTGCCTAGAACGCAAACTTGGCTTGTAATCAGTGCTGAGGTGGCCCCTTTCTCTTTTGATACTTATGTCTTGATTATTGTGAGAAGTATTGTTTAACCACGCATTGAAAGCGTGACCCCATAGGGTGGCCCACACTGCTTGCGCCCAGGCTCCTCTTACTCAGTGATTTTTAATGCTGGTGAGGAGAAGGGAAGATTGAAAATGCATGAGAGAATTTTTGTTTGTTTGTTTCAGTGTCTGGGAAGAGCCAGAGAGACTATTGTCCTGTAATGTACATCACAATCTAGTAATGAGTGAGGATTGTGCAACACTGAATTTTGAATCAGCAAGCTTTATCCTACATCGGAGCTCTCCAATATAAAGTTGTTTTAACTGGAAGACTTTCCTCCCATCTTCCCCAGGCTAGCGACTCTTCATCTTGCCAGTGACAACTTTATACAATGTTGCTATTTAACCTCAGATATTATTTATTATGCAGCCCCCTTCTCACTTACTTTATAGTATGCCTTCCTAATATTGTATTAGCATGTATTTATAATTATTTATTTTCTTGTTTATTGTTAGACTCAAATCCATGAGAACAAAGACTTCTTTATTTTATTTATTTTTAAATTGAAGTATAGTTGATTTACAGTATTGTGTAATTTTCTGGTATACAGCAAAGTGATTTGGGTATACATATGTTTTTTTCCATTATGGTTTATTACAGGATATTGACTATAGTTCCCTGTGCTATACAGTATGACCCTGTTTATCTATTTTATATATAGTAGTTTGTATCTGCTAATCCCAAACTCCAAATTTATCCCTCCACACCACCCCTCCCCCACCCCGTTCTCCTTTGGTAACCATGAATTTGTTTTCTATGTCTGTGAGTCTGTTTCATCAATAAGTTTATTGGTGGTCACAGTTTAGATTCCACATATAAGTGATATCATATGATATTTGTCTTTCTCTTTCTGACTGTTACACTTAGTAAGATAATCTCTAGCTCTTTCCATGTTGCTGAAAATGGCATTATTTCATTCCTTTTTATGACTGAATAATATTTCATTGTATATATGTACCACATCTTCTTTATCTGTTCATCTGTTGATGGACATTTAGGTGAGAGCAGGGACTTTTGTTGACATTTTTTTTAACCACTCAGCATCAAGAACAGTCAGAGAAGGCAATGGCACCCCACTCCAATACTCTTGCCTGAAAAATCCCATGGACGGAGGAGCCTGATGGGCTACAGTCCATGGGGTCGCAAAGAGTCTGACACGACAGAGCAACTTCACTTTCACTTTTCACTTTCATGCATTGGAGAAGGAAATGGCAACCCACTCCAGTGTTCTTGCCTGGAGAATCCCAGGGACGGGGGAGCCTGGTGGCTGCCATCTATGGGGTCGCACAGAGTCGGACATGACTGAAGCGACTTGGCAGCAGCAGGAGCAGCAGCATCAAGAACAGTTGTTAGCACACAGCTGGCACTCATAACTATTTGTTAAATGATTCTTCTGCTCTAGGTGGGACTTTCAGATTTAGCAAATAAAAATTTGAAACACTCAGTTAATTTGGATTTCAGATAAACAACTTAAAAAACATAAGTATACCCCAGATATTACATGACACATATATATGCTAAATACCTACACTGAAACCTGATTCTTTGCTTAAGTGAAATCCAAATTTGGTCATCTTGTGTTTTATTTGACAACCTAAATCTAAGTTATCAGTGACCTGAGGGCAGTCACCATATGTTATTGGTTATCATACCTCTTTCTGTTTTCTTATTGTTACCTCAGTTAGGCACTCAAACATGTGCTGATGTTATTTGACTGAAATACATACCATTTAGTATAACTGAGGACTGAATCTCTCTATTAACAGATTTCCTAAGTGAAATCCCAGTGTAGTAAGCTTACTTAGAGTAAAATGAATGAAAAATATCTCTTTGTTGGGTCTTTTCTTTCAATCTAACTGTGGTTATTGGAGTTACTTCTGTAAAAAAAATTTTCATTTCTTTAGTTAAAACAAGGCCTATCATTCAAAGCATTAATTATGTTGTGAGACATTATAGTTGCTAATCCCAAAACAAGCTCCATTAGTCACCTTCATTTTAAATAAGCTTGATATTGTTCATAGGACACTTTGTTCTAGAACATTGTTTTGAGTCATGTTGAAAAATGTTCTCTAAACAGGATTCAATGATGACTGGTGTCAAGGAGCTGTCAGCAGTTTTATGGGAACAGGGGTTCCTTCATTCAGTTCCATTAGAATTCCAAGCAAGAAAAGAAATGGCCTAGGGATAGTTTTGTGAACCATGTAGCCCAGAAATGACAGAAATAATGAGAGGGCTATAGCTGGATTCCCAGCCCCTATTTAGTATGGTACAATATTCGTGGTACACATGGTGCAGTGCTATGGAGTGCTACACTCTCTAAATCCTCTCTTCTCTCCATTTGTTGGTGGATTTGTCTGGAGGAAGTATATGTGGCTGGAGAAAGACCCTGACTTCAGGCTTAGAATACTACAGGTCTTTTGGCAGGGGAAGTGGTAGATGAAGGGTGTGAATGCATTTGTCAGCAATTCTCCCAATAAGTACAGGTGAGGGAGCAAACGTATGCTGGGTAGGAAAATGAATGAAAGAAACCAAGGAAAAAAAGAATAACGTGATATGGATTAAATCAGAGATTCTGTTGAAAGGACAAATATATGTCAATTAGAGTTATATAAAATTGTATTATGCCAGAAATTATTGTGGTTATCTTTGCCATTATCAGCATCACTTTCATTTAACATTATTCCAAAGCATCAGAATTACAAAAAAAAAAAAAAAATTCATAGGATCTAAAATTTAATCTGACTTTGACCAGACCTTCCAAATGAAAGAATACCTGTATCTTTCTAAATAAATGTGTTGCTGTTACGATTTAGTGTACATAGTTAAAAACAGTTAAAATTTCAGAAGATTTTTATATTCTTCACTCTATATGAATATTATTTCCAGGTTTGTATCAGTGCAATGAGCCAAAATTTTTCTGGAAGAGCAAAATGTTTTTGCTACCAGGTTGTCTTCTGGCCACACATGCTCCACTTTTATGATTCCTTGCCATATCTTTGTGTTTTCCTTCTTTTTCCATATCTTTAATATTATTCACCCAAAGTCATTTTTACTCCCCTTATTCTTCCCCTGATCCTCCCAGGATTTCAATTTTTCAAGAAAGCCATCTGATTCTATTAAAAAGCAGACAATGAAACAAATGCTTCCAAGCCCAGACTAGCCTGGGAGGTCTGGCCAACATGGATACCACGGGACTCACGGGAGATCCTGATGATAACGGGTCACACGCCCAATTCAATTTTAGATTACTTATGCTAAGTCTAGCCAGTTTTGAATTTACCAGAATGTCTTATTATTATTCCCCAACTCCCTTCCTGATCAGTGGAGGTGACGGAGTTGGCTAGTTGAGTCCCAAATTATGGTGTTTTTTCTGTTGTTGCTAGGTGAATAAGCTGTACCCTTCATGGAATTGTGGAAGCTTCTTTAAATGACAATTGACACTGGTTTTCTGTTTGTGCTGGTAGTATGAAATCACCTTTATAAGTAAATTAAAAATTTGTTTGATTTTTAAAAATTAAGTGGATATGAAGTGTAGGTGGGTAAAGCTTAAGTAGCAGGTGGTCCAATAATAACCTAAGTTTGAGAAACACTGGTGAAGGTCCACTGGTTGACTCATTCGGAGGACACTGCACTGTTACAGCCACATAGCACCAACTGATCAGCCTCAAGTTATGTGAGCAGAGCTACCCTTGTGAGAAGAAAGCAAGCAATGGAATTTTCAGGATCCATTACTATATGAATTATGGATTAAATCAGTAAAGGTTCTGAGCTATAGATTGACATGATGCATCCTGTCAAAGGACCACTTATGAACTTGGAAGGTTCATTTATGATGTAACATGTCAAAAGCCCATTTATTAAAATCTCTCTGCCCTGAATTGATGATATTGTCTTTTCTCAAAATATATTTTAGTCTTAAGTGAAGCGAAGAGGAAAGAAAAGACAGCTTTCTTTTTAAAGTGACAGGAGACTATTGCAATAGTCCAGATAAGCAATGCTGATGGCCTGAACTGGGCCTTGGGTATGCAGATGGTTTGGAGAAATATTAACAAGCAGAATCAATAGGCTTTAGTCACAAGCTGGGCTGCCTCCCAGTTTAAAGGCCTTTGAAAGTGGGGTTCAACCTTGTTCATCCTTACAGCTGTCCTTGGGATGTGTCACAGTGTTCTGTTCACATTTGGCCTTTTCAGAAATAAAGATTTTAAAAGGAAATAAATGTAAACCGGTTTTCAAAGGGGCTTCCTCAGTGAATGCTGATGTATAATAAAAATGTGCTTTATAAATTAAAATCTATAATGTGAAAATGCATATTGAATATACTATGATATTAAAGATGACAAATTGGTATGTAGTTGCAGTGAAATAAAAATCACAAAATACAAAGGGGTGCCCATGTTGTTAATAAATGGTACAACAGACTATAAAACAGGATCTGAATTGGGTTGATTCATCTGGTAAATAGAAAAGATATAAGGATTCACTCATTCATCCATCTACTCTATAAATATTTATTGAGCACATTGATTATGGTTTTATGGATCAGCAGCCCCAAGCATGGAGGTGGCCATAACAGGTCGTGGGCACTGTATTTCAGAAGTAAATGCTCTGCCCAGGAACTGCTAGCTAAGTGGGACGTTATTTACTGGTACCGACAAATTAAAAACATAAATAACATTCCAGTGTCTAAATCTTTTCAATAAACACAAATTATGAGTTTTGTATATGTAAAACACAATCTCCCTGTGGAAAAACACTTTGTTGGTAATTTATGTTGTACCAAGTGTGGGGCAATTGCTAAAGTCAAAACCATTCCCTGATTCTGATTGCATTAAAAGCGTCCCCCAACACCCCATAACCAACTCAAATTTTCTCAGAGATTAATTTATGGATAATAAAATAGTGTTCATTTGGTCAACCGTCATTCATTCATTTCTACACGTGTGTCTTGAGTGTGGTGTTCACCTGCTTGACTCCCAGTTTGAGTATGAGTCTGCTTGAGGAAATGGCAACTAGCAAGGGGACTGTCTCTGGTCTTACTCACTCTCTCTCTGTGGATGCAACAAATCTCAGGCAAATGGACAAAGCTTGGATAACTGGTCTTATATGGTCCTAGACTAGGTCACAGGGAAGTGCTGCCTTCCCCTCAAGCCTACTTCTTTCATGCCTATTCATCTCACCATTAAGATCCATTCTCTACTTAGCAGCCAGAAAGATAATAACCACCCTCCCCCAACAAAACAAATTGACACATCAATTGACACATCAAAACAAAACACATCACCATTCTCTTGCACCTGCCATGCAGGAGATGCAGGAGACATGGGTTTGATCCCTGGGTTGGGAAGATATCCTGGAGGAAGGCATGGCAACCCACTCCAGTATTCTTGCCTGGAGAATCTCATGGAGAGAGGAACCTGGTGGGCTACAGTTCATAGGGTCACAAAGAGTCAGACATGACTGAAATGACTGAGCATGCATACATGCACCATTCTCTTGAAACATTACAATCCATTCAGGGAAAATTCTAATTCTTTACCACAGCTGACCCTACCTAGCCTGTCTCCATTTTAAACAAATTGAGGTAACATTGGCTTATAGCTTTATTCAAAAGCAGAGACATTACTTTGCCAACAAAGGTCCGTCTAGTCAAGGCTATGGTTTTTCCTGTGGTCATGTATAGATGTGAGAGTTGGACTGTGAAGAAGGCTGAGCGCCAAAGAATTGATGCTTTTGAACTGTGGTGTTGGAGAAGACTCTTGAGAGTCCCTTGGACTGCAAGGAGATCCAACCAGTCCATTCTGAAGGAGATCAGCCCTGGGATTTCTTTGGAAGGAATGATGCTAAACCTGAAACTCCAGTCCTTTGGCCACCTCATGCGAAGAGTTGACTCATTGGAAAAGACTCTGATGCTGGGAGGGATTGGGGGCAGGAGGAGAAGGGGACGACAGAGGATGAGATGGCTGGATGGCATCACTGACTCGATGGACGTGAGTCTCAGTGAACTCCGGGAGTTGGTGATGGACAGGGAGGCCTGGCGAGCTGCGATTCATGGGGTCGCGAAGAGTCGGACACGACGGAGCGACTGATCTGATCTGATCTGGCTTATAGCTTTATATAAGTTGTACTTGTACAAGGTTATATTTCTACATCTGTATATACTGCAGCATGCTCGCCACCAAAAATTTAGTTTCCATCTCTCACCATATAGTTCATTACCCGTTTCACCCTTCTCCACAAACCCTCCCTTTGGTAACCACTACTGTGTCCTTGGTATCTATGTGTTCATTTGTTTTCTTTCTACTTATTTATTTTCCACATATGAGTGAAATCATATGGCATTTGATTTTCTCCATATGAGTTATTTGACTTAGCATAATACCCTCAAGGTCTATCCACGTTGTATCAAATGGCAAGATTTCGTCTTTTTTTATTAGCCACCTCCCTTTGCTTATTGTATCTCAGCCACATTGGTCCTTATTTCATTCCTCATACTCCCAAAACTCTTTCTTCTTTATCCTTCACATAAGCTGTTCTTTCTGCAGTGAATGCTCTTTTCCCAGCTTGGGGTCTGGTCGGCTCTCACTGACCTTTCACACCTCGGCTAGCAAGGCCTTCACTGATCACTAATCTGAGGTAGATGACCTTATTTTAATCACTGAAGATATCACTTGCAAAATCGTATACTTTTTCTTCATAACACATCAAAATTTATTATCATGTCCATATTTATATATTTGTTTATTGTTTGTCTCTAAAGTCCATGAAGGTAAGGGACATGGCTTTCTTGTTGACCATTGAATAATTAACACAGAGCTCATAACTGGCATATAGTGGGTAATCAATAAATATTTGTTGAAAATGTTGTCTGTAAACATCTATTTTGGAGAAGGAAATGGCAACTCACTCCAGTATTCTTGCCTGGAGAATTCCAGGTTCAGAGGAGCCCAGCGGGCTAAAGTCCACGGGGTCGCAAAGAGTCAGACACAACTGAGTGACTAACATACACACAAACATCTATTTATTCAAATTCAATAAGTCCATTAAATTGTTTTTATTGAACTAGAGTTGATTTGCAATGTTGTATTAGTTTCAGGTGTATAGCAAAGTGTCAATTATACATATATATTCTTTTTTAGATTCTTTTCCATTATAGATTATTATAAGATATTGAGTATACTTCCCTGTGCCATACAGTAGGTCCTTATTAGTTACTCCTAATTTAACACCCTTTCCCCTTTGGTAAGCATAAGTTTGTTTTCTATGTCTGTGAGTCTTTTTTATGAATAAATTTATTTGTATCATTTTTTTTTTTTTAGATTCCACATCTAAGTGATATTGTATGATATTTGTCTTTCTCAGCCTGACGGACTTCATTAGTATCTCAGGGTCAACCCATGTTGCTGGAAATGGCATTATTTCATTCTTTTTATGACTGGATAATATCCCATTATGTATATACCACAGCTTCTTTATCTGTTCAACTGTTAACGGACACTTAAGTTGCTTCCATGTCTTGGCTATTGTAAGTAGTGCTGCTGTGAACATAGGGGTGCATATATCTTTTCAGATTAAAGTTTTCTCCAGATATATGCCTAGGAGTGGGATTACTGGATCATACTGTAACTCTGTGTTTAGTTTTTTAAGGAACCACATAGTGTTCTTCATAGTGGCTAGATTTAGTCCATATTTGTTGAGGTGCAAATTTCAGGTAAGACTTGCAGAATTGTGCCTCTGTGGACAAAGGAAATGTCAAAGTTTAGGATACAGTTTGTGGTCCTAGAAGGTATTTTATCTGTATTTCTGAAAATGTGCTTTGTGGTGAGGGAGATGAGGTCTAGGAAGTGTGTAGTCTTTGGCTCTGACATTTTTCTTTGTGACTTTTATATTGGTTGGGGAATACCCTGAGCTGCTTGGAATTAGCGTCTCCTGTTAATGGCACACTGGCCTTGTTTGTCCCAAGTCTTTGAATATGTGCTGTCTCCACGTGCCATATATTTTCAGCTGGAACTCTGGCTGATTTAAGATATGCACAAATAGGGAAAGATTAGTGTGATTTTAATAAAGTTTAATAAATCAAGCAGATTGATTTTAAACATTGGGCCAGAGCAGAAGAAAGAGTCTTTGTGATTTATATAAAGTTCAGCCTAGCTCCCTTCTTTAGGGCACTCCAGGGAAGTTTTGGGGTTCTAGTTCCCATTCTTACCTGGCTTTAAGGTTTGGAGGTCTCCATCTTACTATCACAGCTCAAAGCAGGAGGAAGAGAAAAGCAATAGGAAAGAAGTAGAACCTAGGAAAGGAAACATACAGGTTCCCACACATGATGCTGTTATTGCCATTTTTAAAGAGAATTAAATGCAGGAACAGCTTTTAACTTTTTCAAACACTCCATTGAATGCTTTATCTCCTAGTATGACAGCCCTCAAATGCCCTTGAACTTAGCTCATGCTGTTTTCCTCTTCTCTATTGCAGAACTGGGAATGAGCACAGGAAGTCCTGAGATGCCACTAGAAGTTGAAACTATGCCATAGTTAATACCTGTATAGGCACACTTCCGAAAGGGGCCACATGTATGTGTTTTGGATTTGGATGAACATTCCTTCTGTTATGGACTGAATGTTTGTGACCCACTAAACTTCATATGTTGAGCCCTAACTCTCAGTGTAATGATATAAGAGGTGGCGCCTTTGGGAGGTAATTAGATTTAGATGCCATCACAAAGGTGGAGCCCTCTTGAATGAGATTAGTGCCCTATAAGAGACACAGAAGAGCTTGCTCTCTCTTTCTCTTTCTACCATCTGTGGATACCATGAGAAATTGGCAGTCTCACCAGAACCTGATCATGCTGGCACCCTGATCTTGGAGTTCCAGCCTCCAGAACCATAAGAAATAAATTTCATATATTGTTTATGAGCCACTCAACCTATGGTATTTTTTGCTTTTTAATAGCAGCCCAAACTAAGACAACATCTGTTTCTCTTTTACCCTCTCCTGGAACTAATATTTTGGCTGGCATATTCATCTTGTAGACCTAGTTAAGAAGGCCTCCTCCATGGGCTGTCTTGATTCTCAGTCATCCCTCACTTCTGTCTGATGCTCCTTATTACCAAAATATTAAGCATTAGTTTACTTGTCTGTCCCCCACACTAAACAGTGAACTCTGTGGGTGAAAGTGCAATGTGTTATTTATCTCTGTTTCATCACCACCTAGCACTGTACTGGGTGCTGTGTTAAGTTGCTTCAGTTGTATCTGACTGTTTGCAATCCTATGGATTATAGCCTGCCAGGCTCCTTGGTCCATGGAATTTTCCAGGCAAGAATACTTGAGTGGGTTGCCATTTCCTCCTCCATGGGATCTTCCCAACCCAGGATTGAACCCATGTCTCCTGCATTGGCAGGGGTATTCTTCACCACTGGGCCATCTGGGGAACCACACTGTACTGGGTACGTTCTGGGTATTCATTGAATGAATGAAGGATGGGAAATTACAAGCTTATTGAAACAATAATTTGCCTATAACTTTCTTGTTCAATTCCATAGCAAACACTGTTGGTTGCCGACCCACAATCCCTTGTATCTCTTTAATCATTTCTCTGTACTTCTCCTGTAACCTCATCCAGTGACCCGAACTTATGACTCTTCTTTGAAAGTTTGCTCTTTGGCTACTGGAGTCAGAAAGCTGGAAGTGTGTGTGAATAGCTCAGCCTCAGGGACTCACTTATAGGAAAGCAAGTGGGTTCATGTGGATATGTCCATACAACTTCAGGTTCTGTGGGTTTAGAGGTCCTTGTTCCTAGAGGAGGGATGCTTCCTTCAAGGGACACAGTAAAAATTCAATTTACAATAAGGCTATAGCTACTACCTAGTCTTTTAGAGCTCCTTGTGATAATAGAAAAGAAAGGAGCCACCATACTGCAGGGGTAATTGACCCTGAGAATCAGAAAGAGGTTGCATTGCTACTACAAAATGGGGAGGAGCTTTAAGAGATCCACTGGGCTTTGTTTTTGTGTTCCCATGGTTATCTTTTACCTGTGAGTAGGCAATTACAACAATGAAAAGCATGATAGAAGAATCATAACTGGGCTCAGATCTCTCAAGGATGAAGTTCTGGTTCATTCCACCAGGCAAGCTGTCTAGATCAGCAGCAGTCTAGATCAGTGCTAGCTAATGATAAAGGAAACCTAGAATAGGTGGAAAAGAAATAGGATAATGAATATCAATTATGAATGTGAGATCACCTGCAGCAGTGGGCTTTTACTCATCCCACTAACTCTCTTCTTGTAAAGTTTTCCCTAAAAATTTTGACCACCCATCATTTTAAGAAGCTATAACAATGTGTATAGTTTGAAGAAACTATAACAGTGTATTCAGGTCAAGAAGCAACAGAACCAGACATGGAATAATGGACTGGTTCCAAATTGTGAAAGGCTGTGTACTATCACATTGCTTATTTAACTTATATGCAGAGTACATCATGCGAAATGCTGGGCTCGATGAAGTACAAGCTCAAATAAAGATTGCCGGGAGAAATATCAATAACCTCAGATATGCAGATGACACCATCCTTATGGCAGAAAGTAAACAGGAGTTGAAGAGCCTCTTGATGAAAGTGAAGGAGGAGAGTGGAAAAGCTGGTAAAATTCAACATTCAAAAAATGAAGATCATGGCATCCAGTCCCATCACTTCATGGGAAATAGATGGGGAAACATGGGAACAGCGATGGACTTTATTTTATTGGGCTCCAAAATCACTGCAGACGGTGATTGCATGAAATTAAAAGATGCTTACTCCTCGGAAGAAAAGCTATGACCAACCTAGACAGCATATTAAAAAGCAGAGACATTACCTTGCTGACAAAGGTCCGTCTAGTCAAAGCTATGGTTTTTCCAGTAGTCATGTATGGATGTGAGAGTTGGACCATAAGAAAGCTGAACACTGGAGAACTGATGCTTTTGAGCTGTGGTGTTGGAGAAGACTCTTGAGGTCCCTTAGACTGCAAGGAGATCAAACCAGTCAATCCTAAAGGAAATCAGTCCTGAATATTCATTGGAAGGACTGATGCTGAAGCTGAAACTCCAATACCTTGGCCACCTGATGCGAACAACTGACTCATTTGAAAAGACACAGATGCTGGGAAAGATTGAAGGCAGGAGGAGAAGGGGACAACAGAGGATGAGATGGTTGGATGGACACGAGTTTGAGCAAGCTCCAGGAGTTGGTGATGGACAGGGAAGCCTGGCTTGCTGCAGTCCATTGGGTCACAAAGAGTTGGACACAACTGAGTGACTGAACTGAACTGATAAAGTATGAAGTGAACATAAGTGGATCTAAGCAATTAGATCACTTCAGCCCTCTTCACCATTTCTGTGTGCCTCTCCCCTTGTTTCACTATGCTTTTGCCTCCTGTAGTGTCTCTTCCTTATGACCTTGTCTGCAGGGTATTGGAGCTACTTTTCTCTCAAGCACAGAGAGCTTTAAGTGCCTAGGAGTTTATATCCTCCTTGGACTGGCCTTGGCCAATGACTGAAAGGGACAGGAGTTTGAAAGCTCAGATCCCTTTCTTCAGATGGGGACAATTCTGAGGCATAATCTACATTCCAGAGTTTTCCTTCAGGATCGGCTAAAGCTATCACAGAACTTTACCTGAGATTCCCTCTTCAATATTGCTTCCCCCTCATTCTTTAGTTACTGAATTGTTCTGGGATAATTTCTTTAATAAATATTTCACATATGAATCTTCATCTCAAAGTCTGCTTTTGGAGAGCCCAATGCAGGGCAGATTCTTCCCTTCTTGTCCAGATTTTCAGAGAATACACTATGATTGGGTCAAAGTTGTCCTTTAAAGTGACCACAGCTGAGAAACTGGATGTAGAGCCACCCAGAAGGCAGCTCTTTGTTAAGAGATAATTCCCCCCGTATTTCTCTTGCATTTCTGGACTTTCTTTTCAAGATATTTGTATAGCAGCCTTGGAAGATAGTCTCCTTTCAGAGCAAAAGGCCAGCAAACTTGCTACTCATTATAAAAGATTTATGTTCCCTAAGGTCAGGGCTCCTTTCCCATATGAAACCCACAGCATGTGCAGGCATGCATGGGGGTTCATACACATTGCCCCAGGGAACTTGGGAACAAGAGAACTGATGCAAACATGTTGATACTTGTGCTGTCTGCTGTGCCCGGAGTGTCAAGTCCTTTGTCTCTGACACAGGAGTCTTGTGTCTTCTGCCAGGATCAGTTAAATTGTGGCAGGTGAACATCTTAGCTTGAAAAGAGGCTAAAATCTCAGATTCTTTACTGTGCCTGACTCTCTGTTAGGAATTGCTACTGGGTCTTTTCCTCTGCTGGCCATCCTTGTTCATTTGCCTAATCTGGCAGAGCAAGCTTTTCTGATGATCCACTGGATGTGAACTCTTCCTCAGACCTCTTCTCTTGGAATCTGTTGGTTGGCCATATGCCACCTTCATCTTCACTTGCAACAGAAAAATAGAAACCCATACAATTTTAAACTGTATAGCTAAAAAGCACTGCTCCATGGATGCTCTGCCTCACATAGCCAGGCTTTCCTGATTGGCTGTGACCCTGAAGACCCAACTCCCCTGCTGTCTTCAGCCCATCCAAGCCTGCTGTCTTGGGCTTGAGGACCTACCCAGACCAGAACACTTTTCCCCACACATCTCTATTTTTTAATCCTATATATCAAAGCTTAAGTTTTCAAATAGAATTTCAGCTGTTCATTTACATGTTAAAGTGAGCCCAAAGGACTTCATAAATTGGCATGTTATTATTTTAAGTGACAGAGAAAATAACACCATGACATTAAATCCAAAGTTTCTTGACGGCTCATTTGTGAAATCAGAAAATCCTATTTTTTAAAAGTTTCAATTTCTATTTTGCTTGCTGTCAAAGTAGTGATTTTGTTTTCATTACTGCCCAAAGAACCCATTATCTCTTTCATCACATGAGGCTGCCCAAAATAACATGTCTCACTTAGAGAGGGACAATTCAAAAGAGTTGTGGTTTTATTACAGAATCTTTCAGGCTTTGATTGGTTGAAAGGAACTTGGAAAATCTATATTATTAAGACTTAAAATATGGTGAAGATTTTAGTTTAGAATTTAGTTCTTAAACAGTTTTAAGCAACACACCCAATTCCATAAGAAAAAATGTGGGTTAAGAATGAGCTCCATTTCTTATTTACTGATCTTGGGCACTTAAATTCTCTAGGCTTCTGTTTATTTAACTGTAAAGTAGAAATAATAATAACAGTAGCTCCACAGGCCTAGTAAGAGAATCAAGTGAGATGATGCATTTGTATGTATTATAAAGCATTATACAAAGCTGAGTGTGCAGCCTGACACAGAAGAGGAATTTAATACATGTTTGTAGAATCAAGGAAGAAGATGTTATTTAACTATGTTGAATTTACTTTGATCTACTAACGGAGATAATTTTGGATCTTGATTAAAAATTAAGTGATATTTTTCATAAATATAATTCATAAAAATTATTTTCCTGGATCCCAGCTTTGTTTAGGATTTTATGACATCAAGAGTTGTTTAGTAGGGGCTCAATTGCCCTCCACAACATTAGCTACAAAAGTTTAGGAACATACCCTCCAATCTATAATTAAATCAAAACTCCTACTCAACCTCATTATAACTTCACATGAAATGTTTGCATTTTCTTGTCTGAATGACAAGATCTATGGGTTTTTCTACAGGAATATAAGGTAGCCCTTTTAATAGCCCTGAAACTTTTGACTTGAACTATCTCTAAGAATTTATAAATGTGTAACCACCAGAAGAAGGATTTGGGCTGCTATTTTTGTTATATAGTAGGATGAGTTGATGGAGAAGGAAATGGCAACCCACTCCAGTGTTCTTGCCTGGAGAATCCCAGGGACGGGGGAGCCTGGTGAGCTGCCATCTCTGGGGTCTCACAGAGTCGGACACTACTGAAGCGACTTAGCAGCAGCAGCAGCAGGATGAGTTGAAATATGGTAACATAGCATCAAGTTTGGGGTTTAAGCTCATATATACCTGCTTCTACTCATCTTTTTTGCTTCAGCTGTGTGCCTGGGGTCTACAACTGTTGAGTCTTAATGGGAGCTGCATTTTCTTGTCTCTCACTTTCTATTTTTAAAAGTATATCTGATTATAAATGCAATGTGACTAATTAGGTTTCTGAACAGTTCATCTCAGTTCGGTTGCTCAGTCGTGTACAACTCTTTGTGACTCCATGAATCATAGCACGCCAGGTCTCCCTGTCCATCACCAACTCCCAAAGTTTACCCAAACTCCCGTCCCTCAGGTTGGTGATGCCGTCCAGCCATCTCATCCTCTGTCGTCCCCTTCTCCTCCTGCCCCTAATCCCTCCCAGCATCAGAGTCTTTTCTAAATGAGTCAACTCTTCGCATGAGGTGGCCAAAGTATTGGAGTTTCAGCCTCAGCATCAGTCCTTCCAATGAACACCCAGGACTGATCTGCTTTAGGATGGACTGGTTGGATCTCCTTGCAGTCCAAGGGACTCTCAAGAGTCTTCTCCAACACCACAGTTCAAAAGCATCAATTCTTCGGTGCTCAGCCTTCTTCACAGGCCAACTCTCACATCCATACATGACCACTGGAAAAACCATAGCCTTGACTAGATGGACCTTTGTTGGCAAAGTAATGTCTCTGCTTTTGAATATGCTATCTAGGTTGGTCATAACTTTCCTTCCAAGGAGTAAGCGTCTTTTAATTTCATGGCTGCAATCACCATCTGCAGTGATTTTGGAGCCCCCCATAATAAAGTCTGACACTGTTTCTACTGTTTCCCCATCTATATCCCATGAAGTGATGGGACCAGATGCCATGATCCTTGTTTTCTGAATGTTGAGTTTTAAGCCAACTTTTTCCCTCTCCTCTTTCACTTTCATCAAGAGGCTTTTGAGTTCCTCTTCACTTTCTGCCATAAGGGTGGTGTCATCTGCATATCTGAGTTTTGTTGATATTTCTCCCGGCAATCTTGATTCCAGCTTATGCTTCATCCAGCCCAGCATTTCTCATGATGTACTCTGCATATAAGTTAAATAAGCAGGGTGACAATATACAGCCTTGACATACTCCTTTTCCTATTTGGAACCAGTCTGTTGTTCCATGTCCAGTTCTAACTGTTGCTTCCTGATCTGCATACAGGTTTCTCAAGAGGCAGGTCAGGTGGTCTGGTATTCCCATCTCTTTCAGAATTTTCCAGTTTATTGTGATCCACACAGTCAAAGGCTTTGGCATAGTCAATAAAGCAGAAATAGATGTTTGTCTGGAACTCTCTTGCTTTTTCAATGATCCAGCAGATGTTGGCAATTTGTCTTTGGTTCCTCTGCCTTTTCTAAAACCAGCTTGAACATGTGTGAGTTCACGGTTCATGTATTGCTGAAGCCTGGCTTGAAGAATTTTGACCATTACTTTACTAGTGTGTGAGATGAGTGCAATTGTGCAGTAGTTTGAGCATTCTTTGGCATTGCCTTTCTTTGGGATTGGAATGAAAACTGACCTTTTCTAGTCCTGCAGCCACTGTAGAATATGATAAATGTGGGAATAATTAGCTAAATAAGACACCAATCAATGCTGACTTTCAATTGGTTCAGTGAGTTTATCTTTTAAAAGTGCTTCACCCTACTATAGTAATTCTCTAAGATTGAATTCTGTCATTCCACTTTGACAAAGAGCTTAAGTTTCATTAATGGCTTATTTTTTCTATTCATTCATTTGTACATTTCCTGAAAATCTACTGAGTGCAAATGAACATGTACAATTTGACAATGTACATGATCATACATGGGGGAAATTTATTGGGAAAATTAGTTTTTTTGTTAGATGTTATATGCTTTTTTCCATCTAAAATTTAACAGTTTTACTTGAGCAAGTTGGAATGAGAAAGAGAAGCTAGAACACATTCGGCAGAACTCAAATGAATAATTTCCCTCATCTTCCAATTTAGTTTTCCTTCCTGATATATCTATTCTAGCTTCACTGATGGGAGAAAGAGAAAAGAGAACTATGTGAACAACCAGCTTCTGTCTCCTCACTTCTTGATGAATGCTAATCATTCAGATTCTCATCTTTGTTTACTAAGATCACTTAAGAGTTACCCATAACCAGTGGTTGAGTCAGTAGAGGGTGAAAACTCCTAGCACTGATCTTTGCAGAGTTTTCTTATTGCTTAATTGCTTTCAAATTAGGCTTTTTGTGTTTGTGGGAGAAAAAAGAACCAACATGGTGAGTTGCCACTGACTCAAAAATGGATTTATGTATACAGAATGACTCTTTTTTACCAGGTCTCATACTCACATGGTTCCCTCTGGTTCACGAGCAGACAGTCCAGTCAGCAGTAAATAGCCACACTCTTCCAGGTGAACAGAAAGCCCACTCATACAGAGTCAAGAATGCTGGGGAACAGAGAGGTGTTGTTGTTGTTCAGTCACTCAGTCATGTGCGACTCTGTGATCCCATGGACCGCAGCACACCAGGCCTCCCTGTTGTTCACTATCTCCTGGAGCTTGCTCAAACTCATGTCCATTGTGTCGGTGATGTCATCCAACCATCTCATCCTCTGTCATCCCCTTCTCCTCCTGCCCTCAATCTTTCCCAGCATGAGGGTCTTTTCTAATGAATCAGCTCTTCACATCATGTGGCCAAAGTATTAGAGCTTCAGCTTCAACATCAGTCCTTCCAATGCATATTAGGATTGATTTCCTTTAGGATTGACTGGTTTGATCTCCTTGCAGTCCAAAGGACTCTCAAGAATCTTCTCCAAAACTACAGTTTGAAAGCATCAGTCCTTCAATGCTCAGCCTTCTTTATGGTCCAACTCTCACATCCATATGTGACTATTGGAAGAGAGAGAGGAGGGGGGAAGAAATTGTGAGGACGGATTAGAAAAAAAAAAAAAAAAAAAGACATCCAGAAGCTATTAAAAAAAAAAAAAAGAAAAGAAAAAGAGATGACGGTGTGTTCAAAGTTTCCTATAGACACACTGGGGATAGAAGCCCTGTAAAAGCCCCTTAGATACTGGTTTGGGCTGACGGTGCAACCTCTGAAGCCAGCACAGGTCCATCGGCTGTGAGCCACATCCCGCAGGCAAATTCTCATACTATCAACAGAGCCTCTAAGTAGAGACTCTCCCGCCTGACAGAGTCAGAGCTCAGGACTATAGGATGTGAACTCATACTCCACACTTTCTTCACATCTCATCTTTCCCATAGGGCAAAGAAACACCTCTAGAATGAATTTACAGCCACTTACCTGTACATCCCATGGTCCATTAAGCCAAATATTTATTATTCATCCACTCAATAAATTTATATTTAAGCCATTGCTCTAGACTCAAGGATAGAAGAGCAAACAAAACAAAGGCCCTATTCAAAAGAACTGAATGTTTTAGCAGGGATGCAGGCAAGAAACAAGTAAACAAGTACATGCACTAGATAGTGAGAATAAGAAAACAGGATGATGTGATAGAAAATGACGGGATTAGGGGTGGGCAGTGAGGGGTGGTTGGGAAGGTCTTTCTGGGTGCCGGGAGATGACATCTGATTTTAGGCCTTAATGTCAAAGAGAAGTCAGCCATGTAGATATTGGAAAAGAGTGTCTAAGTGAGAGGGAACAGTAAGTTCAAAGGCTATGAGGCTAAAATGACTTTGGCATATGGGAAGAAGATAGGAGGTGGGCAGTAGACATTGCAGGGCCTTTAGAAGGCATGGTGAGGAGTTCTGAATTTGTCTCAAAGGTGAATGAAAGCTCTTGGATTCTTCTAAGCAGAGGACTGGCAAAATTTGATTGACATTTTAAATTGATCACATTGTGTGGAGAACAGACTGTAGAAGGACAAAAATATAGGCAAGGGTACTGGACAAGGCTATTGAGTAATCCACGGGAGAAATTATGGTGGCTAGGACAAGGATGGTAACAGTAAAGGCCAAGAAGTGATTGTTTATGGGTTATATTATGCAAAGAATGGGAGGAATTGGATGATAAATTGGATGTGAGGTTTGAGAGAGAGAAGTTGAGATGGCAGCAAGGTTTTAAGCCAGAGTACCTGGGTGAAATGGCATATACTATTCCCTGAAATGAGGAAGCCTGGCAAAACAACCAGTTTGAGGGGTGGTGAAAATCAAAGGGAGATGTTGAGCAGCTGGAGCTCAGGAGAGAGGTCAGAGTTGGAGACACATGTCAGTGTATAGGGGCTTACCCAGTGGCTCAGTGGGTTAAGAATCCATCTGAAATGCAGCAGACACAGGAGACATGCATTCGAATCCTGGGTCAGGAAGATCCCCTGGAGAAGGAATTGTAACCCACTCCAGTATTCTTGCCTAAAAAAGCCCACGGACAGAGAAGCCTGGCAGGCTACAACCCATGGGGTTGCAATGAGTTGGATATGACTGAGTGGCCAAGCACACTCTCTAACAAAAAGTGTACAGGTGACATTTAAAGCCATGGAATAAGAAGAGATTATGCAGGTAGGAGCCTTGGGGCATTATGATATTTGGGTGTTGGGAAGATGGGGAGAAGGCAAAAAAGAAGTCTACAGAAAAGTGGGCAGTGTGGTTGGAGGGAAACCAGGAGATTGTGCTTGTAAAGAAAACATTTCAAGAAGGAGGAAGTGAGCAAGTAGAGCAACTGTGGCTGAGAGAGGTTAGATTAGATGAGAACTGATCATTGCTTTTAGCAATATGGAGGGAGCAGCTTTGGTAGCATAGTAGGAATGAAGTGGAGACAGTTTAAGGGGGAATGGGAAGAATGGTTAGTGAGTAACCTACATGGACTTCTCTAGTGGCTCAGATGGTAAAGAATCCACCTGCAATGTGGGAGACTGGGTTCGATCCCTGGGTGGGGATGATCCCTTGGAGGAGGGAAAGGGTACCCACTCCAGTATTCTGGCCTGGAGAATTGCACGAGTCCATGGGTCACAAAGGGTCAGACGTGACTGAGCAACCTTCACTTCACTTCTTCAACCTACATGGAGGAGTTATACTATAAAGGAAAACAGAAATGGAGAAGAGCTAGAGGGGGAATATGAGACCATAAGATTCCTTCCTCTCTTCTTCCCTTCCTTCTTCCTCTTTTCTTTCCCTCTCTCCCTCCCTTCTTTCCTTCCAGATGGAAGATACAATAGTATGTTTGTGTGACAATAGGTATGATCCAGATGGAAAGAATAAATCTGATGCTGCAAAAACTTACATACGGTGGTGTGGGGCTATGGAGATTTAAGGACTGCTCTGCCCCATGTAAATCATGTATATAGCAGTATTGTGATTTCAATGAATGAAGCTATAACAGAGTTATCTAACCAACCATGAAACCTGGAGAGAGAATTATATGATCTGATCTAGCAATTGTAAAGCACTATGTAAATAATCCATGAGCTCAGAGACTGGCAGGGCAAAAATAATTGTCAAGCATGACCTCTCTGATGTCTACATCACTTCCAAGCAGTCTTTGAACCATCCTGCTCTTCTGAAGCCACAATTGGACAGGAGTTTCCAGGAAAGTATGGGCTTCTGGGGATGCTGAGCAGCATAGGATACTGGAAATTGCCACTTTGGTGATAAATGCAACCTGGAGAATGCAGGACATATTTTTAAAGGAAACCAAAGATATTTTGTGAGGAAAAAGTATTTTAATAATCCATATTAGTTATCTGAATTGAATAACCAAATAATTAATTTTTCATTTTTCAAATTTCAGATGTAATATAGTAGATGGTGCTGCAAATCTTTAATTTGAGTCCACTGGGACTTAAAATGTTTACAAAAATCCTTTATGTTTCTGTTAAAAGAAGTGAGTCATTTTGTATTTAGAAGGCAACAATTAACAGTTATTTTTCAGGACTTTTATTAGGTCCTATCACAAGAACTTTACTATATCACATTTAATCCATACAACAGCCTGTTTACTATTATTTTCTCCATTTTATAGGTGAGGAAACTGAGGCTCAAAGATACTACTTAATAAACTTGCTTAAGTTACGAAGTTCAAAGAATGATAGAGACAGGATTTGAATATAGGAAGCCAGATTCCAATGTCTGCTTTCAACCACTAGGCTGTAATTCTGGTGTATTTAAAGTTATGGAAATATCATTCCATGGTTACCCAGATGGAGAATAAATGGGCAAGTATGAATCTCATTTCTCATTTTAAGTATGTCTCTGTTTGTTCTTTTTGTATTTTGAGATTGCTTTAGCGTGTAAAACAAATTCAAACTCAAACAAAAATGACTTTATGACCCTCTTGGCTCTTAGAAACTATTTAACAAGCTTTCATTCTGATTTCCATTTCTAGTGAGGAGCAACTAGAGACAGGAGGTTATCAGCTTTTTCCACCTTTGTTAAGCAAACAGCCCCAGGAAACAGTTTTGATTTGTAGCTGGGAAACTTCAGGTTAAAAAGTGTTGGTTTTTGGCCTGTGAAAGTTTTCAACAATCCTTGTGTCTGTTTAGATGAGAATTGATCATTGCTTTTAGCAACACGGAGGCAGCAATTTTGGTGGCATAGTGGGCATAGAACTCTGATTGGAGACAGCTCAAAAGGGAATGGGAAGAACAGCTGTTGAGTAACCTACATGGAGGAATTTTACTGTAAAAGAAAACAGAGAAATGGAGAAGAGCTAGAGGGGAGGATATGGGATCATGAGATTCCTTTCTCTTTCCCTCTTCCTTGCTGAACCTTTGCTTAGGAAGCTCTAGTGGGGTGAGATAGGTGAGGGCTTGTAGCTTCTTCCAGGCTTTAATCTCCACAATGGCAGAGAATGTGTTTGTCTTTGTACACCTGTTCCCTAACATTGGGCCTGGTTATAAACATTGAATTAATCAATGAAGGAATGGCTCCATCATCCAGAGGCAATTCCTCCTGGCCCACTGGATTTTTCTTCAATATGTATTTTAAGAATGAAATCCTGCAGTGTTGACTTGTGACTTTTTTTTCCTACCTAAAATAAAGTATGAATATCCTTCTTTTTCAAAATATATATTTCTATGGTTTTATATATGAATATATCATAATTTCTTTACCATTGGACAGTTAGATCTTTTCTCACATTTCTTTATGTCTTGAGATTGCAAAGAAAAGCCTTATAGATAAATCCTCACCCTTTTTTCTTAAAGTCATATTTCTGAGAGGGGCATTATTAGGTCAAATAGTATGCACTTTTTACAAGTTTTCCCAAATTTTCCTTCAGAATGCATCTGTCAATACCATATGCAATAAGTATTTCTAAGCATTCTTTCCACCATTAAAGATATCCTCTCAAAGATATTTTTCCATTATCTTGAAAAATCATATCACAGTTTTAATTTACATCTGTTTGGTCTTTTGATTCTAGGCTTTATGAAAAGTGTAGCAAAGATAATATTTTTGAAATATATTAATGTTCTTTTCCTTTTTGTACTTCTTTTTACATGATCTGCTATCCAGCCAGAGGCATCCAATGCTTTGGGGAAGCTTAGGACTGTTATATCAGAATGAACAGAGAAAGATCCAATGTTCGGGTTTTGAATTCCAAAATAGGACTTCTGATTTACACTAAGATAATTGTCTCGAAGATGGACTTTTTTTTAATGTGAACTTTTAAATTGAGTATAACATACTGACAAAAAAATGCACAAATCATAAAAGTCCAGCTTGATGAGTTTTAACAAAGTGAAGACACTTATGTAATCATTCTCCAGATCAATATAAAGAGCATTACCAGCACCTCAAAATTTCCCTGGCCCTTCCAATGATTACTCTCCTCAGATGCAACCATTAATTCAGCTTCTATCACTATAGGCTTTTTTGCATACATTTGAACTTCATATAAAATAACTCATTCCGTATGTGATAATCTACATCTGGCTAATTTCTTGGCAGCCAACTCCAGTGTTCTTGCCTGGAGAATCCCATGGACAGAAGAGCCTGAAGGGCACAGTCCGTGGGATCGCAAGAGTCGGATATGACTTAGCGACTAAACCACTACTACCACCAATTTCCTTCAAAATTTAGTTTGTGAGATTTATTCATGTTATTAGTTTGTTCAGTTTGTTCAGTTTCATTGATATATAATATTTCATTTTGTGAACATACCACGATTTGTTTCTCAACACAGTGAATGAAAATTCCATGTGCCAATACTTGAAATTGTGATTTATTTTTTTCATTTTAGCTATTTTCTTGAGTGCATAATGGCATTGCATTGTGGTTTTTATTTGTAGTTCCTTAGTAACTAATGATGTTGACCACCTTTTCATGTATTTATTAACCATTTATATATTTTCCATTGTAAAATGCTTATTCAGGTGAGTTGTTTTTGGTTTATTGTTCTCTAAGAATTTTTGTCAGTATTTTCCCTGTGGATTTGTAGTTCTTCATAAATCGTGGATATAAATCCTTTGTTGCATGTGTGTGGGCTCAGTCACTTCAGTCATGTCCAACTCTTTGCGACCCTATGGACTGTAGCCTGCCTGGCTCCTGTGTCCATGGGATTTCCCAGGCAAGAATACTGGAGTGGGTTGCCAGGCCCTTCTCCAGGAGTCTTCCCTACTGAAGCATCAAATCTTCATTTCCTGCATCTTCTGCATTGCAGGCAGATTCCTTACCTGCTGAGTCAACCAGGAATATATATAAAATAACCATCTTCTTCTACTATTGGCTTAACTTTTTACTTTATTTTTTAAAATTAAACTGCATTTGATTTACAATATTGTGTTAGTTTCAGATATACAACTTTACTTTCTTATTAGTGTCTTTTCATGAAAAAAATTATTAATTTTAAACTATTCCTATTTATCAATCTTTTCCTTTATGATATATTTGTCTAAGAAATTCTTGCTCATCTAAAGGTCATGAAAACTTTCCTCTGTCATTTCCTAGTAACTTGATTGTCTTATTTTCCCCAATTATACCTAGAATCTATCTAAAGTTGATTTCTGTTTATGGTGCAAGTTGGAAGGTCAAGAATGCCTTTCCCCTACATAGATACTTAATTGATCCACCACTATTGAAACGACCATCTTTTCCCCACTGCACTGCAGTGCCACCTTTGTTTTAAATTAAGTGACTGCAGGTATAAGGTTTGCATCTTGACTTTCTATTCTGTTCTATTGGTCTATTTGTCTGTACTGTACCAATACCACCCTGTCTTCTTAATGTAGCTTCATACTAAGTCCTGATATAAGGAAATGTGAATTTTCCAACTTTCCTATTCTTGAAGATTGACTTGGTTTTCTTGCTTTTTGCAATTTGATATGAATTTTAAAACCAGGTTGTTAATCTTCACACAGAAAAATTCAATATGATTTTGATGATGATAACATTGAGTCTGTAGATCAGTTTGGGAGAGAATTGACATCTTGAAATTATTGTTTCAAGCCATAAATGTGGTTATTGTTCTATTTAGGTTTGTATTAATTTCCCTCAGAAATATTAATAGGTCTTTTATTGTGGAGGACTATTTTGCATTTTTCATTAGGTTTATTCTTAAATATGTGGCATTAGAAAGTTTTTGGTGCTATTTTAAATGATATAATTTTTGAAATTTCTTCTTCAAAAGAAATATATATTGCTACAGTATACAAAAGTTTGACATTTTCATAATGATCTCATATTCAGAAAGTATTCTATGTTCATAGGTTAATTCTAAAGCTTATCTGGAGATTAATTTAGATTTTCTACCTTATAATCACTTACAAATAATGATAGTTTTATTTCTTTTTTCTGATTATGTGAATTTTAATTTATCCTTTCTAATTAAATTGAATAGAATCTGCAGTAGAATATTGACTACAAATAATAATAGTGAGATTCTTTTTCATTCTTGATCTTTGGGGAAAAGTTTCCAGTATTTTACTATTTTAAAGTATTTTTTATAATTTATTTCTAGTTTGCTAAGAGCTTTTATTTTTAATTAGCAATATGTTGATTTTCATCAAATGCTTTTTCTGCATGTCCGAAGATTATTATGTCATATTTTTTGCTACTGGAGTGAATTATATTATTGTAAATTAATTGATATAAACTGATTTCTAAATAGAATGGACCTTGCATTACAGTTGAACTTGGTTCTAATGCATTATCTTTTTCTTAATTTCTGAATTTGGTTTACTAATATTATGTTTGAATTTTTTTGCATTTTTGTTCATGAGCTATATTGGCCTATTTCCTATTACCTATTACATTATATTGTCTTTTATGAGGTTGTGTGGATTTTATAAAATGAGTTGGTGGATGTTTCCTCTTTATTTTATGGAAAAATTTGTATAATATTGTGCTATTTTCTTCTTAAATATTTAAAATAATTAAAAACTCTGGGCTACAGGTTCTATGTTGGGAAAGATTTTAATTACATATGAACTTATTTGATAAACACAGTGCTATTTCTCTTCTTGTGTATATATTTGGTAAGTTGTGTTTTCAAAAAATTATTTGATCTAAATTTTGAAAGTTATTTGCATAAAGATATTTACAATCTATTTACTAACTTTTAATGCTTATAGTTTCTGTAATGATGTCCATGTTTTATTTCTAATATTGCTAATTTATTCTTCTAAATATCAGTCTCCAGTAGTTTATCAGTTGTACTAATCTTTTAAAAGAAGCAAGTTTTGACTTAACTGATTTGCTCTATTATGCTTTTTTATTTCATTAATTTCTGTTTTTATATTTCACTTCCTTTGTAATCTAGTTTCTTCGTTTAAAAAAAAAGTCTTGAGATAGATCTAAAATTATCCATTTTCACACTTTCCTGTCTTCTAATATATGCAGTTAAGACTATAACGTTTTCTCTAAGGTTTTCTTAGCTTTGGCATGTAAGTTGTAAGTTATATTTAAAACTATTTTCTGTTGTAATTCAGTTCAACATAGTTTTTAATTTCCACTGTGATTTCTTCTTTAATTGATGAATTAAGACCATATTGCTTAATTTCCAAATAATTTGGGATTTTCTAGTTATCATTTTGTTATTGTATTAAAATTTCCTACTATGTTTATGGATTTATCCATTTGTACTTTTGGTTTTGTCTGTTTTTATTTTACATGGTTTGAGGCTATGTTTTTAGGTGCACACAAATTTAGAAATGTTATATTTTCCTGATGAATTAACACTTTACTATTAGAAAAATGTTCCCTCTTGCCCACTATATCTGCTAATTTATGATGAGACTTCTTGCTCTAAGTCATTTGTTTATCAGCAAAATGGTCAGTTTTCTTTTTGTTAATGTTTGTGTAACATTTGTTCCCATTCTTTTATTTTCTACCTCACAGGTATTTTTCCTAGGCAGCATATATTTAGTTTTCCCCCCCACAGTCTGCTAAGCTTACTTTTTGTTTAAAAAAGGATTATTTAGTCTATGAGTTATAGAATTACTTCTATGTTTGAGTTAGAAACTGTTGTCTTACTCTTTGTTTTCTGTTTGTCTTTCCTTTGTTTCTTTCTTCCTTTCATTTTCTTTTGTATTAGTTTTTAATTCTTTGTTTTTGTTCTTTTATTAGTCCTTTTAATTCCTTTTATTAGTCCATTTATTAGAGATTGCAATATGCATCCTTGACTCTTTAGTGCCTACTATAAATGAGAAGTTTTAAAAAATTGACTCATGTATTTTATTAAAACTTTATTATTTTGCTATGACATTTAAGCCTTTTGTCATCTAGAACCTACTTTTCTGTAAAGGTATTTGATAAGGTGTATTTTTATGTTTCCAGTGTTGAGTCACATGTTTAACAACTATTGAATACTCTGAACTTATCAAATAACTTTCTTCATCCTATGTTAAATTAGAATTTTAAACTAATTTCTTGTGAAATGCAAAGATCTTAGAAAGCTTTAATTCCATATATTCATCTCACCTTTTCTGTGTTATTGTTATTTCTCATATATTTTAATTCTACATATTTTTAAAATCTGTCAGCCATTACTATTTTTATGCTATGTAATCATTCTTATTTTTCCATGAATGTACTTTTTTTTCATTTCTTCATTCCTTCTTGTACTCTGTATTTCTATCTATGATCATTCATATAAACACTTGAATCTGTGGCTCCATGTTTTCCTTCTGTTTTGGGAAATTCTCAACCATTATCTTTTCAAATACTGTTTCTATCAAATCCTCTCTCTTTATAACTCTGAAACTCTAATTACACATATTTTTTGTATCATATCTCATATGCTTCTTTTCTCTGTTTTCCTTCTGTTTCTCTCCTTGATTTAGTACAGACATTTTCTACTGATTTATCTTCCTGTTCCCATCTTCTGTTACATCTAATCCGCATCTAATCTTTGTTTTACTTATTGAGCCTGTCTACTGCAATCTTAAAATTAATGTATTTTTAAGTTTTAGAATTTCCATTTAATTCTCTTTTAAGGAATCTAACTATTTAGTAATACTATTTATTTGGTAGCCTATTTTCTCAAACATGTTAATGTACAGATATTTAAAATCTGTAATTACCCTACTATCTGAATCACCCGTGGGCTTAATTGTCTTTTGTTAAAAAAAACCTTGGATTGTGAATGTTGTTTTGCATACTGGTATACCTGGTAGTTTTTGACTGGATGTTACCTATTGTAAGAGAAAAATTGTAGAAGCTTTAAGTGATAGTACTTTCTCAGGAAAATCCAATCTTCAGGTGGGCAGTTTGATCTAGCCAGAGATTGAGATGATTTGAGGCAGATACCAGTGTTTGTAAGGACCTCTCTGATTTCTAGTTTGACCTCACTACTATGCTATGCTATGCTAAGTCGCTTCAGGCGTGTCTGACTCTGTGCGACCCCATAGACGGCAGCCCACCAGGCTTCCCCGTCCCTGGGATTCTCCAGGCAAGAACACTGGAGTGGGTTGCCATTTCCTTCTCCAATGCATGAAAGTGAAAAGAGAAAGTGAAGTCGTTCAGTCGTGTCCGACTCTTAGTGACCCCAAGGACTGCAGCCTACCAGGCTCCTCCGTCCATGGGATTTTCCAGGCAAGAGTACTGGAGTGGGGTGCCATTGGTTTTCAACACCTCAAGTGAATTCCTGGAATATCGTCTAAGTCCTTTTCTTGTGAGGTCTGACTTAGCTTTTTAGCCACTTAGCTGATGCTTTCTGCTTGAAATCTTAACCTGTAGAGCTAAGACACTGGAAAATGCCTCAAGAAGAAAACTGGTGCAGAGTGTTGGGCTCACTCACCTAAGGGTCACTTTATTCCCAAATTCTAGCCCCTCAAATCCTGGCTGCCTTAGTAACCCTGACCTTCAGATTTTTTCTTCTTTCTAGTCTCATGAAAATGCTAAAAGTCCTTTTTTGAGGGGTTGCCCTCTGGGCAATTAGAATGGGATCAAATTGCCTTGACTTAAAATCTTGGATTGAGATGTTTCAAGGCTGGACTTCTCACTTCCTAAAGTGAAAAGTGAAAGTGAAAGTTGCTCAGTTGTGTCTGGCTGTTTTCGACCCCATGGACTATACAGTCCATGGAATTCTCCAGGCCAGATTATTGGAGTGGGTAGCCTATCCCTTCTCCAGGGGATCTTCTCAACTCAGGGATTGAACCCAGGTCTCCCACATTGCAGGCGGATTCTTTACCAGCTGAGCCACGAGGGAAGCCCTAAGTCTTATCTATTTCCACTGTACTCATACTCCCACAGTTAGTCCTTCAGAGCTCTAAAATGAAAGGTTTGTATCTTTTCCAAAGCCCTTCAACTTCTTTGGGCTTTATTCCCAGTCTATATCTCCCTAACACTGATGGCTGTGGATAGCTCTGTTTAGCTTCTCAGTCTCTTAGCAGCTCTTTCTGCTTTGATTCTCCACCTCTTTGGTTGCACAGTTGGCAAATAGATGAATACTCTGAGAAGAATAGCATCTCAGACTATCAGCCACTCACATTTCTGAGCACTTCTCTCCTGTGTCTTGATCCTTCAAGTCCTGGCTGCCTTGGCAAGGCTGAAATCGAACTGCCTGTATCCCAGTGCTGTGAAAATGTGGAAAGCTCTGAGTGCTGCTTTCTTTTCAGCTTCTTGCTTAAACCTCTTACAAACTGCAGGTACCTTAAGAGGAGAAGAGGTAGAGAGAGTAGAGCTCACCTCAATGTTTTTGTCTTTTCTCTGAGATCTTGGCTGCACAAGTCCAGATGTGTTGGTTGCTCATTGGTGGCTTCAGATATCTTCTTTAAAAATTCTTTTTAATTCAGTTTTAAGAATTGTTTTTGGTGTGAGGTTTGGGTTGATGCAAGCTACTCCTTTTAGCTGGAAACAGAAGTCTAAAAAGCTAGGTTTTCTTATCAAAGAGAAAGGCTTTCTAGATTTTATAAAGTTCCTCTTTACGTATCACCAGCCAGGTTTGAGCAATCGATGTATAATAGAGTTTTACTATAACACATAACAGAATGTGATGAAAGAGATGTTCTCACCAGATAGGGGGAGGATGTAGAAAGCTTGCCACTGTGGGAGGAAGGGGAATTTTTCTGAGGAGCAAAGGCATGATGAAAATGTAGTCTGGATTTCTCAGGGGCTCTGTTCTCACCAACTTAAACTTTGGCTTAAGAATTCATAAAAATAAGAATAGATGGATCTTAGAATGTTAAATAAAAAAAGAAAACCCACAAAGCATACATGAGCTATGAACCATATTCAAAACCATGTATTTTCTGGTACAACTACCCACATCCTATATTCATACAGATAAGAAAAGGAAAGATGAACAGGAAAGTGGGTGGAGGAGATTCAGAAGGGACAGTTAGGGGATTTTGATTGTATTGATTATATTCCATTTTTTAAATTTGGTGGTGAATTTTTGAGTGCTCATTATCATGCTCTCTAGCTTACCTATCTATTATGTATGTTATTTTGCATGGATCAAATGCATCAGAATAAAAAATGCAAAAGGGAAAAGAAAAAATACTAGGCAGGAACAGCTAGGCATTAGTAGTGACCAGTGGCCAGTCACCCCCAGAAGATTTCACTGAATTCCGGTGGACAATCAAAAACCCATGTGGATCTGAGGCTCCCCTCCCTCACTGCCATGAGGCCACAGAAGCACCTTGTAGACTCAGATGCCATCTTGAAGTGGAGCAAGGAGGGAGGAGGAAATTTTCCAAATCTTCCAAATTTTCCAAATTGAGTAGCATTTACTCAAAGAAGACTAACCAACCAATGAGTGCTTAGTCATGTCCAACTCCTTGTGACCCCCATGGACTGTAACCTGCCAGGCTCCTCTGTCCATGGGATGCTCTAGGCAAGAATACTGGAGGGGGTTGCCATTCTCTTCTCCAGAGGATCTTCCCCACTAGGAATCAAACTTGGGTCTCCTGCACTGCAGGTGGATTCTTTACCATCTGTGCTACAGGGAAGCCCAAAGGAGACTAAGGTAACCCTAAGTGATAAGATATTCAGTTATATTTCATTAGCAAGATCTGTCCATCTTGCCCTCACAACAGCACTGGATATGCAGGGGCTCTGGAGCAAGCTGAGATCTCTCAGAATATAAAATAAACTTTATTTTTATGTATATTATAGCAGTTGATTTTATGAGTGAATTTTTGGCTCTGGTACAAACTAATGCCTATACACACCATACATATTAGGCAAGGGAAGAAGCTGTAACAGACTTACATCCTTAACCCTGTCCTCCCTCTGGCTGGCTGTGCGACAGTCATCAGGTCCCTTAAACTGTCTGCAGCAGAGTGAGAAGGTGATAATGTGATCTGTGAATTTCCTTCAATGTCTGTAAACCTAAATATCAGGGACAGCCTTCATTCTCTTGAGCATTCATGGTTAAGTTTTCTGTATTCTTCATTCTATGATGTGGTACAGAGATGAAGCCATTATATAAAATATGTCACCACAGTGAAGGTGCCATTGGATCCCTTACTTCATAAAGATAAACCACTTTAGAGTGACTTTTACCTTCCTCAACAAGTTGTGTGCATTTCAGAGGACTTTGTAAGAGGGGAAAAAAAAGTCAGGAATAGTGAAAGTTAAATACAGCTTCAAAAGGATTTATCAGGTAAATGTTATGGATTGTTGTGATTTAATTTATGGGATTAGTTTGACTTTCAATTACCAGGCATCACATTGAATCACTTTATATTTTGAACTCTGTAACTAGGACTTCTAACACTCGATCTTTCATTTGGAGAGGGATTATCAATAATTAGACACTGTGGCCTTATTGATCAGCTAATCAATACCCACATTAATCACCAGTGGTCTAAAAACAATTCACTCTTTGCATTAAAAGGAATCAGTGTGATCAAATTAGCATCTTTTGCTACAAGCTGAGCAAAGCTGTAGCTTTCCAAAGGGAAGGCAATGGCCGAGGGAGGAGGTACCTCCTGGAGTCAGATCTAGGTCTGCTGCTGCTGCTGCTGCTAAGTCGCTTCAGTCGTGTCCGACTCTGTGAGACCCCATAGACGGCAGCCCACCAGGCTCCCTTGTCCCTGGGATTCTCCAGGCAAGAACACTGGAGTGGGTTGCCATTTCCTTCTCCAAAGCATGAAAGTGAAAAGTGAAAGGGAAGTCACTCAGACGTGTCCGACTCTTCGTGACCCCATGGACTGCAGCCTACCAGGCTCCTCCGTCCATGGGATTTTCCAGGCAAGAGTACTTGAGTGGGGTGCCATCGCCTTCTACTGCTGCTAAATGAAAATAATCTAATGATACTTAAGTTCTGATTATTTGCTTTTGCTTTTTGGTTGTTTTTTTTTCTTTTTGGTGTGGTCTGATATTTATACCGTTTAATAAAGTGTTATAAATTATAAAAAGTGGGACAAAATGAATATGCTCTACATTGTATATAAATGTTCTTCATCCCTGCAATCTGACAAGAAGCTATTGTATGTTGCAAAGAAAATTCAGGTATTTCAGTGACTCTAGAAAAATAACAAGTGTGTAGGCTTGATAAATGTGAACGTGATTTGTTATCTATTAAGATTTGAGTATTTTTATTACGCAAGGTACACATATCACTCCAAACAGGGGCTGGAAGAAACTCTTTTTTCCTCAGAGAGGTAGTTCATCTGATTTCAAGTTACAGACACCTTGTAGTTAGGAGGACAGAGCTCATCCTGGACTACTTACAGCTTCAACTACACAGTCTCCCAGGCTGTCACTCAAACCAGTGGCTGTCTAACAAGGTCACAGATTCACCCAATGGCTTTTAATAACTTGGCATTACTTTCATATGAATAATTTATAATCTCAAAAGTATGAGATTATTATTTATGGTTAGTAGCTGTGAAATAATGAGACACATAGTTTTAGGGCTGTTTTTATTATCAAGTGGTGTCCATACAGTTGTAGGGAGTTAAAGAGAAGTGAAAGTGGATCTTTTTTTTTTTTAAGATCATATCAGAGGCAGAAATGATATATCACAGATGAGAATAATACTGACTGTCTCTTCAAATTTATCCATTACAAAAACCACACCATTTCTTTGAAATGGGAGCTTGCAGCAGCATTCTGGCAGCTTCTTGAAGTCAGTCATTTTCATTCTCTGAGGAAATAGAAAATGGACTTGTTTGGTCTTTGAGTCTCAGTTCCTACTAGGGATAACACAATTAAATATCAAATTTAAAATTTTAATTTTGGGTTTTAAAGAATAATAACTGTTTGTCAATGTGAAAACTTGAAAGAAGTTGATGTGAGATGATTAAAACAATTACCTGTAATCCCATCAAATAATTTTCATAAAAGCAGAATACATTGTATAGATTTTTTCCTGTTAATTTTGCTCACTTCTAATATTTCATAATAGCTTGTGAAAATATTATTTTTAGTGATTAAAACATTATTCTGTATGGATATTACATAATTGATTTATTTCCCTATTATTTAATAATTTTGGTTTTCCTAATTTTTATTGCTATAAATAATTCTATGATGAGAATTCTTTTCTATGAATTTATTGAGGTATAGTTGATTTACAATGCTGTGTTCATTTCTGCTGTATAGCAAAGTGACTCAGTTATACATATATATACACATATATATTCTTTTTCATATTCTTTTCCATTCTGATTTATCACAGGGTATTGAATATAGTTCCTTATGCTATACAGCAGGACCTTGTTGTTTATTTGTCTTGTATATTCTAGTTTGCATCTGCTATCAGATCAGATCAGATCAGTCGTTCAGTCGTGACCGACTCTTTGCGACCCCATGAATCGCAGCACGCCAGGCCTCCCTGTCTATCACCAACTCCTGGAGTTCACTCAGACTCACGTCCATCGAGTCGGTGATGCCATCCAGCCATCTCATCCTCTGTCATCCCCTTCTCCTCCTGCCCCCAATCCCTCCCAGCATCAGGGTCTTTTCCAATGAATCAACTCTTTGCATGAAGTGGACAAAGTACTGGAGTTTCAGCTTTAGCATCATTCCTTCCAAAGAAATCCCAGGGCTGATATCCTTCAGAATGGACTGGTTGGATCTCCTTGCAGTCCAAGGGACTCTCAAGAGTCTTCTCCAACACCACAGTTCAAAAGCATCAATTCTTTGGCGCTCAGCCTTCTTCACAGTCCAACTCTCACATCCATACATGACCACTGGAAAAACCATAGCCTTGACTAGATGGACCTTTGTTGGCAAAGTAATGTCTCTGCTTTTGAATATGCTATCTAGGTTGGTCATAACTTTCCTTCCAAGGAGTAAGTGTCTTTTAATTTCATGGCTGCAGTCACCATCTGTAGTGATTTTGGAGCCCAGAAAAATAAAGTCTGACACTGTTTCCACTGTTTCCCCATCTATTTCCCATGAAGTGGTGGGACCGGATGCCATGATCTTCGTTTTCTGAATGTTGAGCTTTAAGCCAACTTTTTCACTCTCCTCTTTCACTTTCATCAAGAGGCTTTTGAGTTCCTCTTCACTTTCTGCCATAAGGGTGGTGTCATCTGCATATCTCAGGTTATTGATATTTCTCCTGGCGATCTTGATTCCAGCTTGTGTTTCTTCCTACCAAGCTCCCATTCTTTCCCCGTTTCCCTTGGCAACCACAAGTCTGTTCTCTATGTCGGTGAGTCTGTTTCTGTTTCACAGATATATTCATTGTGTCATATGTTAGGTTCCACATACAAGTGATAGCATATGGTATTTGTCGTTCTCTTAGTCGCTCACTTCACTTATATGGTTATCTTTAAGTCCATTCATGTTGCTTCCAATGGCATTATTTCATTCTTTTTGATGGCTGGATAATATTCCATTGTATATATATACCACATCTTTATCCATTCATCTGTCGATGGACCTTTAGGCTGCTTCCATTCTTAGCTGTTGTAAATAGTGCTGCTGTGAACATAGGAGTATGTATAAGATACATAGACATATATGGCATGTATCTTTTCTAGTTATAGTTTTGTCTGTCTAAATGCCTAGAAGTGAGATTGCCAGATTATATGGCAATTCTATTTTTAGTTTTTGAGGAACCTCCATACTGTTTACCATAATGGCTGCACCAATTTACATTCCTACCAACAGTGTAAGAGGGTTACCTGTTCTCCACACCTTCTCCAGCAGTTATCATTTGTATATATTTTTTTTTTCTGGAATTTTTGTTTTTTCTGTTTTCTGTCAAACCTCAACAAGGATCAGCCATAGGTATACGTATAGCCCCTCCCTTTTGAAACTCCCTCCCATCTGCCTCCCCACTCCACCCTTTAGGTTGATACAGAGCCCCTGTTTGAGTTTCCTGAGATATACAGCAAATTCCCATTGGCTAATTATTTTACATATGGTAATGTAAGTTTCCATGTTATTTTTTCCATACATATCACCTTCTCCTCCCCTCTCCCCATGTCTATAAGTCTATTCTCTATGTCTGTTTCTCCATTGTTGCCCTGTAAATAAATTCTTCAGTACCATTTTTCTAGATTCTGTATATATGTGTTAGAATATGGTATTTATCTTTCTCTTTCTGACTTACTTCACTCTGTAAATAGGTTCTAGGTTCATCCACTTCATTAGAACTGACTCAAATGCATTCCTTTTTATGGCTGAGTAATATTCCATTGTGTATATATACCACAACTTCTTTATCTATTCATCTGTTGATGGACCTCTAGGTTGCTTCTATGTTCTAGCTATTGTAAATAGAGCTGCAATGAACATTGGGATACATATGTCTTTTTCAATTTTGGTTTCTTCAGGGTATATGCCTAGGAGTGGGATTGCTGGGTCATATGGTGGTTTTATTCCTAATTTTTTAAGGGATCTCCATACCATCTTCCACAGTGGCTGTATCAATTTACATTCCAACCAACAGTGCAAGAGTGTTTCCTTTTCTCCACACTTTTTCCAGCTTTATTGTTTGGAGAGTTTTTGATGAGGGCCCTTCTGCCCAGAGTGAGGTCATATCTTATTGTAGTTTTGATTTGCATTTCTCTAATATTTTTGGGGGCACCAAAATCACTGCAGATGGTGACTGCAGCCATGAAATTAAAAGACGCTTACTCCTTGGAAGAAAAGTTATGACCAACCTAGATAGCATATTGAAAAGCAGAGACATAACTTTGCCAACAAAGGTCCGTCTAGTCAAGGCTATGGTTTTTCCAGTGGTCATGTATGGATGTGAGAGTTGGACTGTGAAGAAAGCTGAGCACTGAAGAATTGATGCTTTTGAACCATGGTGTTGGAGAAGACTCTTGAAAGTCCCTTGGACTGCAAGGAGATCCAACCGGTTCATTCTGAAGGAGATCAGCCCTGGGATTTCTTTGGAAGGAATGATGCTAAAGCTGAAACTCCAGTACTTTGGCCACCTCATGCAAAGAGTTGACTCATTGGAAAAGACTCTGATGCTGGGAGGGATTGGGGGCAGGAGGAGAAGGGGATGACAGAGGATGAGATGGCTGGATGGCATCACTGACTCGATGGACGTGAGTTTGGGTGAACTCTGGGAGTTGGTGATGGACAGGGAGGCCTGGCGTGTTGTGATTCATGGGGTCGCAAAGAGTCGGACCGACTGAGGGACTGAACTGAACTGAACTGAATAATGAGTGATGTTGAGCATCTTTTCATGCATTTGTTAGCTATCTGTATGTCTTCTTTAGAGAAATGTCTGTTTAGGTCTTTCTCCCACTTTTTGATTGGGTTGTTTGTTTTTCTGGTATTGAGTTGTATGAGCTGCTTGTATATTTTGGAAATTAATCCTTTGTCAGTTGTTTCATTTGCTGTTATTTTCTCCCATTCTGAGGGCGGTCATTTTCACCTTGCTTATAGTTTCCTTTGCTGTGCAAAAGCTTTTAAGTTTAATCAGGTCCCACTTGTTTACTTTTGTTTTTATTTCTGTTACTTTAAGAGGTGTGTCATAGAGGATCTTGCTTTGATTTATGCCATCAAGTGTTCTCCCTATGTTTTCCTCTAAGAGTTTTATAGTTTCAGGTTTCACATTTAGGTTTTTAATCCATTTTGAGTTTATCTTTGTGTATGGTATTAGGAAGTGTTTTAATTTCATTCTTTTATATGTAGCTGTCTAGTTTTCCCAGCACCATTTATTGAAGAGGCTGTCTTTGCCCCATTGTATATTCTTGCCTCCTTTGTAAATAATCAGGTATCCATAGATGCACGGGTTTATTTCCAGGCTTTCTATCTTGTTCCATGGATCTATATGTCTGTCTTTGTGCCAGTACCATACTGTCTTCATGACTGTAGCTTTGTAGTATAACCTGAATTCAGGCAAGCTGATTCCTCCAACACCATTCTTCTTTCTCAAGACTGCTTTGCTATTTGGGGTCTTTTGTGTTTCCATATGAATTGTGAAATTTTTTGTCCTAGTTCTGTGAAAAATGCCATTGTTAATTTGATAGGGATTGCATTAAATCTGTAGATTGCATTTGGTAGTATAGTCATTTTCACAATATTGATTCTTCCTACACAGGAACATGGAATATCTCTCCATCTGTTTATGTCATCTTTGATTTCTTTCATAAGTGTGTTATAATTTTATGTATACAGTTCTTTTGTCTCCTTAGGTAAGTTTATTCCTAGAAATTTAATTCTTTTTGTTGCAATGGTTAATGGGATTGATTCTTTAATTGTTCTTTCTGATTTTTCATTGTTATTATATAGAAATGAAAATAATTTCTGTGTATTGATTTTGTGTCTTGCAATTTTGCTAAATTCACTGATTAGCTCTAGTAATTTTCTGATAGTATCTTTAGAATTTTCTATGTACAGTATCATGTTATCTGCAAACAGTGAGAGCTTTACTTCTTTTTTTCTGATCTGGATTTCTTTTATTTCCTTTTTATCTCTGATTGCGATAGCTAGGACTTTTAGAACTATGTTGAATAAAAGTGGTGAAAGTGGACACTCTTGTACTGTTCCTGATCTTAGGGTTTTCAGGTTTTCACCATTGAGAATAATGTTTGCTCTAGGCTTATCATATATGGCCTTTACTATGTTGAGGTAGGTTCCTTCTGTGCCCATTTTTTGAAGAGTTTTAATCATAAATAGGTGCTGAATTTTGTCAAAGGCTTTTTCTGCATCTATTGAGATTATCATATGGGTTTTATCTTTCAATTTGTTAATATGGTGTGTCACATTGATTGATTTCCGTATATTGAAGAATCCTTGCATCCCTGGAATAAACCCAATTTGATCATGATGTTTGAGCTTTTCGATGTGTTGCTGAATTCTGTTTGCTAAAATTTTGTTGAGGATTTTTGCATCTATGTTCATCAGTGATATTGGCTTGTACTTTTCTTTTCTTGTGTTGTCTTTGTCTGATTTTGGTATCAGGGTGATGGTGGCCTTGTAAAATATTTTGGATGTGTTCCTTCCTCTGCTATTTTTGTAAAGAATTTTAGAAAGATAGGCATTAGCTCTTCTCTAAATGCGTGGTAGAATTCTCCTGTGAAGTCATCTGGTCCTGGGCTTTTGTTTTTTGGGAGATTTTTGATCACAGCTTCAATTTCAGTGCTTCAAATTGGGTTGTTCATAATTTCTATTTCTTTCTGATTAAATCTTGGAAAATTAAACTTTTCTAAGAATCTGTCCATTTCTTCCAGGTTATCTATTTTATTGCCATATAGTTGTTCATAATAGTCTCTTATAATCCTTTGTATTTCTGCATTGTCTGTTGTAACCTCTCTTTTTTCATTTCTAGTTTTGTTGATTTGATTCTTCTCTCTTTTTCTTGATGAGTCTGGCTAAGGGCTTGTCAATTTTGTTTATCTTCTCAAAGAACCAGGTTTCAGTTTTATTAATCTTTGCTATTGCTTCTTTCATTTCTTTTTAATTTATTTCTGCTCGGATCTTTATGATTTCTTTCCTTCTTCTACCGGCTTCCCTGATAGCTCAGTTGATAAAGAATCTGCCTGCAATGCAGGAGACCCTACTTTGATCCTTGGGTTAGGAAGATCCCCTGGAGAAGGGAAAGGCTACCCACTCCAGTATTCTGGCCTGGAGAATTCCATGGACTGTATAGTCTATGGGGTTGCAAGGAGTTGGACATGACTGAGAGACTTGCACTTTCACTTTCCTTTTACTAATTTCGGAGTTTTTTCTTCTTTTTCCAGTTGTTTTAGGTATAAAATTAGGTTGTTTATTTGATGTTTTTCTTGTTTTTGAGGTAGGATTGTATTGCTATAAACTTCCCTCTTAGAACTGCTTTTGCTGCATCCCATAGGTTTGAGTTATTGTGTTTTCATTGTCATTTGTTTCTAGAAAATTTTCCCTTTTGATTTCTTCAGTAACCTGCTGATTTTTCAGAAACGTGTTGTTTAACTTCCATGTGTTTGTGCTTCATTTTTAAAAAAAATTAATTTATTTATTTTAATTGGAGGCTAATTCCTTTACAGTATTGTAGTGGTTTGTGCCATACATTGACATGAATCAGCCATGGGTGTACATGTGTTCCCCATCCTGAACCCGCACCCACCTCCCTCCCCATCCCATCCCTCAGGGTTATCCCAGTGCTCCGGCCCTGAGCACCCTGTCTCATGCATCAAACTTGGACTGGTGATCTATTTCATATATAGTAATATATATGTTTCAATGCTATTCTCTCAAATCATCCCACCCTTGCCTTCTCCCACACAGTCCAAAAGTCTGTTCTTTACATCTGTGTTCTTTTGCTGTCTCATATATACAGTCATTGTTACCATCTTTCTAAATTCCATATAGATGTGTTAATATACTGTATTGGTGTTTTTCTTTCTGACTTACTTCACTCTGTATAATAGGCTCCAGTTTCATCCACCTCATTAGAACTGATTCAGATGCATTCTTTTTAATAGCTCAGTACTATTGCATTGTCCATATGTACCACAGCTTGCTTATCCATTTGCCTGCTGATGGACATCTAGGTTGCTTCCATGTCCTGGCTATTGTAAACAGTGCTGTGATGAACCCTTGGGTACATGTGTCTCTTTCAATTCTGGTTTCCTTGGTGTGTATGCCCAGCAGTGGGATTGATTTGTAGTATGGCAGTTCTGTTTCCAGTTTTTTAAGGAATCTCCACATTGTTCTCCATAGTGGCTGTACTAGTTTGCACTCACACCAACAGTGTAAGAGGGTTCCCTTTTCTCTGCACCCTCTCTGGCATTTATTGTTCGCAGACTTTTTGATAGCAGCCATTCTGACTGGCGTGAGATGGTACCTCATTGTGGTTTTGATTTGCATTTCTCTGATAATGAGTGATGTTGAGCATCTTTTCATGTGCTTGTTAGCCACCTACATGTCTCCTTTGGAGAAATGTCTGTTTAGTTCTTTGGTCCATTTTTTGATTGGGTATGTATTTTTCTGGAATTGAGCTGCAGGAGCTACTTGTATATTTTTGAGATTAATTCTTTGTCAGTTTATTCATTTGCTATTATTTTCTCCCATTCTGAAGGCTGTCTTTTCACCTTGCCTTTAGTTTCCTTCGTTGTGCAAGAGATTTTAAGTTTAATTAGATCCCATTTGTTTATTTTTGCTTTTATTTCCAATATTCTGGGAGGTGGGTCATAGAGGATCCTGCTATGATTTATGTCAGAGAGTGTTTTGGCTATGTTTTCCTCTAGGAGTTTTATAGTTTCTGGTCTTACATTTAGATCTTTAATCCATTTTGAGTTTATTTTTGTGTATGGTGTTAAAAAGTGTTCTAGTTTCATTCTTTTACAAGTAGTTGACCAGTTTTTCCAGCACCACTTGTTAAAGAGATTATCTTTTCTCCATTGTATATTCTTGCCTCCTTTGTCAAAAATAAGTTGTCCATAGGTGTGTGGATTTATCTCTGGGCTTTCTGTTTTGTTCTATTGATCTATATTTCTGTCTTTCTGCCAGTACCATACTGCCTTGATGACTGTGGCTTTGTAGTATAGTCTGAAGTCAATTAGGTTGATTCCTCCAGTTCCATTCTTCTTTCTCAAGATTGCTTTGGCTATTCAAGGTTTTCTGCATTTCCATACAAATTGTGAAATTATTTGTTCTAGTTCTCTGAAAAATACTGTTGGCAGCTAGGGATTGCATTGAATCTATAGATTGCTTTGGGTAATACACTCATTTTCACTATATTGGTTCTTCCAATCCATGAACATGGTATATTTCTCCATCTATTTGTGTCATTTTTGACTTGTTTCATCAGGTTTTATAGTTTTCTATATATAGGTCTTTTGTTTCTTTAGGTAGATTTATTCCTAAGTATTTTATTCTTTTCGTTGCAATGGTGAATGGAATTGTTTCCTTAATTTCTCTTTCTGTTTTCTCATTGTTAGTGTATAGGAATGCAAGTGATTTCTGCATGTTAATTTTATATCCTGCAAATTTACTGTATTCATTGTTTAGCTCTAGTAATTTTCTGGTGGTGTCTTTAGGGTTTTCTATGTAGAGGATCATGTCATCTGCAAACATTGAGAGTTTTACTTCTTCTTTTCCAATCTGGATTCCTTTTTATTCCTTTTTCTTCTCTGATTGGTGTGGCTAGAACTTCCAATACTATGTTGAATAGTAATGGTGAGAGTGGGCATCCTTGTCTTGTTTCTGACTTTAGGGGAAATGCTTTCAATTTTTCACCATTGAGGATAATGTTTGCTGTGGGTTTATCATATATGGCTTTTATTATGTTGAGGTATGTTCCTTCTATGCCTGCTTTCTGGAGGGTTTTTATCATAAACGGATGTTGAATTTTGTCAAAGGCTTTCTTAGCATCTACTGAGATAATCATATGGTTTTTATCTTTCAATTTGTTAATGTGGTGTATCACACTGATTGATTTGCAAATATTGAAGAATCCTTGCACCCCTGGGATAAAGCCAGCTTGGTCATAACCTATGAGCTTTTTAATATGTTGTTGGATTCTGTTTGCTAGAATTTTGTTGAGGATTTTTGCATCTATGTTCATCAGTAATATTGGCCTGTAGTTTTCTTTTTTTTTGTTGGTTATTCAGAAGCATGTTGTTTAGCCTCCATGTTTGTATTTTCAGTAGTCTTTTTTTTTTTTTTTTCCTGTAGTTGACATCTAATCTTACTGCACTGTGATCAGAAAAGATGCTTGAAATGATTTCAATTTTTTTTGAATTTACCAAGGCTAGATTTATGGCCCAGGATGTGATCTATCCTGGAGAATGTTCTGTGTGCACTTGAGAAATAGGTGGAATTTATTATTTTGTGGTGAAATGTCTTATAGATATCATTTAGGTCTAACTATGGACTAACTAAAGGACTCTCTGGGTCCATTGCATCATTTAAAGTTTGTGTTTCCTTGCTAATTTTCTGTTTAGTTGATATATCCATAGGTGTGACTGGGGTATTAAAGTCTCCCACTATTATTGTGTTACTGTTAATTTCCCCTTTCATACTTGTTAGCATTTGCCTTACATGTTGTGGTGCTCCTATGTTGGGTGCATATATATTTATAATTGTTATACCTTCTTCTTGGATTGATCCTTTGATCATTATATAGTGTCTTTCTTTGTCTCTTTTCATGGCCTTTATTTCAAAGTCTATTTTATCTGATATGAGTACTGCTACTCCTGCTTTCTTTTGGTCTCCATTGCATGAACTATTTCTTTCCAGCTCTTCACTTTAGTCCCTATGTGTCCCTTGTTTTGAGGTGGGTCTCTTGTTAGACAGCTATAGAGGGGTCCAGTTTTTATATCCATTCAGCCAGTCTTTGTATTTTGGTTGCCACACAATTGCACTCATCTCACATGCTAGTAAAGTAATGCTCAAAATTCTCTAAGCCAGGCTTCAGGAATACATGAATCATGAACTTCCAGATGTTCAAGCTGGTTTTAGAAAAGGCAGAGGAACCAGAGATCAAATTGCCAACATCTGCTGGGTCATCAAAAAAGCAAGAGAGTTCCAAAAAAACATCTATTTCTGCTTTATTGACTATGCCAAAGCCTTTGACTGTGTGGATCAAAATAAACTGTGGAAAATTCTTCAAGAGATGGGAATACCAGACTACCTAACCTGCCTCTTGAGAAACCTATATGCAGGTCAGGAAGCAACAGTTAGAACTGGACATGGAACAACAGACTGGTTCCAAATAGGAAAAAGAGTATGTCAAGGCTGTGTATTGTTACCCTGCTTATTTAACTTATATGCAGAGTACATCATGAGAAATGCTGGACTGGAAGAAGCATAAGCTGGAATCAAGATTGCCAGGAGAAATATCAATCACCTCAGATATGCAGATGACACCATCCTTATGGCAAAAAGTGAAGAGGAACTACAAAGCCTCTTGATGAAGGTGAAAGAGGAGAGGGAAAAAGTTGGCTTAAAGCTCAACATTCAGAAAACTAAGATCATGGCATCTGGTCCCATCACTTCATGGCAGATATATTGGGGAACAGTGTCAGACTTTATTTTGGGGGGCTCCAAAATCACTGCAGACGGTGATTGCAGCCATGAAATTAAAAGACGCTTACTCCTTGGAAGGAAAGTTATGACCAACCTAGATAGCATATTCAAAAGCAGAGACATTACTTTGCCAACAAAGGTCCATCTAGTCAAGGCTATGGTTTTTCCTGTGGTCATGTATGGATGTGAGAGTTGGACTGTGAAGAAAGCTGAGCACCAAAGAATTGAACTGTGGTGTTGGACAAGACTTGAGAGTCCCTTGGACTGCAAGGAGATCCAACCAGTCCATTCTAAAGGAGCTCAGTCCTGGGTGTTCATTGGAAGGACCGATGCTGAAGCTGAAACTCCAATACTTTGGCCACCTGATACAAAGAATTGACTCATTGGAAAAGACCCTGATGTTGAGAGGAATTGGAGGCAGGAGGAGAAGGTGATAACAGATGATGAGATGGCTGGATGGCATCACCGACTCAATGGACATGAGTTTGGGTGAACTCTGGGAGTTGGTGATGGACAGGGAGGCCTGGCATACTGCAGTTTATGGGGTCGCAAAGAATTGGACATTACTGAGTGACTGAACTGAACTGAACTGGGGAATTCAACCCATTTACATTTAATATAATTATTGATAAGTATGATCTCATTGCTATTTACTTTGTTGTTTTGGGTTCGAGTTTATAAACCTTTTCTGTGTTTCCTATCTAGAGAAGTTCCTTTAGCATTTGTTGAAGAGCTGGTTTGGTGGTGCCAAATTCTCTCAGCTTTACTTGTCTGTAAAGCTTTTGATATCTCCTTCATATTTGAAAGAAATCCTTGCTAGGTATAGTAATCTGGGTTGTAGGTTTTTTTCTTTCATCACTTTAAATATGTCCTGCCATTCCCTTCTGTTCTGAAGAGTTTCTATTGAAAGATCAGCTGTTATCCTTATGGGAATCTCCTTGTGTGTTATTTGTTGCTTTTCCCTTTTTAATATTTGCTTTTTGCTCTTTGTGTTTGATTTTTGTTAATTTGATTAATATATGTCTTGGGGTGTTTTGCCTTGGGTTTGTTCTGTTTGGGGCTCTCTGGGTTTCTTGGACTTGGGTGGGTATTTCCTTCCCCGTTTTATGGAAGTTTTCAACTATTATTATCTCCTCAAGTATTTTGTCATGGCCTTTCTTTTTGTCTTCTTCTTCTGGGACTCCTATGATTTGAATGTTGGGCCATTTAACCTTGTCCCAGAGGTCTCTGAGGTTGTCCTCATTTCTTTTCATTCTTTTTTCTTTTTTCCTCTCTACTTCATTTATTTCCACCATTCTATCTTCCACCTCACTTATCCTATCTTCTTCTGCCTCAGTTATTCTACTGTTGGTTCCCTCCAGAGTGCTTTTGATCTCAGTTATTGCATTATTCATTATCGATTGACTCTTTTGTATTTCTTCTAGGTCCTTGTTAAACATTTGTTGCATCTTCTCAATCCTTCTCTCCAGTCTATTTATCTGTAATTCCATTTTGTTTTCAAGATTTTGGATCATCTTTACTATCATTATTCTGAATTCTTTTTCAGGTAGATTCCTTATCTCCTCCTCTTTTGTTTGGTTTGGTGGGCATTTATCATGTTCCTTTTCCTGCTGAATACTTCTCTGCCTTTTCATTTTGTTTAGATTGCTGTGTTTGGGGTGGCCTTTCTGTGTGCTGGAAGTTTGTGGTTCCTCTTTATTGTGGAGGTTCCTCCCTGTGGGTGGTGTTGGACGAGTGGTTTGTCAATGTTTCCTGGTTAGGGGAACTTGCGTCAGTGTTCTGGTGGGTGGAACTGGATCTCTTCTCTCTGGAGTGCAATGAAATGTCCAGTAATGAGTTTTGAGGTGTCTATGAGTTTGGTGTGACTTTTGGCCGCCTGTGTATTAATGCTCAGGGTTATGTTCCTGCATTGCTGGAGAATTAGCATGGTATGTATTGCTCTGAAACTTGTTGGCTCTTGGGTGGAGCTTGGTTTCAGTGTAGGTATGGAGGCTTTTGGATGAGCTCTTGTTGATTAATGTTCCCTGGAGTCAGGGGTTTTCTGGTGTCCTCAAGTTTTGGATTTAAGCTTCCTGCCTCTGGCTTTCAGTATTATTCTTACAATAGCCTCAGGACTTCTCCATCCATACAGCACTGATGATAAAACATCTAGGTTAATGGTGAAAAGATTCTCCACAGTGAGGGACACCCAGAGAGATTCACAGAGTTACATGGAGAAGAGAAGAGGGAGGAGGGAGACAGAGGTGACCAGGAGGAGAAGAGGGGTAATCAAAAGGGGAGACAGCTATCTAGCCAGTAATCAATTTCCTATGTGCTCTCCACAGTCTGGAACACCCAGAGAAGTTCACAGAGTTACATACAGAAGAGGAGAGGGAGGAAGGAGATAGAGGTGACCAGGAGGAGAATAGGGGGAATGAAAAAGAGAGAGACCAGTCTAGCCAGTAATCAGTTCCCTAAGTGTTCTCCATAGCCCAGAACACCCAAAGAGATTTACAGAGTTAAGTAGAGAAGAGAAGGGGGAGAGAGGAGATACAGGTGACCTGGGGGAGAAAAAGGAGAGTGAAAAGGGGAGAGAGCAGTCAAGCCAGTAATCACACCCCTGACTAAAAATGGGTACTGAAAATCAGATTCTTAAAGGTACAAAATTGATAACAAATACCAAAAAGCAAAGATTAACAATCTAGAGGTTAGACTCTCAAAAATGAAATATTAAAAATAAAATCACACAAAATAAAATCACAAAAATTGTAAAAAATGTATATATGAAATTTGCTTTAAAAGAAAGGTCTTTTTTTTTGCAAGGTAATAGGAAGGTATAAAAATGAAAATTAAAGCAGTAATAAACATTTTTTAATTAAATATGATAATAGTAAAATATATCTAGGAATTTCTCTGGAGCTGTTGAGGGCAGTGTGGGGTCAGTTTAGTTTCAGATAGTTCCTTGTTCCAGCTTATACTTCTCAAGGTCTACAGACCCCTTCCAATGCTTAGTCAATGCTAACAATAGGGTTTTAATCTGTTGCACCTGTCACTTTCAAAGCGGTTCCCTCTTCTTTGTTTATTTTGGCTTCCTCTGTTTGCAAGTCTCTTCAGTGCCTAATTTCTGCCCTGACACAAGAGGGTGAAGGTGGTCACTTATTTAGGCTTACTTGTTCAGTTGTGCTGTGGGGAGGGTGGAACACTGCAAACAAATATCCCTGGTGTGTGTTGGGGAGTGCTTGCAGTGTATGGACCACACTGGGTTTGCCCCAGTTCACAATGCATATGCTTTCCCAGTCTACACTGCTCAGGCTCCAGGTTCCTCTGCAGGGGATCTGTCCAAAACATGCCCTGGGTTTTGTGCACTTCCCAGGTCTAAGCTGCTCAGGTTCAGGTTCTTGGGTATTCCACAAAGGCACAGAGTTGGTTGGGCATGCGTTTTGTGCCCTTCCCCTGTCTGAGCAGCTCAGGCAACCAGGGGCTTGGTGAGCACACTGTCCAAGGCGGTCTGTGTGTCTTACTATGCAAAGACCTGGTCCCAGCTGCTCCGTTTCCTGGGTGCACCAGGAGAGCACCATCTCAGGTGTGCCATGTGTCTCCTCTGGAGAGTGATCTCTGGCTGTGACCCTCCTGGCAGATGTCAACCATCCGGGATCCCAGGAAGCCTTGGTTAGCAACTGAGAGCGTGCTCACAATTTAGTGGAGGATGCCATCTCTAGGTCCAAGATTGCCCATTACCTTCCAGCTCTGGCTGTCACCTGCCTGCCTCTCTGCCTCTGGTGGGGGGATGGGCCGGTCCGCAGCCGGCTAGCTCTCCTCTGGTATTCGCTCAATTCTTTGTTTTGTGAGCAGGGCCGGCTGTGCCTTAGGTTAGAGCTTTTCATGGGAAAGTTCTCTCTCTGTCTCTCTCTCTCTTTTTTTTCTCTCTCTCTCTGTCTATCCTACAGTTTGGTTTGCTATCTCACGTTAGCTCCCTCAGATTGTCTTCAGGGCATTCAGGCCCGGTCCTTACCCTAAGCATGCAACCCACGCCTCCCTGTTCAGCCCTGCTCACTGGTGGCAGACGCGAGCGTCTGGGCTACTTCTCCACTGGGAGTTGCGGTTAGGCATGTATTCTGTGGGGTTTCCGCTACACACCCCCGCCCCCCCGCAGGTTATCTTGCCCTCTGAGATTCCAAAATTCCCCAAAGACCTGCTAGTGAGAGGGTTTCCTGGTGTTTGGAAACTTCTCCTCCTTCACAACTCCCTCCCCAGGATGGGTCTCTGTCCTTAACTCTTTTGCCTCTCTTTTGTCTTTTATATTTTGTCCTACCTCCTTTCAAAGAAAATGGGCTGCCTTTCTGGGTGCCTGGTGTCCTCTGCCAGTGTTCAGAAGTTGTTTTGTGGAAGTTGCTCAGCATTCAAATGATCTTTTGATGAATTTGTGGGGGAGAAAATAGGTCTCCCCATCCTATTCCTCTGCCATCTTAGGACCACCTCTGTGTTTGTGTTTCTTACAGTTTTTTTCTTGCAATTGATATCTAGTCTCATAGCATTGTAGTCAGAGAAGATGCTTGATACAATTTCAATTTTCTTAAATTCACTGAGGTTTGATTTGTGACCCAAGATGTGGTCTATCCTGGAGAATGTTCCATGTGCACTTGAGAAGAAGCTGTATTCTTCTGCATTTGGATGGAATGTCCTGAAGACATAAATGAGATCCAACTCATTTAATGTATCATTTAAGACTTGTGTTTCCTTATTAATTTTCTGTTTTGATGATCTATCCATCAGTGTGAGTGGGGTGTTAAAGTCTCCTACTGTTACTGTGTTACTGTCAATTTCTCCTTTTACGTCTGTTAGTGTTTTTCTTATGTATTGAGGTGCTCCTATGTTGGGTACATAGATATTTGCAATTGTTATGTCTTCCTCTTGGATTGATCCCTTGATGATTATGTAGTGTCCTTCCTCATCTCTTGAAATATTCTTTATTTTAAGGTCTATTTTGTCTGATATGAGGATTGCTACTCCAGCTTTCTTTTGCTTCCCATTTGCACAGACTATATTTTCCCATCCTCACACTTTCAGTCTGTATATGTCTTTAGGCCTGAAGTGGGTTTCTTGTAGACAGCATATATATGGATCTTGTTTTTATATCCATGCAGCCAGTCTGTTTCTTTTGGTTGGAGCACTTAATCCATTTACATTTAAAGTAATTATTGATATATGTGTTCCTATAGGCATTTTCTAATTGTTTGGGGTTGATTTGGTAGATTTTTTTTCTTTTGTTGTATTTCTTGACTATATAAGTCCGTTTAACATTTGTTGTAAAGCATGTTTGGTGGTACTGAATTCTCTTAACTTTTGCTTGTCTGAAAAGCTTTTTATTTCTCCATTAATTTTGAATGAAATCCTTGCTGGGTACAGGAATCTTGGTTGTAGATTTTTCCCTTTCAGTACTTTAAATATATCCTGCCATTCCCTTCTGGCCTGCAGAGTTTCTGCTGAAAGATCAGCTGTTAAGTGTATGGTGTTTCCCTTGTATGTTACTCGTTGCTTCTCTCTTGCTGTTTTTAATATTCTTTATTTGTGTTTAGTCTTTGTTAGCTTGATTAGTATGTGTTTTGGTGTGTTTCTCCTTGGGTTTTTCCTGTATGGGACTCTTTGTGCCTCTTGGACTTGATTAGCTATTTCCTTTTCCATGTTGGGGAAATTTTCAACTATAATCTCTTCAAAAAATTTCTCATACCCTTTCTTTTTCTTTTCTTCTTCTGGGATCTCTATAATTTGAATGTTGGTGCATTTGATATGGTCGCAGAGGTCTCTGAGACTGTCCTAAGCTCTTTTCATTCTTTTTACTTTATTCTGCTCCTCAGAAGTTATTTCCACCATTTTATCTGCCAGCTCACGGATTCATTCTTCTGCTTCAGATATTCTGCTATTGATTCCTTCTAGAGTATTTTTAATTTCAGTAGTTGTGTTGTTTGTCTCTGTATGTTTATTCTTTAATTCTTCTAGGTCTTTGTTAATTGATTCTTGCATTTGTCCATTTTGTTTTCAAGGTTTTTGATCATCTTTATTATCATTATTCTGAATTCTTCTCCAGGTAATTTTCCTACTTCCTCTTCATTTATTTGGGCTTCCGTGTTTCTAGTTTGTTCCTTCATTTGTGCAGTATTTCTCTGCCTTTTCATTTTTTTTTTTTTTAAGTTATTGTGTTTGAGGTCTCTTTTTCCCAGGCTTCAAGGAAAGTTGAATTCTTTCCTTGAAGAAGATTCAATTCTTTCTTCATTTTGGTTTCTGCTCTCCTAAGGTTGGTCCAGTGGTCTGTATGAGCTTTGTATAGGGTGAGATTTGTGCTGAGTTTCTGTTTGTTTTCCCTCTGATGGGCAAGGCTGAGTGAGGTGGTACTCCTGTCTGCTGATGATTTGGTTTGTATTTTTGTTTTGTTTGTTGTTTAAATGAGGCATCCTGCACAGGGTGCTACTGGTGGTTGGGTGATGCTGGGTCTTGTATTCAAGTGGTTTCCTTTGTGTGAGTTCTCACTATTTGATACTCCCTAGGGTTAGTTTGGCTTCCATGGTAGCTCAGAGGTTAAAGTGTCTGCCTGCAATGTGGGAGACCTGGGTTCAGTCCCTGCATCGGGAAGATCCCCTGGAGAAGGAAATGGCAACCCACTCCAGTATTCTTGCCCGGAGAATCCCATGGACGGAGGAGCCTGGCAGGCTACAGTCCATGGGGTCGCAAAGAGTAGGACATGACTGAGCTACTTCATTTTCACTTTCACTTTCACTTCTGGGGTTAGTTTAGGTGGACTCTGGGAGTTGGTGGTGGACAGGGAGGCCTGGCATGCTGCAGTTCATGGGGTCGCAAAGAGTTGGACACGACTGAGCGACTGAACTGAAAACTGAAAAGGGTTAGTTCTCTGGTAGTCTAGGATCTTGGAGTCAGTGCTCCCACTCCAAAGGCTCAGGGTTTGATCTCTGAGGCTCAGAGCAGGATCTTTCACAGTCTCTGCACAGACAGTAAGTGCAGGGCGGAGACTGAAGTCTTGTTCACTGTGGAGCAGCTTGGCTTCCTCACTGGTTGATTCTCTGCGCTGAGACAGCTGCACTGCCTGCTCTCTGCTTCCACTTGTGGGAAGCTGTGCAGGCCAGCAGTGAAATGACTGGGGCAGCCTAGGGATGGGGCCTAGGTAAAAACAGGCTTTCAGGGTATAGGTCGTGGAGGGAAACCAGGTCTGCGGTACACCTTGGAAAGGTCATTTGTAGGTTTTAATGATGGTCATTCTGACAGGTGTGAGATGACACCTCATTGTGGTTTTGATTTGCATTTCTCTAATAACTAATAATATAACATTATTATTATTATTATAAATAACAACAGACTATTTCCAAATAGGAAAAGGAGTACATCAAGGCTGTGTATTGTCACCCTGGTTATTTAACTTCTATGCAGAGCACATCATGAGAAACACTGGGCTGGCAGAAGCACAAGCTGGAATCAAGATTGCTGGGAGAAATATCAATCACCTCAGATATGCAGATGACACCATCCTTTTTTTATTTTATTTTATTTTATTTTTTTGACACCATCCTTATGGCAGCAAGTGAAGAGGAACTAAAAAGCCTCTTGATGAAAGTGAAAGAGGAGAGGGAAAAAGTTGGCTTAAAACTCAACATTCAGAAAACTAAGATCATGGCATCTGGTCCCATCACTTCATGGCAGATAGATGGGGAAACAGTGGAAACAGTGTCAGACTTTATTTTGGGGGGCTCCAAAATCACTGCAGATGGTGATTGCAACCATGAAATTAAAAGACGCTTACTCCTTAGAAGGAAAGTTATGACAAACCTAGATAGCATATTCAAAAGCAGAGACATTACTTTGCCAACAAAGGTCCATCTAGTCAAGGCTATGGTTTTTCAGTGATCATGTATGGATGTGAGAGCTGGACTGTAAAGAAAGCTGAGCGCCGAAAAATTGATGCTTTTGAACTGTGGTGTTGGAGAAGACTCTTGAGAGTCCCTTGGACTGCAAGGAGATCCAATCAGTCCATCCTAAAGGAGATCAGTCCTGGGTATTCATTGGAAGGGCTGATGCTGAAACTGAGACTCCAATACTTTGGCCACCTCCTGCGAAGAGTTGACTCATTGGAAATGACCCTGATGTTGGGAGGGATTGGGGGCAGGAGGAGAAGGAGATGACAGAGGATGAGATGGCTGGATGGCATCACTGACTCGATGCACATGAGTTTGAGTGAACTCCGGGAGTTGGTGATGGACAGGGAGGCCTGGCGTGCTGCGATTCATGGGGTTGCAAAGAGTTGGGCCCGACTGAGCTCTGAATAATTAGGGATGATGAGCATATTTTTATGTGCCCTTTGGCCATCTGTATGTCTTCTTTGGAGAAATGTCTGTTTAAGTCTTTTGATCTTTTTTGGTTGGCAGTTATGATAAGAATTCTTGAACGTAAATTTTTATTTATATTTCTGATTATTTTCTCACAGAAGAGTCCCAGGGATAGAGTTACAGGGTCAAAGAGTAAGAAAATTTTAAACCTATTGATACATGTCACCAAAATACTTAATTTTCAAAAGCTTGTAACAGTTTATAAGCCTACCAAGAATAGGAATCAGTATTAACTTAGACAAATTTTGCCAAGTTCATAGGTTAAAAAATGTGTATCATTGTTTTAATTTGCAATTTGTGATTACTAGTAACTGAACAATTTTAATATGTTTATTAGTCATTTATACTTGTTCTTCTGAGAAATGTCTGTTATTGTCCTTTGTTTTATTTGTGTATGTGTGCAGTTAACATTTTTCTTATTGATTTATAGGAGCTCTTTATATAGTAAAAATACATTGGCTCAATTTCACATTTTTTTTTTAAATTTTATATTTATTTATTGGTTGTGCCAGGTCTTAGTTGTGGCATGCAAACTCTTACTTGCAGCATGTGGGATCTAGTTCCCTGACCAGGAATTGACCAATGCCCCCCTGCATTTGGAGCATGGAGTCTTAGCCCCTGGACCACCAGGGAAGTCCCTGATTTCACATTTTTGATCTGTCTATATATTTTATAATTGAAGAGAAACTTGTGGGTCTATAAATACCTCATTACAGAAAAATGGTGGATGCTAAATCTCGTGATGATAGTGTCATTTGTAAAATTTTATAATTAATTATGTTTGTAGTCAACATCTTCAATTCATTTAATCAATGGATATTTATTAGATATCTACTGACACACATATATGTGGGTATATAGAAGAGTATATATAAATACTTTACATATATGTAACAAATATATATATTTAAAATCTATCTATATACACAGGGCTTCCTGATGGCTCAGTGGTAAAGAATTTGGCTATAATGCAAGAGACGTGAGTTTGATCCATGGGTAAGAAAGGTCCCATGCAGAAGGAAATGGCAACCTTCCTTGCTTCAGGAATGAAGAGTGAATAGGAGGAGGAGAGTGGAGTTGGGGAAACCTGTGGGGAGGTGAGAGTGGTGAGTGATATAATTAGAGGAGGGGCAATAGGAGGGAGAGAGTATAACTCAGGGACAGTCTGGAGGCAGAATTGTTAAGATGTGGTGACTAATTGGACATGTAGAAGAGAAAGAGACAGAGAGGGAGAAAGATGAATCCCAGATAAACCTGAAGTTCAGAGCCTGAGCAATTCCATCTGTTTTGCCTGCATCCCCATCCCAGGGACTGTCTTTTCCTTAGTGTGATTCAGGAGTGTACCTGGGTTATAAACATCACACAGAGGGCTATAATCAAAGGAAGAGCCCTTCCTCTGCACTTCTTACATGGGCATATAGCACATTTATCCAACATTGGAGATAGACTGGCTGGAACTTCAGTCACAGTTACTTGCCCAAGATATACACTAAGCTGAGGGACACTGGACAGTTTCCTCAACCCCTCACAACCTCAGCATCCTTATCTGAACTCACTGCTTATGTGGTTTTAGGAACTAAGTGAAATAATGAATGCAGATGCTGAGCAGAGGGACTACAAATATTAAGTGCTCAATAAATGCTACAGTTAAGTGATGGTGGTAAACATTTTGGGGTTAATTTGAGAAATAAAAATAAGAATAACCTCTCTGTTAAGTTTAAGAACAGAGTATACAATAACTTGGAACTAAAATCACAGGGCTGAAAATTCATAAAATAAATGTGATTTAGAAACAAAGAATAAAAACCTAAAGTATGCTGTGTCCATAAAAAGAAAAAAATGTTTGAAAAAAAGTGAGCTATTAGTAGACTTAGTCATCTTGCCTGAGATAGCATCATAAGACTTCCCCTATTTCATCCTATCCCCATCTACTCACTTCAAAGTTTAATGTGATGATGTATTATAGACATATCTGGCATTGTATTTAATGAGTATTATTCACTCCATGATATTCATATTTCTCAGGATTAAATAATTAATTTAATCAAATTATATTTGTGAGCAACCAGATATTTGTAGAGCTCTGAGCAGATACTCACCAATCTCTGAATGTGGCATTTCTTCAGACAGCCAGAAGCAATGATCCAAATGAGATGCTCTCTCTTGTAAGTAGAGTTTGGTCATACTAGAAGGAAGCTACACAATAACAGAAATGCAGAAGATATGGAAGTTTTTATGAAGGTACAAGCTGTAATGGGACTTGTATATAATTTAAAGCATTGCTAGTTTCTTATCAAAATCCAATTGCATAATCAATTTTTATTCTATTATTACTACTAAGTTTTCTCTGTTGACATCTGGCTCCTTTTGGAAGCCAGGAAATCAAAACCAAATTTGTTTGCTCTCCCAGTAATTTCTTTTACATTAAAAGCTGTCTTAGTTTCTTGACATATGAGAAATAATTTGCTTTTAGCATGATATTATGGATTTGAGCATCAAAATAAGTAAGATAATGGTGGATTATAACACATGAATAAAACAAGAATTCGTCAGTCCATAGTGCTGATAATAAACAGAAAAACAAGGGAAAGAGAGAACTCTCCTTATAATAGAAATCAAACTAACAAGTGTAGACAGAATGAGGACTGAAAAAGTTTAAAAAAATCACCATTTTGTAATCATCAGAGTCATTAATAGATGCTAAAAGTTGTAGCTAAAATTTTGATGAGGAACAGGTTTGAAAGTTTCAAAGGACAGTTTCAAAGTATGTCCCTAAATTATTCATTAATTATATAAAGGAAATGGTAACATTACAGTGAAGAAGCTGGCAGATGCCACTTTTACCAAGTGATCAAAGTGAGTATTACCATTAATGGGACAAAGCAACATCACGAGCCTCCTGATATGATCTCCTGGGAAGGACACAGTTTCACTTTTGTGGTATTCTTGCCAAAAATGTATAATCGGAATCTAATATAATCATGAGGATACAGCAGACAAATCCAAGGTCGGAGGCATGCTACAAAATAACCAGCCTTTTCTTTTAAAAAATGTCAAGACCAGGAAAGACAAAGAAAGGTTGAGCAACTGATTTGGATTATATGAGACTAAAGAGCTATGAGAATTAAATGTAAAGTGAGATCCTGGATTGGATCCTGAACCAAAGGGGGAAATTGCTACAAAAGACACTACTGGGACAACTGGTGAAACTGCTATAAGGCATGAAGATAATAGTATTGAATTAATATTCAATTTCCTGATTTTGGTAAGGAAATGGAGCAGGACCCTATGGCCCTTGCCCCTCATGTCCTCAGCCTGCCTTTTGCCTGTGGAGAAATTTTAGCCAAACAAAAAATTTAATCAGAGAAGTGAGAAGAAACAAAGAAAAACAGTCAAAGGGGATCAAATAATAATAAAAATGTACTCATTAAGCATAGTCAAGGACCTAAAGTTCCATCTCAAGGACTATAGATAATATTCTGAGGCATATCCTTTGAGCTGTCTTGTAGAGACTGAAACCCCCATCAGGTGTAAGAAGTTATCCACATAATGACCAGATTATAGCCATGATATAAACTGCCATGATTCCAAGAATTGGCCTCAAGGAAATGGGAACAAGCTAACCCTGGAACTGAAGATTAACTGTACTTAAAACAATCAAGATAATGCTGGTCAGACCACCAATGACAAATTTCCAGATGACTGTCAGGGCTGATTGTGCTGTTTTTGCATGTAGCCGCGCCTCCCCCCCCCCCCCCCCCGCCCCCTCACCCCGCCACCACCTTAAGCCTATAAAAGCTCTTGGCCCCTGATTGTCAGTGGGAGGGGGTCAGCCTTTAGAGCAATGCCCTTCCCCACCCCTCTGGCCTCTTTATTGACTTTTTAGCAGGGAGATATCAGACCCTACTTTTGGTTATAGTAACTGTACTGTGGTTATATTTAACATTCTTGTTTATGAGAAATGCACAATGAAATTTTAGGAAGTAAAGGGGAATTATATTTACAACTTACTCCAAGATGGTTTAGAAGAAATAATATGTGTGTATATATGCACATGTATGTATGTGTGTGTGTAAATACACACACATGCAGATGGTGGAACAGGGAAATGGAAATGCAGATGCTCAAATGAAGAGCCCTTTTCTCACAGGTAGAGTTCTTAAAGGAAAATGTTTAACATACAAGAATGTGAGGACAGATGGTAATTTGTTACATGGTGATTATTTTCTCTCTTACTCTTATTGGCTGAGCATACTTGTGTGGGAATGTAGGCACAGGTAGGTACTTGCTTTGACGTTGATTTTGGACTGTCTTTTGACCAAATGATTCAATTTAGTTCAGTTCAGTCACTCAGTGGTGTCCAACTCTTTGTGACCCCGTGAATCGCAGCACCAGGCCTCCCTGTCCATCACCAACTCCCGGAGTTTACCCAAACTCATGTCCATTGAGTCGGTGATGCCATCCAGCCATCTCATCCTCTGTCGTCCCCTTCTCCTCCTGCTCCCAATGCCTCCCAGCATAAGGGTCTTTTCCAATGAGTCAGCTCTTCGCAGGAGGTGGCCAAAGTATTGGAGTTTCAGCCTCAGCATCAGTCCTTCCAATGAACACCCAGGACTGATCTCCTTTAGGATGGACTGGTTGGATCTCCTTGCAGTCCAAGGGACTCTCAAGAGTCTTCTCCAACACCACAGTTCAAAAGGATCAATTCTTTGGCACACAGCTTTCTTCACAGTCCAACTCTCACATCCATACATGACCACTGGAAAAACCAGAGCCTTGACTAGATGGACCTTTGTTGGCAAAGTAATGTCTCTGCTTTTGAATATGCTATCTAGGTTGGTCATAACTTTCCTTCCAAGGAGTAAGCATCTTTTAATTTCATGGCTGCAATCAACATCTACAGTGATTTTGGAGCCCCAGAGAATAAAGCCTGACCCTGTTTCCACTGTTCCCCCATCTATCTGCCATGAAGTGATGGGACCAGATGCCATGATCCTAGTTTTCTGAATGTTAAGCTTTAAGCCAACTTTTTCCCTCTCCTCTTTCACTTTCATCAAGAGGCTTTTTAGTTCCTCTTCACTTTCTGCCATAAGCTTGGTGTCATCTGCATATCTGAGGTTATTGACCAAATGATTAGGTATCTATTTAAAAAGATAACACTCTCTCTTTTTATGGAAAGTCAGAATGTAATTTCTTTTCACACACTGATCTTAAATGCTTGACTTTTAACAAATACTACGTCTGCTTTTATAGTTTGTTGCAGAAACTATAAAACTGGACTTTCAAATTAGAAGTCTGTAATCTTTTTTTGGTTAGGAGGAATTTTCTTCAGTTTGCTTTATTATAAATTCCTATTGGTCATTCAACAGATAACTGCCAAGTAGAAGGGAACTGTTAATAAACATTTCATTTTTTTTTCCACTCTATCTTTGACAATTACTTGCTCAATATAGTAGGAGAATATTGGGTTGAAAGTTTTTCTTATCTGAACAGATCTCATTATTGGTAATCTGAAATTTTTATGTTCCCAGTATCAGACACACACACTAGGAGAGGTTGTACTTCAAAAACTTAGAAGTGGGATGAGATGTTCTAATACACCAAAAGGCAAAAGCATCTCAGAGATTTCCTCTGTGGTGTCATCAAAAGAACACAGTCTCTCGGGACAGAAGACTGGTGCCAATCCCAGCTTGATTGCTTACTATGTTCTTGCACAAACCGTTTAGTCCTTCTAACCCTTAGTCATATGAGCTACCTCTAATCTACCTCTCAGGCGGGTGGTAAGTATTAAATGTGCAAATGTATCTATCCGAAAAGTGCGTAGCATAGATCTGACCTAGAGTAGGGCTCAATGCATGTTTCATTTTTGTTAACAGTTCTCTCGGAGCTGATAAGACAAATTCCCTTCCTATCACACACCAGTTCAAGTTAAGCCCAGTTCACTCTAGATGGGCATTTAATTAATTTATTTAATTTAATACCTTTAATGTTTGTCCAATTGGTGTGTTTTCAGGTTTGGACTCAATCTTGAAAGTTTCTGTAACTTGCCAAAATCAATATGTTTTTTTAACATTCCCTCTCAAAATGCAAGGATTCAGTTTAGATTTCAGAGCCTTCAGAAAACAGAGACCAGGTGCTTTTGTCTTAGGATGAAACAGGTTGTAGATTCTACCACTTAAAGTCTAAACTTTCTGGAACTAAAGCCAGAGAGAGAAAATTCTTTGAGGTTGCTATTAAATGCATTGGGTAGCATTGGTAAGTCAGTCAGTTCAGTCGCTCAGTCATGTCTGACTCTTTGAGACCCCATGAATCACAGCACGCCAGGCCTCCCTGTCCATCACCAACTCCCAGAGTTCACCCAAACTCACGTCCATCAAGTCAGTGATGCCACCCAGCCATCTCGTCCTCTGTCATCCCCTTCTCCTCCTGCCCCCAATCCCTCCCAGCGTCAGGGTCATTTCCAATGAGTCAACTCTTCGCAGGAGGTGACCAAAGTATTGGAGTTTCAGCCTCAGCATCAGTCCTTCCAATGAACACCCAGGACTGATCTCCTTTAGGATGGGCTGGTTGGATCTCCTTGCAGTCCAAGGGACTCTCAAGAGTCTTCTCCAACACCATAGTTCAAAAGCATCAATTCTTTGGTGCTTAGCTTTCTTCACAGTTCAACTCTCACATCCATACATAACCACTGGAAAAACCATAGCCTTGACTAGATGGACCTTTGTTGGCAAAGTAATGTCTCTGCTTTTGAATATGCTATCTAGGTTGGTCATAACTTTCCTTCCAAGGAGTAAGCGTCTTTTAATTTCACGCCTGCAATCACCATCTGCAGTGATTTTGGAGCCCCCCCCCCAAAAAAGTCTGACACTGTTTCCACTGTTCCCCCATCTATCTGCCATGAAGTGATGGGACCAGATGCCATGATCTTAGTTTTCTGAATGTTGAGCTTTAAGCCAACTTTTTCCCTCTCCTCTTTCACTTTCATCAAGAGGCTTTTTAGTTCCTCTTCACTTTCTGCCATAAGGGTGGTGTCATCTGCATATCTCAGGTTATTGATACTTCTCCCGGCAATCTTGATTCCAGCTTGTGCTTCTTCCAGCCCAGTGTTTCTCATGATGTACTCTGCATAGAAGTTAAATAAGCAGGGTGACAATACACAGCCTTGATGTACTCCTTTTCCTATTTGGAGCCAGTCTGTTGTTCCATGTTCAGTTCTAACTGTTTCTTCCTGACCTGCATATAGGTTTCTCAAGAGGCAGGTCAAATATCAATATTTCCTCATGTGAAGGGATTAGGAGTTAAGCAAATGGTGCATTATTAGTCATGACTTGTCATATAGAAGGTATGATTGGATTTATCTTGACCCTACTGTTTTTTTTTTTTTTTTTACTTTCATTATTCTTAGAATAATTCATATAATTTACTACTCCTTAAATTAGTAGAATTTCTCCATTTTCAGAGTGGTCATTCATATCCAAAGTGAAAGTTCTCCAAACAAAATCAAGTAAAAATATCTGACCTTGAATAAGTTTAGACTTAATAGAATGCATGTCTTTCTCATTTGTATATATTACTTGTTTTCATTACCCAGAATAATTTTAATTAAGTTTTAAATTCAATTTACTTGCATTGTATTTTTCAATGTTTTCCTGAATGTGAACTGATGAATTTCACTGAACTGTGTTTAGCATATGTGTTCCCAAAGCAAACATTAGTAGTTATATCTCTCAGAAATCAGATCAGACTATTTGGAAAGTAGTAAACCACCTAATCACCTACTCACCAATGGTAATAAAACTGAACTTGGTAATTAAGGTAGTCAATTTACTAATTGGGCCTTAAACCACTTGGACCTAGTTTAAGAGTTATAAGGTACTTTGGATATTCAGTTTAGCTAAAGCCATAAAATTCCTTCAGAAATTTTGCTGTGCATCAGTACTAAAGTGTTGCCCAAAATACGTAAAATGGCATTTGCTTTACCTATATATCAATTTATTCTGGGGCTGGAAGCTTCAGAATTAGCTTCTAGGTAGAAATTAGGGTGCTGCTAAGTGACTTCAGTTGTGTCCAACAATGTGCGACCCCATAGACGGCAGCCCACCAGGCTCCCCCATCCCTGGGATTCTCCAGGCAAGAACACTGGAGTGGGTTGCCATTTTCTTCTCCAATGCATGAAAGTGAAAAGAGAAAGTGAAGTCGCTCAGTCGTGTCCGACTCTTAGCGACCCCATGGACTGAAGCCTACCAGGCTCCTCTGTCCATGGGATTTTTCAGGCAAGAGTACTGGAGTGCGGTGCCATTGCCTTCTCCGGAAATTAGGATGAGACCTAATCAATTGCAGTTAATTTTAATTTGATACAATTCTGAACTAAGCCAGTTTTGATTTGGCCAAAGCCAGTGTTTCTAGTTTATTATTGGTTCCTTAGCAGTTGACAAATAGGAAGATGTATTCCAGCTGGGCAATAATCTTCTGAGTGGTGGTGGAGACCTTGACAGTGGGCCCACTCTGACTCCCAGGACTGTGTGAGGGTGCAGACAGGTTGGATGCAGCTAGCACCAGCTTCAAGGGCCCCTACTCTTGAAAGTGTAGTGCTCCATTGTGATCTTGAAATTCTTAATAATTTTTGAATAAATGTCCCACATGTTTATTTCACACTATGCCCTGCAAATTACATGGTCTATAGCTCTTCCTGGGTGCCTTCACTCACATGTACCTTTACAGAATTGGTTAAGCCACTGGTTGGGCCTGGTAAGAGGTCTTCCCTTTCTTTTTTTCCTTTTCCTGAAGCCACTGTGGAACATACATTTGTGTATTCTGAGAGCAGGCTTCCTTCTTTATAGTATTATATGTTAGGGTTTCTATGCTGTAGGCAGTAATACGAAGATTAAGAAATGCACCAAAAGTTAAGTAGCATTGAGCTTGACAAGTTTGTTAAAATCTTTAGAGTTGATATAGGGTTTTTATACCGAGTGAGGGTTCTCTCGGGTTGCCTGCTTCAGGTCTGTTTGCTTGTTACCTAGAGAAAATATATCTCTATCTTAAAGTTTCAAAGGCACAGTTTAAAAGAAAGATTAAATAGTTCTTAAATTCCTTTCAATTCTGAGATTCTATAATTCCTTAAGAAATAGAATTAAAAGCAATAGGGATTTACTCTTTATGTGAAATGATTAAAAACAAGCCTCACTTCTTACAGAGAAACACAATAATAGCTACTATTTACTGAATACTTACTATGTGCCAGGCACTTTGATTACATGTTGTTTTCTGTATCTTATAATAGCCCTAAGAGGTAGAGTTATTATCTATATCTTCATTGTACCAATGAATAAATGGAAGGTTGGGGAAGGTAAGTCAGGGCAGCCAGGACTCAAACTGGCCTGGCTGACTCCCAAGGTTCCCATGAACAGCCTCTACCCTGTATGGCCTCCCATCAATTAAACACAGGGCTAAGCTCTGAGTCAAGGCAGGACTTGCCCGGGGAGTTGAACGTGAGGGTGACCTGGCTGTGACCCTGCCACACCATTGATTTCCAAGGCCCATTAGACTGATGTGGTGGCTCAGTGTCTTCTTTCTCCTTCACCTCCATGTACCTCCATCAAGCCTTAAGTTACCGGCTCAGACAACAGAAATGTCCCCTCTCTGATAAGAGAGGATTTGTCCTTGGTAGGTGCAGGTGATGTGAGCACTGCTCAGTGAGTCCTCGAGATAGGGAGATTTCTGTGACCCTGAAATGCATTCCGAAGTGTTGAGATGAACACTCTGGGAAGGGTCTGGCTGGGTCTCTTTCTGCAGGCTTCTTTCCCCTCCTCCCATCTCACCCAGGCACAATTTTAGGGGAGTTTTAGGATGGATGTTATTAGCTTGCTCTTTCATTGTTGCTAATATTTTTGTTTTTGAAAAAAAGACATACATAGAGTTGAGGATGGATCATCTACTGGAGAGAAATTCTTTTGCATTTCAATTCATTGTCCATTTAATTAAAGGAATGGAGGAGGAAAACACTGTCATGGAAGCATATACTCAATACATTAGAGAAATAGCTCATTCTTACACAGGAATTACCCCTGTCAAATCAATGAAGTGGGGTCACTGAGCACATAAATTCTGTTTACATAATTTTAAGCCATCAGAGGTAGAGAATGCATCTTCTCTAAAAGTTTGTTTTGAAATTCTGAAGAGGCCTAAACTGCTGTTGGTTTCTGGCAAGACCCTTCAATAAAGTTGGTACCTCTCTGTTGTCCCTTAAATTGCTTCTACCAATTACGAAGGTAAAGAGAACCCAAGTCTTTGTCTACTTAAACAAAAGGAAAAAATGGGATAATGTGTGTAAAATACTCAGTGCCTGCCATATGGTGATTGTTCTTTAAGTTAGTTATTCTGACAGTTGCAAGGCTGTCTTATTCTGGATCAGTCTCCTTATCTGACCAAGAACATCATAACAATACCTTAAGTTTTCTCACCTATAAAGTGCAGATCCTCACCTAAACTAATAAGAAAATTCCTCCCAACTATTGAAATCTGTGATAAAATGTACTGTTCCTTTATTTTTTCCTTTAATGTTTTGGTTACCCCTAAGAGTTTCGCTGTGGTGTATTTTTATTTTACAAATACATTTGTATTCTCACACTAATCCATACATTTAATATAATTTATGTCAAAACCTAAATGGGGCATTGTGCTTCAGACAGGATATTGAAATTTTTTTCTGACTATTTCCTGGAAAAGCAAACATCCCCAAATAGCCAGGAAAATGTTTAGAAAAGAATCATAACGATAGGGACCAAGGTACTTAATCAGGAATCATTATGAATTATAATGACTCAGTAAATTTGAACTGAATAGTGTTGGCACAATAGTAGACAGACAATAGATTGAGTATATGTAATAATATGTAAAAATTGAGAGTAATTGCTAGTCAGTGGAAAACGGGTATACCATTAAATAAATTGCGCCAGGAAAACTGACTTACTATTTAGAAAAAATAAAATTATATTCTTAGCTTGTAATTTATACAAAATAAGTCCTATGTGGGGTAAAGATTTAACAATAAAAGGTAAAATGATAAAAACATTTAGAAGAAATCATGGATGAATACAATGATATCTCAGGGTAGGGAAGAACTTTCAAAGCATGAGTGAAGACAGAAATCATAAAGGGAGAGGCGGATATCTGTACATTTGAAACTGTGGAATGGCAAAATAGAGCACAGACCAAGGTAAAGCACAAATAATCAACTGAGAAAAGTTGCTTCATATGACAAAAGGTGAAGACAAGGAGCTCTTTATAACAAAATTAGTATCTTTCTCATGGAAGCATGTGCTAGAGACTTGGGCAGGTAATTCAGTAAAGCATTACAAAGGGCCAAGAAACAACTTTAAAATGTTCAGTGCTACTTGTAATCAAAGAAAAACAAATTAAAAACAAAAATACGCATGTTCAATCGTAGAACTGAAAATGTCCAGTATAGCCAGGGTGTGGGGAAAAAGGCATTGCCAGACACAGATTATAGGAGGACTTATCTTTCAGCATGGCAGAGCTATTTAAAAACTACGCCTTAAAGAAAATGATTGGATATGTGTACACATTTGTAAAAGATGTTTATATTGGAATTTTAAAGTGAGTGAAAAATTGAAAACAGTTTAAATGCTTGGCAAGAGGGGACTGGCATAGTTCTACAACAGAATACTCTGTAGACATTTAAGAATGCTAATATGGCTATACATTTATTGAATAGGGAGTCACTATCTATTATTGAGGTTCACATCCATCCCTAAAAGCAAAGGAAAACACAGTATAAAAAGTATGATCCCACTTTTTTTGTAAAAAACCTTTATATAAACTCAGGAAGTAGTTGGGAAGGGTAATCAACTAATTTTTAATAGAGGTTACTGCTGGGGGTGGGATTACGCTAGTGATAAACTTTTACTTTTTTGTGCTTTCAGATTTTAAAATAAAAACTTTAAAAATTATAATTGTAAGACTTAGTAAGTTGGAAGTAATACTTTAAAATACGAAAAACGTTTATAGTAAGGTAGTAAGATTATAGGTGACTTAAAAATACTTTCTCCACTTTCCAAAATTTCTATTACTCAAAAATAGTTGTACTACTATTATATTCAGAAAATTAAAAAATTAAAAAGGAAGAAAATAAAATCTATATATGAATACACACACACACACATGAAAATTCTGAAACATTGCACATCAAAATCTTCATAGTGTTTATTTCTAGATGATCATGTTGATAAGTGATTTTAAAATGATTTTCTTTTGTTTATATGCATTTATTAATTTAAAAACACATGTAATACTTATAGAATAAATGACAAAATTATGGCATAAAGCTCCTTTAAAATTTTATATAGTATGATTTATTTTTGTTCTAAAAAAAGAAAAACACAAATCCAGGTATAAATAAGAACTCTGGAACCAATATAAATAATGTGTATTTAAATAGTTTTTGGAAGGAAAAAGTTATTTTGAAAATTTTCAACACCCAGTGAACATAACTGGGGACAACGTGAGGTGACACACTGAAGTTGGGCATCCCTGCTGCACCAAAATGCAGCTTTTGCTTCTAGTCCATGACCTTAGTTTGCTGTCACCAACAGAAGCTCAGGTACATCAGCATTTGGAGTTGCAAAGCAAGTCTTGATTGATGGATCCAAAGCGATTTTTAAATTTGGGATCCTGGGGATGATTGAGCATGGACTTTTGTCTCCACTTGAGTTTCTGTGTCCTTCCATGCAGTAACTGGGCTTCATCCAGGATCTGGGCAGTGGTGGTGTTACCACAAGAATGTTTCCTTAAACTCAGCTCTCCTCTGTATCTTTTCCTGAGCTGGATGGTGTGGTTGGTTCCCCCCAAGTGACCACTGAGAGACTTTTGCTTCTGAGATGGTTGGTGCTTGAATCAATATCAAAGTTTTAATTTTCCTTCATTCTCACAATGAAAGGGGAAATTTGGAGCCCCCACTTCACATGGAGTTCCTTGCGTCCCACCTCTCCACTTGGCCTGTTTCCACACCTCCTGCGATGCCTGTACTATGCATCTCATTACAGCAATCTATCAAGCAATCATGTATGTGTATCTTGGATTGTCTTGTGTTCTTATTATGTTTCAATGCGTGCATCGTGACATACTTCTTGAGGATAGGATATATGATTTTTTTAAAAATATATTTTTAATTGCGGCTGCTAAGTCGCTTCAGTCATGTCCGACTCTGTGACCCCATAGACGGCAGCCCACAAGGCTCCCCCATCCCTGGGATTCTCCAGGCAAGAACACTGGAGTGGGTTGCCATTTCCTTCTCCAATGCGTGAAAGTGAAAAGTGAAAGTGAAGTCGCTCAGTCGTGTCCAACTTTTAGTGACCCCATGGACTGCAGCCTAACAGGCTCCTCTGTCCATGGGATTTTTCGGGCAAGAGTACTGGAGTGGGGTGCTATTGCCTTCTCTGATTTTTAATTGAAGTATAGTTTAATTACAATGTCTTGTTAGTTTTAGGTGTACAGCACAGTGGTTCAGATATATATTCTCTTTCAGATTGTTCTCTCTTCTAGGGATAGTATCCATGCCTTTTAATGCTCAGAAATTATTCTGCATTTTTACATGACAGGGGTACCCCAGTATAGGGAGAAGATCTTGTTGGAGGCCATGAATTCAGTAACAGAGTCCAACTCTGTTACTGAGTGAATCTTGAAAACTTCCCTTCCCCTTAGAGCCTCAATTTCTTCTTCTTCTTCTTCTTTTCTCTTCTTTTGGAAAATAAGGGGTAGGACCACATTTATAATCATAAAATAAATTCTGACTTGTCTTTAAGCAAGATGGGTAACAGCATGATTGAAGCAGGCCAGCTATAAGAAGAAGACTATTTCTTAAAAGATTTGTGGCCTTCTTGATCTATTTTCCTCACATTTGAAAAAGATGGGTATTAGGAACTTGTTGAATTTTTATGAGAAACAATACTGTCAGAAAAATAACAAATGGCAGCTGGTGCTCTGCCTCCATATTTGGGATATATAGGGAGTGGTGGAGACTGTGGCAAACTGAACACTCATGACGAGTATTATCCTGTTGATTGTTGTCAGCTTTCCAGGTCCTCACATTTTAAAGAGAAGCCAGATATATAGCTGTTTATGTCAAATCTCCTGATTTTTGAATGCTGGCAAGGAATGTAAATAGATTTTGAAAGCATGTGAAGGTAAACACATCTATAAGATCCCCTCCAGTTCAAGGTCTGAGCATCCATATTTCTGGACTCCAGACCATCTAGGAGCCTGATAGCTCAATTAATCATCTCCATCTGACAGGGAGCACTGCTATGTGAACTTAGACAGGCTTCTTATCAATTTCCCAGAACTGATTTTTAAGAAAATGTCCATTTTATCAAGAGGATCATTTAGGATATTGAAACTCCTTTCAACATTTCCAAGGATGAAACGAGAATGCCTACAAAAGGAGTTTGATGTTAAAGTCTGTGCTTTTCTTGATGCTCAGAATCATAGGCAATCAGAGCTGGTGTGATGGTAGAGGGAAAGTTGATGGTGTGTACGGTAAAATGTTGACAGGCTAGAGGACATGTGAAAACAACTGTGAAGGAATAGTCTGAAGAAATGAAGGGATGTGAACGAAGTGTAGATGGTGAATGAAGGGGCCCTTCTTTGATCTTCTGTCTACAGAGAGGCAATAGAACAATGCCCTTCCTCTTGCACACTTCTTTTGCTTTTAGGACTTAACATTTGTTTTCAATTTTAACAGTTACATTGCATGCTTTCATTACACCATTGTCTAAAATATTGCTGAGGCCCTAACCGTTGTAATTTATCTTTTGTACTATATAATTTGGAGCCGCTCAGGCCAGAAAGGAACATCTGTATTGAAAGGTTGAACTCGACACAGTTTAGAGTCCTACACTGGGCCCATTCTAAGGTCAGTTTCCTCATAAACTTCGTTATCACTGTTGGTTTTTATTCATTCTATTTGACATATTAAGCTTCTGTATCTTGGCATAAAGGAACAATATTGCAGCATATTGGCAAGCTCATTTGCTTTTCCCAGCTAGTGTTGTGTCCAAATATCAATCCCCAGGGATAAACACGTGTATATCGACTGCAGGAAAATGAAGCTTAGCAGCAGGTGGCCTTTTGCTGCCTAATGAACATGGCAATCTGTTACTATCACCGCGGCGCTTTTCACCAGACAATTAGGCAACTAAGCATGTAATTATTCAGGCCAACGAGAAGAGGCTCTCCTCTAATTCTATCTTTTCATTGCTGTTTACTCACCCACACTCCCCTCATTAGCGAGAGATTTTCCAGTCTATGCTAATTGGTTTCAATAACATTCATTTCAGTTGAAAGAGAACGATTCCGTTAATTGAGAATCGAAAGAATCTTTTCATTTTAAGTGCGTCCTGCAATGGAAATCTGAATACTCTCAACAGGTTCGGGCTAATGAAATTAAGTCACACAGCCATTAGTGGTGTAATAGAAATAAAGTAATTTATTTTCATTGAAGCATGTGCTATAGGTCCAGAACAATTAATACAGCTTGAAGAGGACAGTAACTTGTAAAAAAATAGGTTGAAGGTAAACAAGATGATTTCCCTTAGAATGGCTTGTTTAATTCTTGGTTTAAACCCCTTGTCCTTGTGGTGCCTCTTCTGAAGCATTTAAAGTGAAGAGAACTCATTTGTAAAATGACACTTATCTAATTGTATATGAACAGCCCTGTTATTTCCTAGAGCAGCCACTTAAACGTATCAAGATGACTCACTTGGTTAGCCCTATTGGATATTTTAAGCTGAATGTGCTTATAAAAGTTTTACAGCAAAACAATTAGTCAACCTGAGTATTTCAGTCTTCTTTATGTAGCATCAGCATATTTACATGTGCGTGATTTAGAATTGTACTGAGTCCTATGTCACAGCTATTATCATTTGATGGACCTTAGAATCCATCACAGGTATTATGATATCAGGCACTGCAGTGTCAGTTCCAGGAACAGGCAGAGACAGAATTTAAAATATGAGGTACTAGCAAGTGTATTTATACAAAAAACATACCGTTTCTCCAAACAAACTAAATTATCAAAGAAAAATCTTAAATGTAAATGAAATAAAAGACTTTGGTTTGGGCTGCCTGTTCCAATTCTGTATTGACAAGTTATCCCCGATTAGAAGACGAGTATTTTTTTCTTGCCAGCAAGAATTTATTCTTAAAGCAAATCTCTTCCAGTTTCAGAGGGTGAAATATTGAATACATTACTTTCACACATACAAAAACGTACCTATATCATGACACTTTAACCAAAATTCTCATATCTTATTTAGTTGTTATTTTTTTAATGGAATAATCAATATGAAACCATTTGGGTTGCTGTCAGACTAGCTGCCTGTGTATAAAATTCCCTTTCCTTCTCACACACAGAACCAGAGTTCTGCTGTGGCCATTAGTATTTAGTACAAGTCTGCTTGTTTCTAGAAGCTCCTGTGGATGTCAGTTGGTAGGTGGGTGGGAGGGGAGGTGGGGGTAGCATATTATGCAAATGTTGTCTTTTTTTTTTTTTTTAGTTAGATTCAAAACTGCATAATGGGGACAGGCTTACAAAATAATACACTGCATAGCGTTATGAATATTTCAAAGAATTATTTCTTTATTTTGTGCATAGCTCAGAGAGCTGACATTTGATTTATAGCTGCATGGATGTACCTGGGGTTGCTAAGGTTACCCAATTTCATTCACCCGTAGATATTTGAGATCTACATAATGCCATCACATCCTCCACTGCATTTCAAAGTGATGTTGATAAATGGTGCCTTCCTTAGATGATATTTCCATTTAGATATGATATATCTCATGATTTCTGTCTTTTAAAATATTGTGGTTGATGAAATTTTACATTATGTGCATATACAGAAAGCAGTGATACATATTTTTTTCAGTTTTAAAGGTTCAAAAAACTGTGAAGAGTGGACTTCCCTTCCCCACTCCCCACCCTGCACCTATTCCCATATGTTGAGGTTTACTGTGACTAATATTGAGCTCCTTTTTTTTTCTTAAGAGAAAAAACCCACATTATTGTTTGTCTTATGTTTAGAGATATAACAAAAGACTAGCTAGTCACCTGCAATCGTTTTTATGATGTTTCATATCTTTGCAACAAAGGCTTAAGTTTTTTGAAAAATAAAAACACCTTTTGAGTTTTTGATAAGAAACCTATGGAAGTTATTTTTTTCCAGCAGATCTTTTTAGAATTTTCACTTATAAGGTTTTTTTTTTTTTTCTTTCTCTCTCTCCACACACACACACACACACACACACACACACACACACACATGTACATGAGCAAGCACATGCATGCAGGGCTTCCCTGGTGGCTCAGTGGTAAAGAATCTACCTGCAATGCAAAGAGACACAGGTTTGATTCCTGGGTCAGAAAGATCCCCTGGAGATGGAAATGGCAACCCACTCCAGTATTCTTGCCTGGGAAATCCTGTAGACGGAGGATCCTGGCAGCCTACAGTCCATGGCGTCGCAAAAGAGTTGGACACGACTTAGGGATTAAACCATGCATATATATAACTTAAAATATGTATTTTACTATTGCTTACAATGAACACTGACCTTTTATCTTGTGATGCATTGCAGTCCTAGAAAGAAGTCTGGTTCAGGGTCTCCCAACTTCAAAGGAATCAGCATCAAATCTATGGAAGAAAACAGGTAAAAATTCAAAATCTCTATTTCTACCAGAAGAATAGACCTGGCTTCATGGGGCAATAAAGTTGCTAATGGAGAGAGATGAACACATGCAAAGAGCCATGAGCCCTATCTTATTAAGTACAGATCTGTGGATTACATGCTTTCATTTCTTCCTAACCAGATGGGTTGAATTCTGAAAAATTAGTTTTTTACTCCCCTCTTCTGAGTGAGAAAACAGTAATGGAAAAGACTGGGATGACGAAATGTAGGAAAGATTTATGAGGGCTGTGGTTAAGGCTTTTGCACCATGTTCTTTGGAAGGAAACAGAGACAGTTTGGCTAAGAATGAAGGATGGAGAATGAAAGGGTGGAGCAAAGAGGTTGTTGGGAGAAGGAGAGCACTGAACTGGGGAAAAGCCATTGAGAAGGGTCTATGGAAGGTGAGGGGCCAGAGAGTGAAGAATAACAGGAGAGGTGACTGGGGTCAGGTGAAGTTGCAATGTGTGACATGGTCAGCCATGCCTAACAAGATTCTGTGCTATGGATGTTTTCAGAAGATTACAACATGATAGCTGAGTTGCTTTGTTGGGTTGTAAGTTGTTAAAAATATTTTGAGTTAGCTGCAACATTTACAAATTGGAAGATTTCACAGAGAAATTCTGAGTTTTGGATACTTCTGCAAAATCAGATCTGGCAACACTGGATCTACATTCCTGGACAGAAAACTTAAATGGAGCTTAGGAGTGTCTGACCTCTTTACAAGACTAAGCCTCTCCAGGTTGCTCCAGCCTCCTCCTCATCCTTAGAACCCAACTCCTTAAATTAATATACCTAGTTCCTTTGGGCAGGTGAATGCACTCCTGCTTGACTCCGGTATTCCTGTGATTTTGCAACTCTGTTTTCTGCTCTACATCTAATACCTGGCAGATAATCGATGATCAATAAATGTTTGTTGAATTAATAGAAGATAATGCCTTGTTGTATTATGAACATGCAGGTCTGTTCTTCATGGGAGATTGTAAGATCTTGTAGGGTGAGGATTGTATCTTCTCATCTTTGTATCTTCCGTGTCAACACAGCAGAGTAAATATTTAATAAACAGTGGTTCAATGTTGCACACATATTGTGAGGCTAAGCAGTTGCTGTCTTTATAAAGAGAAAGAATTTTATTACTGAGAGATGGAAGATAGCGGGTCCGCTAAGCTGATGGCCACAGTAAGCCGAGCAAGAGCGTACAACCTGGCCAGGATGCCAAAGGGGTTGCTGGCCTCTGAGCACAGAGCCCGTCCTCAGAGTAAGCTGATGTCTTTTGATCATTAGCTCTCAGGCTGTAAGAGAAAGCTTTTGGAAGTCCTACCTGTTACTCTCTTTGGTTGCCCCCTTGCCTTTGATTTCATTTCTCTTGGCCCAGTTTGATCTGCCTCTGGACTCCTGCTTTCCCTTCATTCACTTTTTACCCTTCATTTGTCCCTCCCTTAAGTCTGGTTACACATCCTTTCATTTTCCTATGTAGCCATCTCCAAACTGACATCCCAATTTTGTGATTTTTTGCCAGGTTTGGCTCACATTTAAAGCAGAGAAGGGTACTGATGGTTGGGAGTGGAGAATGAGAAGGAACTGGAATTGTCTATTTACCTTTTGTGTTCCGTTTATAATTTTTGAACAAAACCACTCTCCAATAAGACCATCTGGGGAGGTTCAGGAACACAGGCTCAAGCCCCAGACTTCTTGGGGTTTTATTCTAACTCTGCCTCTTATCAGTTCTGTGACCTTGGGTAAACTATTTAGCCTCTCTGACCTTAGTGTCCTTATTTGTAAAATGAAAATAACAATAGTGTGACTCATAATGTCATTGTGAAAATTGGGTAAATATAGGTACATTGCCTAGAACAGTGCTGGCATATAGTAAATGCTCTGATTTCCAAAGCAATCTGTGTCCAAGGTTTTGTGAGCCTCTGTTATCATATCTGCACTCTTGTTTGGACCAAACTATATGTATAACTTAATTTTTACCCACTCATCCCTCTGCCATTCCAAGCACAGAGCTATGGATCACTCATTTATTTAATCGGTATTTACCTAGTGATTGCTAAGTGCCAGATATTGTTCTAGGCTCTTGGATACAGTGCAGTTTTGTCTTTGTTTTCATGGGTTTTATACTCAACCTGGAGAAGAGGTTCAATAAAAAAAGCATCTCAGCACTTTAAAGAACCTCTCAGTGTATTTTATAGTGCCATGAGTCGGGGATTACTTTGTATGCTGTGAGTGTGTGTGTGTGTGTGTGTGTGTGTATGTGTGTGTGTGTAAAGTCATTTTAGAGAGGTTGGTTAAGGAGGATTTCTCTGAGCGGTGACATTTGGATGGAAACCTGAATGATTATAGAGCAAATCAGCCTTGCAATGAGCTGGCTAAGGGTGTTTCAGGAAGAGCAAATAGTAACTATAAAATCCCCAAGGCTAGAATGAGCTTGACAGTTTCTAGAAAGAAGACATATGTGGTTGGGGCAACACTGGACTCTGATGGAGAAAGGTACAAGAGGCGATCAGACATGATTTCATAGGCCTCGCGGGGCAGGGGAGATGCTTGAATTTTACTCTATATGTCATAGGAACTGTTGGAGGATTTTAAGTAAGAAAATGACATAGTGGTTTTATGTTTTCAAAATACCATGCGGTTGAATGACTATTATACATACATATTGTCAGTATTTCTGGAAAGAATAATTTAGTTAATTAATTACATGTTGTATGCAAGGCATAGACCATCTATAAGTAAGAGAGCCCCAAACAACAGTGACTTAAATGACTGAAATGCAGTAGCTTATTTCTCTTGTGCATGGAAGTGTGGAAGTAGGCAATTCCAGGGCTGATACGGGGATTTGGCTAGGTGAAAAACTCAGAGTACAGTACCATTTCAGCTCTCTGGTCTACTATCCCTAAGTGTAACCTTCAGCCTTATGGTCCAAAATAGCAGCAAGAGCTCCAGCCATTGCATCAGTCTTCTCGGCAGTATGGATGAAATTGGAAAGAACATATGCAAATTGTCTTGAGGTTGACATATGACACATCTGCTTATGTCTCTTCAGCCACAACTTAGTCCTATTTCCACAATTATCTGTAAAGAAGGTCAAGGAGTGTAGTCTTTATTCTGAGCAACTATGTGAGCTAAAACCTACGAATTTTACTACTGTAGAAGAGGGAAGACAGATATTGAGGGTCATTTAGCAACCTCTCTGCCATATAATTCTGTTTTTAAACTAAATTCAAGTTCATTAAAGCTGGAAGTGACTTAGAGATTTGCTAGGTTAACCACTTCTGTGGTACCATTTATACAGTTGCTTTAACTCAGTTCCAGAATCTCCAGTACCCAGAGTCTCCTGGAGAGTCAGTCACTAGCTTCACTGGCGGGAGTGTGCTGTCTCCTTGGGTCTTCTTAGCAAGAGCCAGTTATGAAGTTCCCCAGCCCCTTACTCCCTCGCACAATAAACAACATCCAGTGGAACTGTGTGGGATGAGTGGATTTGAGTGTAATTTGAAAATGCCAACCTCAAAAGCCTAAGAAGCATCAATCTCAAAGGTCACTATTGAGAAATCTCATCTCTCAGTTCCCCAAAGGAGGCTCTTTGAGATCCTGGTCAGCAAGTAGTAGGTTTGGATCAGGGATGGGCCTTTAACAGGTGGGGTCTTCCAGCTCCCAGAATCAGTTTTCATTTTCCTCTTTTCTTTCTTATTTTAAAAAATATTCATGCCCTGATCAGCAATGCATTCCCTAGAGCAGAATAGAGATGACCCCACGGAGCACTGGGCTCTGTTGATGGGAATTGCTTTTACCTTCTGGAAAGAGAATAGGCCACAAAGGATCAATCTTTTCTCTGTTGTATCTCTTTCAAGTTGAACTGCATTGGACAATGAGTGGATTAAAAAAAAAATTCTATGGCCTGGTGTGCCTCAGATGCATTTGCCAATTTTAACATCATTCTCCAAGTTATATAAAACTGGAGAATAAATGCCCAAGCCTTCTGTACGGTGAGCAGTTTACTTCCCAGGCAGGGATCACATTTGTAACAAATCTCCTCAGAGATGCATTTTGTAAGTGAAGTGAAGAAATCATTAGCGAAGCAATATTTGAAGAAGCAGCCTGGCCCAGTTTTGAAAGCAACTCTATTTTAACCTTTAAAAGATATCATTTTACTTACCAGGCTGCTTATTACAATTACACAGTGTTTTCCTTGGCCCCTGGCTCCATTAAACATATGTTTTATAGCAAGTTCTCAATTACATTATCCTGACAGGCTGGCTCATAAGGGCATGTTATAAAGTAGAGAGACTGCAAAGCGCTAAACTGGCCCTCATTAAGTTTATAGTTTTATTACCTTGTTTAGGGCACTTTTTCTTCCCTTCCTCTCACCGACTTTATTTTGTGACATTTAATTTATAAGAAGCAAGGGGACACTCTTGTCCTTGTGGCTGGCAAACTCTCCAGCAAGAGGCATTGAAGGGATGTGTCTTTAGCACGTGATGCCCATCCCACTGCCCTCCTCTGGCCGTTAGTAAATTGCTTTTCTTTCCCCTAAAGGTTGTCCGCTATGTCAGTACCCTTTTAGTGTTAAACAGCAATAGGCTATGCATTTTGGTCTAAGACTGGTTGCTCTTAGATGGAGATGAGCTCTTCACAAGCTTGCAGGGCACACTTAGGTCAATGGGTATTTAACAAATGATATGTATCACTTCCCCTAGTTGGCCATCTTTGCTGATCTGCATGAGCAGTTCCTTTGCGCCAGCCCACAGTCAGCCTCTTGGAGAGGTTGGGCTGGATTCTCTCACCGCAGCACTGAGGTCAGCTGAACTATTTTAATTTACAGAACATTACACATGCATAAATATATTTATATCTCCATACCCCGACAAGGGAATTAAATCAGTTTGAATTTATGTAAAATGTATTATCATTATTGGACAAGGAAAGAGGATCGTGCTCAGATGCACAAATATCATCTGGCCACTGCTAATTATAGGCATGTTAAAAAATGGCTGGTGGTTGCTTCTGAACCCAGACGGAATCTGTGGATGTTGATTATGAAGAGCTATTATATATTGATAGGTTAGGATTTATTACTGAAAGTATAAACTGATTGCTCCGGATTGCATGGTAGTCGGACACTGGGGAATCGGTCTTGGAGCTGTTAGACCAGGGTAATCTATCAGGAGGAGGGGAGTGTATTCTATCAATTAAGGAACAAGCAATTCTACTGATTTGCTATTGGCAAGCTAATAGAGGTAATGGGTTTTCCTAGACAGTCCAGGTACCGTACAGCCGAGTTGGGGAAAATAGTGACATTAGACAAATAGATGAGCAGTTCATTAAACCTAAATGAAGCCTGTGATGGGGCCAGAGAGCTGGAGGACCCTTGGCTCTAGAATGTCCTGTGTGGGAGCCTCTTAGGTGGAAAGAGGTGGTTGAACCAATAAGAATGTAGATGCCTTCTGCCATTGATATATGCAGCAAACTAATGTTCATGGGATACTCACAGGAACCCTTTGGTGTGAAAGCATGTCAGCAGTGTATATCACTAAGCTGGTGTCGCAATAATGGTGCATTAAACACAACCTCAAAAAGCTTAGTGGCTTAAACAAAAATGCTTATCTTTCTTGCTCATGGGTCTGTGGGTCATTGGGGGTTTGGCTTTACCCCATGTGTGCAGCTCCTGCACACAGGTGGGCAGGGTGGTGGCTAGCCAGGGCACGTGCTTCTCTTGGCTTCAGCAGACGCACGGATGTCCAAGTCAAACTCTACAGGCACATTTCTACATCTGCTAGAGTCATGTCCACTCACATCCTGTTGGTCAAAGGAAGTCTCAGGGTCAAGCCAACATCCAGGGGCAGGGAAGCATACTGAGCCCACAGCAAGAGTGTGAATATATAAATTTACTATGGGGAAGAAGAGAAATGTGATCAACAAGCTATAAGGCACCTTCTGTAGTAGAAGCTGAGTTTGGATCCCCCTCCTCCTCCTCCTTCCCCTCCCTATCCCCCCCACCCTTCCTCAGAGCCCATTAGGCCGTACTACTGTTTGTCCCTAGTCTCCAGAAGCAGACTTTGTGCTTTAATCCTACTCCTCTTCAGGTGGTGCCAAGTTGGTGTATATTACAGCATATCAACCAACATTGTTTATAAATTGAACTCAATTTTTAGAATAAAAACTTTTGCACTACTGCCACTTTTTACTGCAGAAGTCACCAGTGAGTTCCTTTGCTCTCCCAGATATGTCTCATGTTTGCTTTCCTTAAACAAAAGCTGACAAACCAAAGGTAACAAGGATGTAGCTGCAGCCCATCTGAAGTAAGGCAAAAAGGACAGGGAGGGCCAGCGCACTTAGCAGGGAGAGTGAGAGAGCAGTGCAGGTGGGCTCTTAGAGTCTGCTTGGTCCCCTCTGTGTGTTAGTGCTGAGTTACTAGGCGGTGAGCTAAAGTTTACTCGAACAAAAACTCCGTGAAGGCAGGAATTTTTGTCTGCCTATGTCCATTGCCACATTCCCTGAACTATAACCAGATGCAGGGAACATGGTGGCTTCTCAAAATGAATTAACTGTGTGGATGAATGAATGAATGAAGGTGAAACCAGTTCTTTTGGGACAACCATGGCCTCTAATGATGTCCAAGTTTAGGTTGTAAATAGAAAGTTTATCTTTTCTTTTCATTTAAGGGGTAGGAGGGATGACCTTGAAGAATGGGGAAGCAGAGAGGAGAAGTAGCCTTGGAACCTCAGCTTAGAGACAGGGGTCAAGAAGGCTAAAGAGAAGGCTAATGTCTATTCTTTGTCCTATATTAAGTAGCAAGGGTCTTATAGCTCCTTGTCTTGCCTCACCACAAATAGCCTTCCTATAAGGCCTGTAGAAACTTCCAGGCCACAAAAATAAAGCACAAAACATTTAAAAAGCCAAAAGAAGGGGGATCTTGATTCTTGTAGGCAAGGCAGAAATTACAGCTGGTTTGTCAGGGGTAGAAAAATAAAAGACTTAGCCCTAGCTTGGCTGTGGTAAATAGGCAAGCAAAGGGATAAAATAGCAACCAGCCAACGAGAAAACTCAACCCAACCAGGGCAGGGACAGACTTTTACAATGCGGTAGCTTTAGAGCCCAACCCAGATCCTGGGGCATGGTGAATGCTTCACAGAGACTGAAAACATCCAGCTGCCATTGTTGTGTCATTCATGGGGTGATCCGAGGAAGGGAGAAAGGTGATTGGCCAGGACGAGAAACCATAAGATTGGATTGGCCACCTGACCTCAGGCACCACAATTTCTCTGGTTGGAATGTAATTTCTGGGCTTTCACCCAACACCCAAGACTGTTCAGTACCAAGCTTCTACACACATACAACATTCTATAACAAGCACACACTTCTAACCCATGCTGCTTGAATATAGGCCACTGATATAACTCTACTGATTTCTGTCTCACCCACCCTGGAAGATTTTCATCCATCCTAGATTCTAATTTCTAAGACTCTTTATCTCCTCCTGACCTGTCTTGGCAGCTTTGAATTTTGGGTTTCTCCGGTTGGCCTTTCCCAGACTCCTTATCATCATATTTCCCAAACCCACCTCCTCAAATTTCCCTAAATCTTGCTCCTCCTTCTAGAACCCCTCTCTTAATTAACTGATCAATCCTCTGAGATACCTTCTCTTCTCTTTCCCATGCCTAATTAAAAACATGCTGTCATTTTTTTTTTTTTGCCCTAAATATTTTCCAAGGCCATTTCCTCATCTCTAAGCCTGCAAATGCTGTTCTGGCTCCAACCCTATCATTTCTTGTTGGTGCTATCAAACCAGCCTACCACCTGGTCCCCGCCTCAGGTCTCACCCTCTTCCTATTTATCCTCTTAGCCGCTGCCTGAGGGACTCTGTTTAAAATGCAAATCTGGCCAGTGAGCCCTCTGTCTCAGCCTACCTCCGGGTATGTGTAAGCTCCTTACAAACACGTGGAGGTACCCCTCCCGCTGCCCACCTCCCCAACCTCATCTCCTGCTGCTGCTTGACTAACACTGACTACCCAGAAGGCTTTGGATGGTTTAGGGTTTGTTCTCTGCACACACTTTGCTGTTTTAAGTCTTGGCCTCTTCTTAACTCTATTGTCTTGTGAGCAGCATTTTTTTTTTTTTTTTGGCCTGAGTATCTCTCAGCTTCGAGCTGCCTGTGTGCGAGCTAAGTCGCTTCAGTCACGTCTGACTCTGCGATCCTACGGACTGTAGCCTGGCACACTTCTCTGTCCCTGGGATTCTCCAGGCAAGAATACTGGAGTGGGTTGCCATTTCCTCCTCCAGGGGACCTTCCCAGGGATCAAACCTGCGTCTCATTTCTTTCCTGCAGTAGCAGGAGGTTCTTTACCATTAGGGCCACCTGGGAAGCCAGAATCTGCTTGCCAGTACAGGAGAGAGTAAGAGGCACCAGTTCGATCCCTGGGAAGATCCCATGGGGGAAGAAATGGCAACCCACTCCAGTATTCTTGCTTGAGAAATGCCATGGACTGAGGAGCCTGACTGACTATAGTCACAGGGTTGCAAAGAGTCACACCGTTCGACTGAGGCATGACACAGGTCTCTCTTACTTACTATCTATCTCTCAGCTCTTGTGCCTTCTCTTCAGGGCAGCACTAAGTGCTCCTCCTCTAGGGTCACACAACATCGTGTGGCTCCCTCATCATTTAATAATATTTCACTTCCCTTCTTCCAGGCTTACCAGGCAATACACCATTTAAGGAAAGAGATCTTTTTTATTCACCTTATTACCACCAGCATATAGCATAGTGCCTGATGCATGGAAGATGCCCAGTACATATTTGCTGGGCTGACCAGAATTGACTCTGCATTTTCCTTGCTTTTCTTACCTCTGACTTATCAGCCTTCAATGATGAGAAGTCAGCATGAGGCAGAGGTTTTCTTTTGGAGCCTAAAATCGGTAACTTTGTCATTGTACACCTAACTGAAAAAGAAAAAAAAAATCAACTTTGATGTTTTTGGAGGCTACATCTGAAGTTGAAAGGTTGACGTTTGCATCATGATAGAAAGTAGTGGTCTTTTCAAATGATTTTGCTTCAACCTTCCCAATAAAACAAATGAACTGTGTGCATGGGATTTTGACGTGCTGGTTTTTCTTTGACACTAAAATGAAATGAATGTGCAAAGGCACAAAAACAGTATGTATCCTCAATTGGATAAAAGCTCACCTTTATCTCCCTCTGACCCTTTTATTTTCACAATACTAAAGAAATATTAAAAATGGTAGGGGCTGGCAAATTTTTAGAAAAGCTATCAGTTCCCACTCACTTTCCATCCCGTTGCTCTAGCGTAACCTTGACCTCCTCTTCCTCTCACCTCTGCAAATACTTCCCAGAGTTGGCTTCCTTCTGCTTTCTGAAGCCCACAATTGACATCCACACAATGGAAAAGTCTCTGTTGCATGATCTTTTCTTGGAATCCATTCCCCTGGGCTGTGAAGGCTTGATCTAATCACTGATCAACATGTCTTTGGAGAAAGTTCCAGGACCCCTGGACCACCTCTCCCACCCCCAGATAAATGGGGCTTTGAGTAGAGGCACATCTAGGTTCTAAGGGGAGGAAGGAGGGCCTGGGGGGATGTGAGGGTGCATGCCAGGTGGTGGTGTGGAAATTAGCACAAAGATAGCCCCCCCTCCTTTTGATTACATTCTCTTCATTGTGTTTCTTTCACACTGGTTCATCTTTAGATCACAGTCTATAGGCACTGTGGCCATCTATAAGCTAAAAATTTGGAGAATGGGCTCAAGGGAAACCATGGGCCCTCTTGCTCCCTTCTAGAACTGCTAAGGGACTAGGAGCCTAGGCTTTGGGCAAGTGATCTGATGAATGTGTGCAAATATGCATGTTATGTGTGAGTATGAGAATATGAACTGTTTGTGTGTTTATGTGAACGTTTGTGTGGGGTTGTGAGAATGTATGTAAATGTTTGTAGGTGTAGGTACTTATGTGAATGTGCGTGAGTGTATATTTGTGTTTGTGTGTGTGTTGTGTGAGTGGTATGTGGATATGAGTGTGAATGTATGGTTTTCTGAATGTGTGTGTATATGTCTGTGAGTTTGGAGATACAGTGTTTTGAGAAAAACTCCCTTCTCCCACCTCCAGTTGTTTCCCTGACACAATGTTCTGCAGCGACAGAACCACATGACCTTAAGTCCCTCGTGAGTGCCATCATGCAGCCTCCCCCTGCCACATCATCCAGATAAACCTACATTCTATGTATAAACAACATGCTTTGACTTCCACTTCCAATCATGCTTGTATTCTCTGATCTTCTCTCAGAGAGATGTGCCAGAGTGGCTTCTGCTCTTACAATGAGTTGTTAGTTACAGGACCAGGAAGAGAGGAAGTGTCTAGTGTAAGTCCTGAAAAGCCAATTTAAAGAATGGGAAGGCTTGAAATAGAGGGAAGATTGTAGGGCTTGGAGAAAGTTTCTGGACATAAGAGGTGACAGTTGTAATTTTGTATATATGCCTTGTAGCCATATACCTTTTTTGAGTGAGAGGGGGATCCTTAAAAGTACCTACCAGAGCAAGAAACTCCTGATAAACATGTAGAAAAGTATATTTCCAAAGAATATTCCATAGCAATATTTTCCCTCCTATGTTTATTTGCAAGGTGATATTGTTATTATATTTGTCTATTTATCCTCCCCTTGAATAAATCTGAGCTGTGATCTATTTTGACTAAAAGAATATGACAAAACTGACACCATGTAACTTTTGAGGCCAGGCTTTTAGAAGTCTACAGCTTATATCTTCACCTTCACTCTCCATTGTGACAAGCTTGTCACGTGGAGATGCCCATGTGGATGGGAACTGAGGTGCTCTATTAACAGCTCACATTGAGCTTTCAGCTGACATCCAGCTCCAGCTCCCAGTCCTGTGGGTCAGTCCTCTTAATACTTCAGCCTATTTGAATCTCTGCAGGACTGTAGACACAGTCAATAACACCTGAAACAGAAGAATCACTCAGCGGAGCCCAGTCAACCCACATAGTTATGAGCAGTAACAAATGGCTATTGGTCCTTGAAGACACTAATTGTGGGGGAAGTTCATTATGTGCCAACAGATCACCAATTTACTAGGTGACGTTACTGCTGTTGATTGAGCTGGGTAGTGAGCAGGCTTTCTCCACAATTGCCAGAGAGTGAGCAAAAATCAAGTTATGCAGAAAGCAGATGATTGGAGAAGGCATGTTTCATTTATGTTTTTCTTTATGGAGAAGTAGTCATTAAATCTCTAACCTTCATATGATATAAAATAGTTAAAAGAAAATGTTAATTGCATTTATTGTTGAAAAATGGCTGCTTATCTATATTAAACATTTCTACAGTGAACATTTACTGTCTCTGTAACAAGATAAAATATTATTAGAAACAGTTAATGGGCTTCTTATTTAGCTTTTCTGAAAGTGGCATATTACCTTAAGGCATGCTGTACCTCATACTGTGAAGGCAGGGCGATTTTTTTTTTTTTTTCTGAGAACATTAGCGTTTACTTAATTATTAGAAAGTTCTAATGAGGATTTCACTGCCTGGCTTTCAAAAATTCTTTTTTATTTAGTGAATAGATTTAAATTGTACTTTGTCAGCTTGAAATGTGAAATCCTCCTTTTGAGTCAGTCTTAGTTAAGTTAGATCATAGATTTAGCTGGGTTCAGAGAGAAAGGCCCTTGGGCTGGCAGGGTGCAAGGCACTGTAGGTTACCATCTTTCTACTTTTATTCATCTATTAACCATTATCTTATGTCAGTGAATACCAGTTCATATGCTTCTCCCCTCTTCCTGGAAACATGTCTGAACTATTTTTGCAGTCACCATGTGTCTGTGTTCTGGTTCATGGGATGGCCCGTTCAGAACATCCATGATTTCTTAGCCTCCGTCCTCTGGTCCAGTTCTATAGTACCTGGGAAGTCACATGATGAGGAAAGTAGTACCACCAGATGGAAGGGGATCTCTACATGACTAAGTGGAGGGTGTCAACATAACCACCCACCTCAATGACCTGCAATGGACTATGACTTGAGCATGAAAAACATCTTTGTTATGTTAAGCTACTGACATTTTCTTGGTTTAGCTATTAGCATTCCCTGAGTAATATGTGTTTATGCTAGAAAATGCTTTATGTTTTTATAGATATTATCTCATTTGATACCCACAATACCTCTGTGATCCAGGAAGGATGAATGTATCCCCATTTTACAGAGGAGAAAATTGAAACACAGAAAGGTGGCTTCTTTGCCCAAAACAATGTTCTCTGGTCAGTAAATGGCAGAGCATTGACTTGCCTTCAAGTTTAATTCTTTTTCATCTTTCTCCTGCTGACTTTCTCTAACTCAGGTCTGATTTCCTGGATGAATTTTATTTTGGTTCTAGTCTATGGAGCTAAACATCACAAAGCAGTGCTTTGCCTTCCTTTTTCCCAATGAAGAAAATCAAACTAAAGCAATTCCTTTTTGTGAAATCAAGGTGAATATGGTGAGAATTTCCAAGTGCTCCCCAAATAGGTTAAATAATAAAATGGATTTTTATGCCAGCATTTCACATTTCACAAAATGTAGTCTGTAGTCCTGAAAGATGGCTAGTGTAAAAAGGGATCCTGATCAAATACTCATCAGTTCTGGGTACTATATCCCTCTTGGAGATTAGCAATAGACATTAGCACATTAAAGGCTCTGAGAATTTCTGTAGTTAAACCATCTATTCTGTGCTGTGACACGACTAAGTATTTTGTTCTACAGAACATAGTTTTGGTAACTCTGGTTTAGATGCTTACTTCTTTTAATATAGGGAATGGGATTTAAAATATTTTGCAATTCTTTTTTGTTCTATCGTTGTATTATATTATCAGTTTCTTTATTCACTTTATTGTTCTTAATTATTCTTTAAATATTCATTTTCTTCCTCTACTTCTTCCTCTTCTTCCTTTTCCTCCCAACTTCCTCCCCCAGTTCTTCTCTTCCTACTCTTTATTCTTCTGCTTCTTTTGCTTTGTCATTGTTTTTTTTTTTTTTTTTTTCGATTTCTAAAATTATTAACACCTGTCTTGGTCCTTTCAGCTGCTATAGTAAAGTACCACAGACTGGGTTTCTCTCAGTACTGGAGACTAGAATTCTGAAATCAGCATGCCAGCATGGTTAATTGAGGGCCCTCTTTTAAGTAGCCAACTTCTTAATGTATCTTCACAAGGTGGAAAGGACTGGGGAGCTCTGTCAGGCCTCTTTTATAAGGGAAATAATCCTACTCATGAGGGCTCCACTCTCATGATTAATCACCTTCCAAGGGCCCCACCTCCTAATACCATCAAAATAGGCATTGGGATTTCAACATATGAATTTTTTGGGTATATATTCAGACCATAACAGTTCCCTACTCTAGTTGATCAGAGAATGCAGCAGATAAAAAGGACTTGAATTTCAGTAATCATTTGACAAAACATATAAGATTATCTCTGGACACAAGATGGCTAAATGTAGGTTAAATGGATCATGGTGACTGACAGACTGTGGGAGAGGTAGCAGTGGCTGCCTTTAGTTGCACCTGATTCAACAATTTTAGCAGTGATCGGATGAGCACATTAACAGTAAGTTGATTGTATTTATGAATGATGGCAAGATGGAAGGGCTAGATGCCATGGTCAGGATCCTTCAAAATCTCAGACAAAGATGAATTCAACAGGACATCATTTAACAAGGATAAATTTAGAGCCATGCTCTTAAATCTAGAAGCTCTACTGTATAACTATAGTATCAGATAACATGACTGAACAGAGCAAAATATAAAAAGGTCTTAGGGTTTCTAATTTGATTGTACACTCAATATATAATCTTGTGGCTTCCATTTAAAAACGCCAAAGTAAAACATTTTAACCCTCAAAACCCACTCAAAACTTAAAAGAAAAAGAAAAAAAATCTCTTTATTCAATGAAACCAAAGAAAAATGACACGTCCCAAACCATAAAGCGAGACGCACACATGGCAGATGCTGTGGCTTACGGGCTGAGATGTGGGAGCTTGCTAAGAGTAGCGATATGAATCCTTAGATTATCCTTGGGTAAGGATGTGAGATTAATGTGTCATAAATCTGACAGATGTGGACAATGATGCATCTAGGCCAAAAATAGGTCAAAGGAGAGATCGGAATGCCTCCAAAAAGACTTCATTCCAACCACTGAAAGGAGAGGAAGTTAGATTTGAAGGTGGAAGCTTACTGACATGCCATTTCTATTGTCTATCATGATACAGTTCACATACAGAGAGGTAATGGGTGAAGGGTATAAGGGGAAGGAAGGGAGGAAACCAGTAATTGCCAGATCGAAAGCCAGAGAACTTGTTACCTAATGGTTTTCCTGTGAATCTCACTGACCACATGGAGCCCAAAACAGTGAGGAAAAATGGCCCCAGGATAGCAGTTTGCTGAAGGAAACTGTGGTATTATTTATTCCCTCCTTCAATGGAATATTATATTAATATATCCATGCTCTTCCATGGCTTATGGTGGCAGAATTTGTTTCTCATTCCTTGACTTTGGGCGTGGTCACATGAATTGCTTTGACAATGGAAAGTTAGCAAATATGATACAGACAGGGGCTTGGAATTTGCATGCATAGTTGGTTAGCACTCTTGTATCTCTATAATTGCGATGACAAAAAGGCAAATTTTTTTCATCCATGTGGCATATGGGATCTTAGTTCCCTGACCAGGGATTGAACCTGCACCACTTAGCCTAGGAAGCACAGAATCTTAACCACTGAGCCCCCAGGGAAGTCCCTGCCATGTGAAAAGTATGCAGTGGTTAGCTACTTCCTCATCACCCTGCCCTAGAGTGAGATGCAGAAGACATTAACCTTCCAGGGACCATGGAGGCAAGTCCAGCTGAAGCAAAGCTTTTCCAGCCAGCTCACAAACTCATGAATAAATGTTTTGTTAGACATTGAGCTTTACATGGTTTATTAAACATTTTTAATGCTGTGATAGTGGAATAATACAACCATAAAAGTGAGGGCTCTGAACTCTGTAGTTTCTTCTGTATCCTACTAAATCAATCCTATGATAGTCTCTCTTTTTTAAAGATAGTAATTTTTAATTTTTATTTTAATTTTATTTTTTTATTATGGCTGTGTGTAGGCTTTCTTTTATTGTGGCTAGTTGGGGCTACTCTTCTCTGTGGTGTGCAGGCTTCTTATTGCAGTGGCCTCTCTTGTTGCTGAGCGCAATCTCAGTAGTTGTGAAGCATGGGTTCAGTTGCCCTGTGGCATATGGGATCCTCCTGGACCAGGTATCAGACCCATGTTCCCTGTACTGGCAGGCAGATTCTTAACCACTGGACCACCAGGGAAGTCCCCTATGATAGTCTTAAGCAGGTAGTGACTCCTATGAAAAATAAGCAGAAAGGTGGGAACTATGTTTGAAAATCTGCAACAGAAATTGAAGAAAGGAAAGTAAATAAAGGAAGATGAAGAATTTCTTCCACAAGATGAATTATTCACAGAAAATAAAAGAAGATTTTAAATAGGTCTTCTATATTTCAAAGAAATTATGTACAACCTGATCTCTTAAAAAATAAATTCTGAGAAAGGATACAGGGATTGAATGGAGAGATTATGGACCATAGAACTGATGGAGATTTTTAAAAACCTAGTAAATACAGGAGATTTTAGAAACTAGTACACCAGACATTCTTTTCCCAAAATCCTTTAGAACTTCCTGTACATCTTAAGCCATTTTGTTCAGTCTTCTTTTACATCCTGTGAGCTTTTCTGTATCATCTCAATAATGCCCATTTTTGCTTGTTATCCAAAGATATTTTCAATATCCAAAGACTTGTAATTTAAGAACTCTGATATACACCTAACCTGAGAATAGCCTAAAATAGGCATTTAAATTTTGCTTTTAGAACACTGAGCATTCTAGAAAAACATATCTTTAAATTATTTTATCATTAGGATGAATATTTATTTATTCACAATCATATTCCTCCTTTCTATTCCATGCTTATAATATCAGAGAAGTGTTAGCCAAGTTAGAGATCTAAATTAGATTCCAACCCAGTAATCTAAATTTAATAAAATGTGCTGTCACTGCTATTGGGGATGGCAAGGGATTTTGCAAAGTACAAGAGAATGTATTTTATCTTCACAATTAGTAGTCTCTCTATTAGTGAGATTCTGATCCTGATAATTAATATCTGGTAATGCCACAGGTGAATTATGAAGGGCCCATTTCACACACAGGGATAGATGAATAATCCCACTATAAACCCATTAAAAATGCACAGGCCGCAAAGAGTATAGGTTAATAAAGTGCCCAATAAATAAATTAAGATACTGGCCATAAATTACTGTGTTCTGTCAACATCAAATTTGTTAACCACAGTACAGCAGAGAGTTTTAGATTGAATTAGTGCTGTGACTGAATTAATAGGAGAGAAGAAAGAGGATGTGAGAGGGAACAGTATTCGTGAATGAAGGAAGTTACTTCAGTGAGTTAGAGCTTGTGCAGTTATGAAAATTCAAGTGCATCAATCAGCATGGGTTGGGTTATGCTGCTATAACAAATCCCCAAATCTCAGTGAACTAAAACAAAAAAGATTTATTTCTCTCCTATATCTCATGTCCACAGCCACTTAGCCAGATGCTTCTTGTCATGATTGTCTTCATTTCTGGATCCAGGATGACAGAGAAATCATCTGGAGGATTGCCAGTTTTCAGATCAAAGGGAAAATGAAATCTCTGGGGAATGACTCCAGGAATTAAATGCACAACTCAGATGTGACATATGTCATTTCTGCTTGGAAGCTATTGGTCAGAACTAGTCACTGGCTCCACCTAACACAAGGAAGTATATAATCCTACCAAGTGCTCTGAAGTCAGGTAAAAATATCTGATAAATAGATTAAGAACTATGGCTTCATTTGAAAGAAAATGGCAGATGGCTTAATTTGAAATGACTTGAAAAATTTTTGATTGGGCTCTAAATGCTTCCGAATGTTAACTACTGGCAACAAGAAACTTAGCTGTACTACTCAGCAGGTAGGGTATGAGAAGGCTGTTCTTAAAAACTATGTCCTAATAATCATTCATACCTCATCCTTTCCTACAAAACATATCTTAACTCCTTTGTACACAGAACCCTAAAAACGAAGCTCAATAACAGGTGGTGAAACTCAGCTTCTTTATGTTTCGGAGGATGGGAGTAATGAGGGAACTCTTTAAAAGCTTCTTCTGAATATTAAGCAGAAACTCAATAGCAAATAATTTGTTCTATGTCTTCTTTAGGTTTGTCACAATAGTGATAGCTAGACTTCTTTTTTCCCACTTGGAATACTTTAGATCATTTGAATAACACAGTGTTATTTCAGGTCTCTGGTTTTATTTTTACTCATTTATCCCTCCATTCCTTTTGCATTTTATTTATCTTTACCCTCAGGAAGGAAAATACTGGCAAACCCTAAGGTGCTCTTCTGCTTACTAGCTTGTGGAGAGTCTAGCAAAAAGCCACTTGAAAGCAGCCCTTGGCGCCTTTCCTTGTGCAACAGCTCAAGAAGTGCACAGAGATATTACATTTCACTGTTGGTTCTTTGAGTGTGAGAGCAAACCAGCTTTCTAAAGTTGTCATTAAAAGTTCATGAAAGGCGTGGTGCCTCTTGTTAAACGCCTAGACTGAAGTAAGTATTAAGAAACACACTGAATTTTAACTTTAAAGTCTGTACACTTAAGAAAAGATATAGAGTACATTACAGACTAAGGTAATAAACAGAATAATTCATGACTCCCTGAGGGGGTTGGGCTTTTTTTCTAGGGGGCAAATGAGCAGGAACAGAATGCCTCTCAAGCCCTTGAGGGAAGAATGTATTGTGTAGCTAATTCTCATGGGCACAACTACTACTTTATTCAATGGGAAATTGTGTTTTTTTATTCAACATCTGTTTTATCACTTTTCTCCTCTTAATCATCTCTTTTTCAACATTGCAGCCTGTTTAATCATATCTCAAGCATGGAAAAACAATTGCTTGGCGATCAGTGATTTGTATCCTCTCTGTCTTGATCAGCAGAGGGAAATTAATAATAAACTACTTCACAGAGGCATAGGACATTATTCCAACCAGTTACTGGGTGCTCACAGAGCTCAGATGCATCACTGTGCAGCCAAAAGTGAGCTTTTGAGATTTCAAAACCTTTTGTAGTATATATAGGGCAAAACTTTCTGTATACTTGTTCAAAAAGGTTTCAGTCTTATCCTTCGAGACAGAGTGTAAACTGGTGCAGAATACTGGTTGTATTTGTGACCATCGACTTAGTACATGCTCAGTACCAGATACTCTCCCCATATGCTTTTCTTCTACTACTTTTGGAGGAATATTTTATTATTCTCAATTTACAGATGAGAAAACTGAGTCTTAAAAGTAACAGGTAACCTTCTTAAAGTCACACAGCTAGTAAATAACAGATTTTAAAGTTTTGGTCTGTTTGACTCTAATGCAGGTTAATTTCCTCCAGTTCTCTTGTGTTGCTCTGGAATCTCCAAAATGCAGTTTAGCATATGGACTCTGCTGCTGCTGCTAAGTCACTTCAGTCGTGTCCGACTCTGTGCGACCCCATAGACGGCAGCCCACCAGGCTCCCCCGTCCCTGGGATTCTCCAGGCAAGAACACTGGGGTGGGTTGCCATTTCCTTCTCCAATGCATGAAAGTGAAAAGTGAAAAGTGAAAGTGCAGTCGCTCAGTGGTGTCCGACCCTCAGCGAGACCCCATGGACTGCAGCCTTCGGTTCCTGAAAACAGACAGAATAATTAAGCTAACTCTGTTCGGTATTTCTGTTCGTAAGTGAAAGTGAAAGTCACTCAGTTGTGTCTGAGTCTTTGCGACCCCATGGACTATATAGTCCATGGAATTCTCTAGGCCAGAATACTGGAGTGGGTAGCCTTTCCCTTCTCCAGGGGACCTTCCCAATCCAGGGATCAAACCCAGGTCTCCCGCATAGCAGGCGGATTCTTTACCAGCTGAGCCACAAGGGAAGCCCTCTGTTCATAGATCACTTGTTATTTTAGACTTTCAGACATTGTTGCTGGCAAGTATCTGGATTTGGGTCAGAAGGCAGGATTCTCACACTTGCTTGGCAGGATGACCTAGAGCAAGGTAGTCATTCTTTCTGGAGGAGATCTTCAGTAGTATGTTATGTTATGTTAAGTCGCTTCAGTCGTGTCTGACTCTGTGTGACCCTATAGACGGCAGCCCACCAGGATCCACCGTCCCTGGGCTTCTCCAGGCAAGAATACTGGAGTGGGTTGCCATTTCCTTCTCCAATGCATGAAAGAGAAAAGTGAAAGTGAAGTCGCTCAGTCGTGTCCGACTCTTAGCGACCCCATGGACTGCAGCCCACCAGGCTCCTCTGTCCATGGATTTTCCAGGCAAGAGTACTAGAGTGGGGTGCCATTGCCTTCTCCATTCAGTAGTATTCTCACCTGAAAAAAATCCAGCACAATCAACTCCCACTTATCTCCCTTATAGTAGATGTGAAAAAGTTCATGTTTGAGAAGAATGAATTGTTACATAACTGAGAGTCATTAAATCTACAAATATTGATTTGTTGAGATAGAGAAGTAGTGACTAGAAATTTCAGGGTGATCCTCACTGTTAAGTTAATTCAAAACAAATGAACCAACAGACGTCAGCAGCTCCCTACAGAGGACAGAGAATGATCTTGTGTGGCTGCCTCCTCTGATTCTGGCAGAGTCTACGTTCCCGTTTTTTCACCACCCTGGCTAGTTGAAATCTTCCAAATGTCACCTTCCAGTTTCAGTCTTCTCTTTTGGCATTATCTGGCATCATAGGTCCCTCTGGACTCTGGTACCTTTCAGCACTCCGGGCTGTGGAAACATCTATGTGGGCAGAAACATCTAAGCAATTGTCTCTGCCTTGCTATTTTTGCTGGTGGAAATGGAATCTTCTAGCGTCTTCTAGACTTCCTGAATAGCACTGATATTTAGCCTTTTGTGTGGAGAATGAGCTTCTCTGAGAGAAGATATGTCTCCCCCTTAACAAGGCTCCCTCTGATCTGGCCCTTCTGGAATCATCTGCCTTTTCTCACTTTTCACTTTACACTCCAGAAACACTGAGTGCCATTGGTTCTCTTGACCCACCAGGGTGCTGGTCATCTCTATGCTGTTGCTCAGGCTATTTCCCTTCCTCAAGGGCCCCTCCCCAGCACAGGCCCCTTTCTTTTCCTTTGCTCCAGGTTACTTTTCAGGATTTAGTCTAGGCATCACGTCACTTCTCCTAGGAAATTGATCTTCATGTCCCGTGTTCTCTGTGCCCCCAAAGCTCTCTGAGCATGTCTCCCATTTCTATTACCACAGCACATGGAAATAATCTCTTGATGTTTTTTATCCTCCTTACTAAGCTGTGAAAAGTAGATGTAAGTGGAAGTATTAGTTTCTCAGTTCTGTCCAACTCTTTTGTGGCCCCATGGACTGTAGCCTGCCAGAAGATCCAGGGGATCTTTTCTCTAGGGGATCTTCCTGACCCAGAGATCAACCTGGGTCTCCCATGTTGCAGGCAGATTTTTTACTGTCTGAGCCACCAGAGAGGCTCCTGTATATTCCCTCAAAGCAGAGGATAACATTAAGTTGTTCATTCTCCGCCCTTCACTCTTACCATAGCATGTGACATATAGTATGTGCTGAAAATTACTCTCACATGAGTTAATCTCTTAATTTCATTTTATATAATAAAATTAGAAAAGTCTTTTTTTGAAAAATGGTTTTGGAGTGCTCAATCTTTTGCAATCAGTGAAAGATTTCTGCAAACCAATTATTTTCAGTGTTATTTTTTCCCCCTTCAGAGGTTACGCTCCCCAAACGCCAATCTTCCCACCCCGTCCGCTAAAGACAGGATTGTTGTAAACCTCTTTGTGATTGGGAAAGAGATGGAAGAACAGAATTTTGAAATTATCTAATAAAAAAATCATAAAACAGTAGAAATCTATCTTGGTTGAGTCTAAAATTAGGCAGTGAAACTACGTTGAAGCTGGGAAAATGGGATCTAGTTGTGATTTGAATTTGTCTATTCAAGTTTATTACAGAGGAGGAAACACGTGAAGTTCAAAGATCTCATGTTATCTTCCTGCTACAGATTCCAGGGCAATTTTAGGGCATTGAGTTCATCTCTGTGTTACAAATTACAACTGTGTCTAAACCACATGCCTATGTCTTTATACCCTATTTACTTCTCAATATGCTGATATTTTCTTCCTCTTATACGTAGGTTTAGGATATCAAATCCTAAAAGATGATGCTGTAAAAGTGCTGCACTCAATATGTCAGCAACTTTGAAATACTCAGCAGTGGCCACACGACTGGAAAAAGTCAGTTTTCATTCCAATCTCAAAGAAATGCAATGCCAAAGAATGCTCAAGCTACCACACAATTGCACTGATCTCACAAGGCAATGGCACCCCACTCCAGTGTTCTTGCCTGGAGAATCCCTGGTGGGCTGCCGTCTATGGGGTTGCACAGAGTCAGACACAACTGAAGAGACTTAGCAGCAGCAGCAGCAGCACGTGCTAGTAAAATAATGCTCAAAATTCTCTAAGCCAGCCTTAAGCAATACATGAACCGTGAACTCCCAGATGTTCAAACTGGTTTTAGAAAAGGCAGAGGAACCAGAGATCAAATTGCCAACATCAGTTGGATCATTGAAAAAGCAAGAGAGTTCCAGAAAAACATCTATTTCTGCTTTATTGACTATGCCAAAGCATTTGACTGTGTAGATCACAATAAACTGTGGAAAATTCTGAAAGAGATGGGAATACCAGACCACCTGACCTGCCTCTTGAGAAACCTGTATGCAGGTCAGGAAACAACAGTTAGAACTGGCCATGGAACAACAGACTGGTTCCAAATAAGAAAAGGAGTACGTCGAGGGTGTATATTGTCACCCTGCTTATTTAACTTATATGCAGAGTCCATCATGAGATACGCTGGGCTGGATGAAGCACAAGCTGGAATCAATATTGCCAGGAGAAATATCAATAACCTCAGATATGCAGATGATACCACCCTTATGGCAGAAAGTGAAGAAGAACTAAAAAGCCTCTTGATGAAAGTGAAAGAGGAGAGTGGAAAAGTTGGCTTAAAGCTCAACATTAAGGAAACTAAGATCATGGCATCCGGTCCCATCACTTCACGGCAAATAGATGGGAAACAGTGCCTGACTTTATTTTTCTGGGCTCCGAAATCACTGTAGATGGTGATTGCAACCATGAAATTAAAAGACGCTTACTCCTTGGAAGGAAAATTATGACCAACCTAGATAGCATATTAAAAAGCAGAGACATTACTTTGTCAACTAAGGTCTGTGTAGTCAGGGCTATGGTTTTTCCAGTAGTCATGTATGGATGTGAGAATTGGACTATAAAGAAAGCTGAGCACCATAGAATTGATGCTTTTGAATTGTGGTGTTGGAGAAGACTCTTGAGAGTCCCTTGGACTGCAAGGAGATCCAACCAGTCCATCCTAAAGGAGATTAGTCCTGGGTATTCACTGGAAGGACTGACGTTGAAGCTGAAACTCCAATACTTTGGTCACTTGATGTGAAGAGCTGACTCATTTAAAAAGACCATGATGTTGGGAAAGATTGAGGGCAGGAGGAGAAGAGGATGACAGAGGATGAGATGATTGGATAGCATCACCGACTCTGTGGACATGGGTTTGGGTGGACTCTGGGAGTTGGTGATGGATAAGGAGGCCGGACGTGCCACAGTTCATGGGGTCGCAAAGAGTCAGAAACGATTGAGTGACTGAACGGATACCTAGGTTCATAAATTCTCATAAATTCCCCTTTAGTTTTTCTTGGGGAGTTTAGGACTACATCTGGGTCTTCCCAGGTGGTGCAAGTGGAAAAAACCTGCTTGCCAATGCAGGAGATACGAGAGACATGGGTTCAATCCCTGGATCAGGAAGATCCCCTGGAGGAGGGCATGGTACACTGCCCCAGTGTTCTTGCCTGGAAAATTGCATGGTCAGAGGAGCCTGGAGGGCTACAGTCCATGGAACTGCAAAGAGGTGGACTCAACTGAGTGACTGAGCACCTTAGGTGAATGTGTGCTAAGTTGCTGCAGTCGTGTCTGACTCTTTGTGACGCTATGGATTGTAGCCCGCCAGGCTCCTCTGTCCATGGAATACTGGAGTGGATTGCCATGCTCTCCTTCAGGGGATCTTTCTGTCCCAGGGATTGAACCTGATTCTCTTACATCTCCTTCATTGGGAGGCAGGTTCTTAGGACCACATCTAAACAGAAAAACAACAACAACAACAACAACAAAACAACCCAGTTTAAATGATTATTTGGATGAATGAGGCCCCAAGTCTCTTCTCAGTTGGCATAAGACATCAGCTGGAATAAAAGTGCTGGGTTGCAGAAGGGCTGGAATGAAGCAGCTATTGCTTTGACTCCTCACCATGCTCCGTGTCCAGAAAGCCACAGCCTAAATTTTCTGCATTAGACACTCATCCCTCCCTTTTCTTGCTCTTTGATTTTCACTTCTTGTTCTGTGCTAAAGCTGCTTGCCTTATCTCTTCTCCAAAACCATATTTCAGACTTGAATATACTTTCTTCTCTGCTTTAAAAATTGGGGGTAATCAGATGATGATTTTATAGTCCTGATTTATGTTTTAAAAGTTACATTTCATATATATCCCAAATGAGATCTATTTGGCCCCTGCTGCAGACCAGATGCTGGTCAGGTCTAGCAGAGCAATTGATTTAATCCTGTACATTTTCATAATTGGTAGGAATCAATTTTCCCTTTTAGTCTAACATTACAGATTTGTAACAATATGTGAAACAGGCTTCATGCTTTCCTTCTTCCTTTCATGTATGGTATGGCCTTAATAAACATTTAGTAGTTTCCTGCAAGAGCATCATATACATTAGGATGTGAGGCTTTCATTTTGTTTTCTGTTTTTAGTAAGCAAATTGAGTTAATAGGGGAGATTATTAAAAGGGGGGAGGGTGCAGGAAAACAAGAATGTATATTTTCCTTGTAGAGTCTTTTCATTCTTGGTATGCATCTGAATGTCTTTCTTCCCATCTTTGAAACCCTCTTTAAGATTCCATTCTCTTGGGAAGCTCATCATGAGCCTTATTAGGAATTTTCTAGGTTATTCAGACAAAACCAACTTGTGCCTCATTTTAAAGCAATTTCAACTCTCAGGCCCTCTTTGACTGAGCACATTTGGTAATGAGGGTAGAGATGTACTCTTCTTATGATAAATTTGATCCTGGGTGGTAGGCACAGACACGCATGCAGAAATAAGATCTAGGTTGAATCTTTACCAAACTCACTACAGATTTTATTCCTTTAAATTTTTTAAGTTTTCTGAATATGAACAGTACAACTGTATTTGATTTTTTTGAGTAATAGAAGTTTTGAAAAACAAAGACAGAATTTTTAAATTAATATAAGCTTACTACCTTATTATAAACACTTTCAGTATTTTAAAGTATTACTTCTAACTTACTGGACATCCGTGGTGGCTCAGGCAGTAAAGCGTCTGCCTACAATGTGGGAGACTTGGGTTCGATCCCTGGGTAGAGAAGATCCTCTGGGGAAGGAAATGGCAACTCACTCCAGTATTCTTGCCTAGAGAACCCCATGGATGGAGGAGCATGGTAGGCTACAGTCCATGGGTTCACAAAGAGTAAGACATGACTGAGTGCTTTCATTTTCACTTCTAACTTACCAAGTCTTACCAAATTCATTTGCTGCATAAATTTGGATAAATACCTATATGGCTTTCAGTGTCAGTTTTCTCATGTGTAAAATGAAAATCATAATCTTGATACTGAAGTTGAAACTCCAATACTGTGGCCACCTGATGGAAAGAACCGACTCATTGGAAAAGCCCTGATGCTGGGAAAGATTTAAGGAGGGAGGAGAAGCAGATGACAGAGGATGAGCTGGTTGGATGGCATCACTGATGTGATGGATGTGACTTTGAGTAGGCTCTGGGAGTTGGTGATGGACAGGGAAGCCATGTGTGCTGCAGTCCATGGGGTCACAAAGAGCTGGACATGACTGAGCGACTGAACTGACTGAACTGACTGGGTTATTCTGAAAGTTAATATGAGACAATTCACATACATTTCACATACGCTGCCTAACACAGTGCTTATTTCATGGGCATAATATCTGAAATATTAATTTTCTCCTATCTCACTTGTCTCCCATAGTGATAGAGTATCCCTCCTTGATGGGATAACTGTTGGCCTAATACATTTTACACATTGCTTACTGAGTGAAAGGGACTATGATGCTACAGAAACACAATCATTTTTAGTAGGCAAAAATTGCACTTTGAAACATGGTGTGTGTGGTTTTCTTCTTCAAATTGTAAGATCTCAAAAACTGGTCTGTGAACTGACCTGAAAATTCACCCTGAAAAATCAGCTTGTAGTAGTGCACTTTAGAGGTAATTTACTAGGTATTTTACATAGAAAAAGAATTTTCTAAATAACATTTGGTGGCAGATAAAGCCTCCAGAAGGGCCAGGGACCTAGGCCTAAAGGCTGTAAGCCCAGGAGCAATTCTCAGATTGCACCTGTGGAGGGCTCCCCTGGGAACCCAGGTGGTGCCGCCGCTGGGCACAGGTGCTACAGTTCAGCACGCAGGACCTTACACTGGGCCTGACCTGCTGCCACCTCTGGGAGCAGGGTGACTTCCTACCATTCCCGATTCGCTGTCAGAATGGGTTCCACATAAAGACTTGTTTCTTCTCATCTGTCTCTTCCCATTTGCAATGTTTGTCATTTCAACGAGGGGCATCTAATGTCCCCAAGCTAGGCGGTGCACCTGGCCCTAACACCACGGGAGGCCAGAAAAATCAGTTTCTGACTTCTGCCTTGGCAAATTTAGCTTCCCAAAGTGGGAAATTCCCCAGCTGGAAATGGTGCTGGACAGCCTGAATCCACGTCAAGTACTCACCAATGAGCAGATCCAGAACTGGGGTCAGGTGGCCATATGGTGCTTCTTTCACTTTTCTGATAGTGTTCCTCATCAGCATAGGGCCAACCCTATTTCAAATGTGAGACTCACATTTCAGTAAAAGTATTCAGTGTGTTAGTGCTCTGTCGGCCTCCTCTCTGGGCATTATTGGGTATCTGTGGAACCTTAGGTAGAAAAGTATATCAATCTCCTCAAATAGTATATGTGTTTCTAGAATATTAAACTGTAAATAGATATGGGTAAATCATCAACATTTCATTTGAAACATACTTGAACTTTCTTTTTTTTTTTTTTGAACTTTCATATAAGATTTCCTGTATGATAGCTTTTTTGCAGTCTCATCTTTAGATTTTGTGGGTCAAAAATAGGATTTACGTATGTTATTTGTCCTAAGGTGACCTGCATTTTTTGGAAATCAAGGAGAAGAGAGAATTCTCTGAATTCCGGATTATCAAATCTGATGTTGATCCAAAGAAAGTTACTAAATGCATAATTTACTAGCACTGTAATAAAAGAGAGTGATCACTAGGACCTGCATGGATTTGCAAAGTTGAAAATTTGTGTTTTCAGATTTGTTGGGAATGTCCTTGTAGTCTAGGTCAGATATGAAATGCATGTGCCGTTCATGTTCTATAATGACTTAAGCTCAAGAGCAAAAAGGATAAAGAGAGGGAAGAAAATGCACAGAAGGAGACATAAACACACATGAATAATACTGAGCTCTCCTATCCATTTGAAATATGACTATTAAAAGCTTTAGAGCTGAACTTGGGACATGAATGGAAATGTCTTCATTCTATAAATGTATTAGATGTGTGTTTTATGAAACATCTATTAATACCTTAGTATGGGACTAGAGGCTTCTCTGGTAGCTCAGCTGGTAAACAATCTGCTTGCAATGTAGGAGACCCCAGTTCAATTCCTGGGCTGGGAAGATCCCCTGGAGAAGGGATAGGCTACCCACTCCAGTATTCTTGGACTTCCCTGGTGGCTCAGATGGTAAAGAATTTGCCTGCAATGCAGGAGACCTGGATTGGATACCTGGGTTGGAAAGATCCTTGGGAGGAAGTCTTGGCAACCCACTCCAGTATTCTTGCCTGGAGAATCCCATGGACAAAAGACCCTGGCAGGATACAGTCCATAGGGTTGCACATACTTGGACACGACTGAAGTGACTTAGCATGTACGCATGCATGGGACTAGAGTAAGATATATGAAGTGTTTCATAAAATACACATACAATACATTTATAGAAAGATGTTTCTATTTATGTCCAAAACACTGCTCAAAAGCTTTTGATAGTCATATTTCAAATGGATAGAGCCTATGCCAGGTTTACCATTACCTTATTTAACCATCACTATCTTCCCAGATAAAAACCATCATACCTTTTTATAGATCACATTATTGGTTCTTGTAGATCATTAGATTATAGAAAACTGATTCTCACAAACGTTAAAAATTTTCCCAAGGTAAACTGCGTAGCTGTCCTTGTCTCTAAAAGTTGTTATTCCTTCATTCCCCTCTTCACCTCCGCCATGTCACACTACCTTTCGTGAATCCTACAGAAAGAAGCTTGTTTAAATAGGGGCCACAGGAAGGGGCCACATTGAAATGGTATTTAATCTGGATGTTGAAGGAAGAGATCACCAAGGAAAATAAGAGGGGAAAATTGTTTGATGCAGAGAGAAAATGAGATATAACCAGGGCCTTATATTCTAGACTAAAGAGCAAACACTGCCCTGCTGCTGCTGCTGCTGTCGCCTCAGTCGTGTCCGGCTCTGTGCGACCCCACAGATGGCAGCCCACCAGGCTTCCCCGTCCCTGGGATTCTCCAGGCAAGAATACTGGAGTGGGTTGCCATTTCCTTCTCCAATGCACGAAAGTGAAGAGTGAAAGTGAAGTCGTTCAGTCATGTCTGACTCTTAGCGACCTCAGACTGCAGCCTACCAGGCTTCCCCGTCCGGATTTTCCAGGCAAGAGTACTGGAGTGGGGTGCCATCGCCTTCTCCACTCTGCCCTAGACAATGACATTAATGAACAGGCAAAGTATACTAGCACGTATTTCAGGGTGGTAGTTTACCTAATAACCAAATGAAATAAAACCAAGGATTTTATCTGGATCATGAATTAGAGATTCTAGACTTCTGATGCAAAAATACTGCCCTGACATGCCATTGGCTGGGCATAGGCTCTGCATCTTTTTCTGGCAATGGAAGGCCCCTTTGTCCTACTCCACTCCTCAATCTCACTTTATCACTATTGCACCCCTGCCTGTGTGCAAGATAGAAGCCAAGGAATAGAACAGAACTCAGAAGAACAAAGTGAGGCTTTCCTAGCATCTTAGCACAATTATTAGTTATGCATTTTGCAAACATGGGTGTATATATTTATATATGTTTTCCCTAGTGGCTCACATAGTAAAGAGTTTGCCTGCAGTGCAGAAGACCTGGATTCCATCCCTGGGTCGGGAAGATTCCCCTGAAGAAGGAAATGGCAACCCACTCCAGTATCCTTGCTTGGAAAATTCCATAGAGACAGGAGCCTGGCAGGCTACAGTCATGGGGTCGTAAAGAGTCGGTCATGACTGAGCAACTTCATTTCGTTTCATGTATGTATATATTTAAAACTCCAAGTACTACATTCTCTTGGAATTTGACATATTAATATCCCTAAAAATAACTGGGATAATTAAAGGAAAAAAAAACAAAAACAAAAAACCTAGCCTGATACCAGCTCTCAGCCAGTACAGCAGTCCCCTGAAGGCAGGTAGAATGGCTTTGCACTGTCTAGACTCCTGCAGCTCATCAAAGTCTGCCTGCACTGACATTAAGCTCCTCTCATTACTTTGAGGAGCTAGGTCAGCATTCATGTCCACCTCAAAGTTCTGGATTGAAAATGTCTGAACTTACCTTCTTTCCTTAACTTCTCCTAGGTTTTGTGACAATGTTCCAAGCTTCATGAGCAACCCATGGACTTATTACGTTTTGATTCTTGTTTTGTAGTTCATAATTTTTTTTCTTCTTTAAAAAAGTGAAACAGAAGGATCTGGCAAAACCGAAAACACTTTCAGCTGCCTCAGAAAATAGTAAGGCTGCAATAGTGAATCTTTAGGAGAAAGTCTTGGTTTCAGTTTCTCCCCCAGACTTATTAATATGGTAATTTCCCTGTGACTTGGTTTGCAGTATACATACATTTAGCATACACGCTTGAGAGATTATTATAAGAATAAAAAAATTACAGTAATCAGAGTACTTGAAATTGCCTTGACTACTCTGATTTCTGCTGCGGTGCATCGCTCTCATGTAGTTGCCTTGGACATCATTTCCGAGAGGACCAAGTCTTCAGCTCACAGACCACCCTGCTCTCCCTGTGGTGTCCCCTCCTTCTCTGGCGCAGTTCCTATGTGTGCAGGCAGCAGCACATGTGCAACTCCATTTCCCCTCTTGGGTCCTGGTCTAGAAAAATGCAGGAACCTCAGCATTGCTTTGGGGCAGCCCTTGATTTCTTATCAAGGAACTTGAAGCTCAGAATTCAGAATTGTGAATACTATAGGATTCTGGGGAAACTGGAATAAAAATATTTTCCCTGAAGAGATAGTACTACCACACTAATTTGGATAAAGTATTTCAGCTGGGCCCCTTCCTGGAAAACTCCATGCCCAGTGGCAGAGTGGTGAGTAGCCTTGGCTGGGAGTTAGGGAACTTTGGGCTAGGTCTGTTGTTGTTCAGTCACTAAGACATGTCCAACTCTTTGTGACCCCATGGGTTGCAGCATGCCAGGCTTCCCTGTCCTTCACCATCTCCCAGAGTTTGCTCAAACTCATGTCCATTGAGTCAGTGATGCCATCCAACCATCTCTTCCTCAATCATCTCCTCCTGCTGTCTTCAGGTCTAGCTCTGCCATTTATTAACTCTGGGCATTCTCACTTTTGCTTTCTGGGCCTTAATTTCTTTGTTTATGCTGAAAATACTTAATAAGTATCTGAAACTTTAAATGAAAGTTATTTGAAAACAGTGTCTTATCTGATTCCTGTGGAGGTAGAAATTAGTCTTAGATGAAGAACCAGAGTCTTGAAAACTCAAGGCCAGTGTTACATGATCATTAAGAGGCCAAGTCAAAAATGTGAAAGCAGATTGCCTGCTTTTTCCATTATTCTATTCATTTATTCAAAAATTATTTATTGTGCACTCCTATGTACATGAAACTCTGAGATTAATACCAAGGTGCATCAGGAGCAACTCCACTTCTGAGGAGCTAACAACTAGGAATCACACTAGGGTGCCTCTATAAAATGAGGAAGTGCATGAAATCAGGGTTTCACAAGTTTGTCTGGTCATAAAAATCCTATGGGGATCTTGTAAAAATGTATCATTTCCAGGGCCCTTTCCCAGTCCTACTGAATCAGACTCTCCAGGACAATGTGTCTTGTAGTCTGTATGTGTAACATGAATCGCCCAATGATTCTGATGACCAGATAAGTTTGAGAAACCCTAGACCAGACATGTCCAAAGTCTCTTCTTTGAGTGCAGTGTTTCTTAGTCCTGACTTCACTGAATTATCAAGGGGGTCTTTACAAATACCATTGCCTGGACCATTGATAGAGACAGGGATGTGTAATTGGTTATTTTAATGTGCATCCAGAGTTGAGGGCTGTGGTTTGCAGTTCACCATTCAAATACTCAAGCCTACTTGGGGACAGTTCTCTCTGAGATCAAGGGGGATACCTTTACTACAAATTACCATCAGAATGTGGATGTTAAGATATTGGCAGTGGTGAAGCTTTTAAAGGACACCTGATTCTTATTTAATTCATTAAAAGAAGTTTCCAGCACACTAGGAATGTGTGTCCTGTAGATGTATTTTAGAGTCATCAGCTTGTAGTAATCACGTCTTGATTTTATTTAATCAAGCTATTTGATCCTAGGATTTTTAGATTGTGTTTGTCCAGCAAATTTTCACAACAGCTAATCCTGAGAACCCTGTCTACTTCTGAATAGGTATTACTGTGGTGGGGATATAGCTATTAGGAAAGGTGGTGTTTTGCCTTTCCTTCTTTCAAATCCAGGAGGAGTCCACTAGGGAATGGGAAATTTAATATTTCACTTTTGTGTGTTTTGAGGGTAATTTGTAAACCCAATTCCATCAATAAAATTGCCAGCCCCAGTGACTGCTCTTTTCACCTGTTGACATCCGATCTGCAAGTGACTCCCTGAGGTCATGGGGACCAACGTGCACCTGGCTCCGTGGCCAGGTGCCCCTGGAAGTGGCCTTTCTTGCGGGTAACACATTTGCTCTGGAATGTTAATCGCTTCTCACAGGGCTCAGCATTTGAATCTCCTGGCCCCAGTCAGGTACCTGGAAACCACACTGCAGCCCCCTCAGGTTGGAACAGGAAGCAGGTCAGGAGCTCTGAGACACTCTCCGGCTGTTGTTGACATATAGCCATCTGATTGAGTGTTGTTTCCTCCGAGTCCCCAGTTTTCCCTGGTCCCTCATTCCCAGTCCCCTGGGAAATGAAGAAAACTGCCCCTCTCCTTCTCACCCTCCTATTCATGTGTTCATAGGCAGGTCAAGCTGGGTCTGACCTGATTTGTCCCTTTTTAACTCTCCATCAACAGTAAGTGCCATTTGGTTGTACACTGGTAATGACAGTGGTAACCATCAGTCCCGAAAGATTAAAAAAAAGTCTTTTCTTCTTCAGTCTAGCAAGGAACTGAAGCTGTAACACTGAAAAGTTCCACAGGTAGACTTACATAACACAAATGCTTGTGGGTTGCTAAGTAAGTAGCCCAGCACATGCTTTTCTGTTTAAGTTAGAGGTTAGGGTGCTATAAACCTTGAAGCTTGTCAAGATTAAGCAGCATTGGGCAGAACGAGGTGCTGTGAGCGCCAGCCTCCAGTTATTGGGTCCAACCACATTTTAGTGAAATGAGATTGCCTAGCTTGAGTTTCATTTGTGGGCTTGTAAGTGAAGGGTGCAAGGCAGATGCTATGATTAAGATTTCATTTCCTGGTTGATGCCACCACAGTGATCACAGCACCAGGAGGGGAAACTCATATTTGCCAGCAGGGTTAAATAGTAAGTGGTTCTGAGTTTAATACAAAGATTAAAAACAAAAAGAAACCACCACCACCACCGCAACAAAAACTCACCCAGATTCGTTAAGGAAATCAGCTTTTACATTTTAAAAATGAAACCCTTGTGTTAGTGTCTTCTTACCTTGTTTGAAGACACCAACTTTGCCCCCTCCCATTCATTCTTTCCATTCACAAAGTTAATGAATTTTAATTTAATTTTGTACAATTTATTAAGTTTATGTAAAAATGTTAACTGTTCATACTGTCTAAATATGTGGATCTGACACATTTTAGTTTTGCTCATGTTAGATTTTCAAGTCAGTATTAGTATTTAACTTTTTAAAAATTGAAGTATTATTGCCTTACAATGTTGTGTTTGTTTTTGCTATACAACAAAGTGGATCAAATGTATGTATACATATATGTACCCTTGCCTCTTAAACTTCCCTCCCACTAGCCCCCATCCCACCATTCTAGGTTATTTATTGAATTTTAGATGTTGAGGATTATGAGTGAACAAAACAGCAAAATCCTTATTCTCATGGAGAGAAAAACAGTTTTTTAAGAAGAAAAAAATATGTCAGGCTATGGTAAGCACTATAAAGAAGGCCAAAAGAAAAGTAAAGGAGGTGGAAGGTGATGGGAACCCTTTCTTACAGAGGTGGGGAAGGCCTGTCTGAAGATGTGATTTAAGCAGAGGCTTGAAGGGAGGAAGGGAGTGAATCCTAGGGATATTTGGGGGCAGAACTTTCCTGGCAGAGGAAATGATAAAGTGAGAGGAATTAAGGTGGGAGCATCTTTGGTAGATTGAAGAATAGCAAGGAGGCCAGAGTCACTGGCCTGGAGTGGGCAAAGGAGACAAGTCAGAGAAAGCACGGTTACAGCAGAGGAGATGGCACCTTTGGGAGGTTTTGAGCAGACGGGTGACATGATCTTTCTTATATTTTAAAATGTTCCTTCTTGCTGTCATGTGTGGTTAAGTGTGGGGAGGAAGATTGAGGGTAGAGCTGAATAGGAGGTGATTGCAATGATCTAGGTGAGAAATAATGGTAGCTTGGAGTCTGTGATTTGATGGAGGTGGTAAAATGTGGTTGGCTTCTGGACATATCTCAAAAGGAGAGCTGGTAAACTTTGCTGATGAATTAGACGTGGGTGCATGAAAAAAATGGAGGAAAAGCTGTTGCTGGCTGTTTAGCCTAAGCATCTGTGTGTACTCAGTCACTCAGTCATGTCCGACTCTTTCAACCCCATGAAACTGTAGCCCTCCAGGCTCCTCTGTCCATGGGATTTTCCAGGCAGGAATACTGGAGTGGGTTGCCTTTCCCCTTCCAGGGGATCTTCTCGATCTAGGGATTGAACCTGCGTCTCCTGCATCTCTTGTATTGGCAGGCAGACTCTACTACTGTGCCACCTGGGTAGCTGCCCTAAGCATTTGGCCAAATGTAAATGCCATTTATTGAGAAGGAGAAGATGAAGAAGGGCAACATTTTTGGGGGTGCTTGTTGCCTGGTTCTAGATGTAAGTGTGAGATGCTTCATAGACTTCCAAGTAAAAATGTTGAGTAATAAGTTAGAAAAAGGGGTCTGGAATTTAAGGGAGAGTTTGAGGCTAGATTATTGACTTGGGAACTGCCAGCATAAAGATGGGTATTTCAAGTCAGAGGACCAAATGAGGTCAGCGAGAGACTGAGTGAGGATAGAGAAATCTAAGGCTTTTGCTGCTGATACTCTGATATTTACAGGTTAAGGGGATGAGGAGGATCCAGTGGAGGGACCTGACAAGAACTTTTGAGTGCAGTAGAAGACTCAAGAGATAAAGGTGTCTGAAGCCAAGAGAAGACATTTCAGGGGGGGAAGGTGGTCCAGTGTGTTGCTGGGTATAAGAGAAACACTTGAATTTGGCAACATGGAGGTCAAGGTGGAGGTCATCTGATAAAAGTAGTTTCATTGTAAAGAAGAGGAGGGATCCTTACTGAAGTGGTTTCAAGAAAGCAGGAGAGGAAAGTGGAAGGAGAGATGGAGACAGTGGGTATGGATAGCTCTTTTAAAGATTTGCTGCAAAGAAAAGGAGACACATCAGGAAAATCACTCAAGTGGGGCTTGTTTTTGTCATTCATAAGATGTAGTCACACCTGCCCACCTTCCCTCCCCACCCCCCGTCAAAATTCCCCCTACCCCTGCCACACAGGTGAGTGACTTTCAAATAAAACAGCATGTCAAGTCACTTTGTAAGATGTAGAGTATTACATAAATGTGAGAAGTTTACCCTTCTACTGAACTATGAACTCTCTGAGGCAGGACTCCTGTCTTATACCTCATAGTATTCCAAGTCCATCTTATGATGCCTAGCCATGGAGGCTGCCTTTGATGGAATGGACAGCCAACTGAAATCAGGGTCTGCTGACTGGCTATGTGGGGCAACCCTGAGCAGGGAATCCTGCCGCCCCTTGTCTGATGGATGGCGGCTCGCCCTTTTCTCTTCCATTCTCACTACTGACAGTTTCATGATTTCCCCGTTCAAAGTGCCATTTTGGAACTCTGTCCTCTGCCATAAAATACATCAAGGTGACTCTGTTGGTGGTACCCTCCTACCCTTAAAGGCTCATTATTTAAATTATTGCTTAATAAATTATAAATAAATAAATATTTAAATTATTGCTCATTACTAGCAGTCCTATTTCCCCCAACAGCTGGGAGGCGCAACGTTATTTTCAGGTTCCTCAGAGCACCTTCGGAGAAGGCAATGGCACCCCACTCCAGTACTCTTGCCTGGAAAATCCCATGGACGGAGGAGCCTGGTGGGCTGCAGTCCATGGGGTCGCTGGGAGTCGGACACGACTGAGCGACTTCACTTTCACTTTTCACTTTCATGCATTGGAGAAGGAAATGGCAACCCACTCCAGTGTTCTTGCCTGGAGAATCCCAGGGACGGGGGAGCCTGGTGGGCTGCCGTCTATGGCGTCGCACAGAATCGGACACGACTGAAGCGACTTAGCAGCAGCAGCAGAGCACCTAGGAAATGATGCTACGTCAGGTTTCTCCCTTGATGCAGCAGCAAAGGGACAGTGGGGAGGAGTTATCCACTGTTACATCAAGTGGGTGACAAGGAAAAGGGTCAAACATCCTCACTGTGGACTCTACTGCGGACAAAGCCTCTTTTTCGGACTGACTGAAAAAAAAGAAAGGCAGAGGGAGCCTGGTTATTGTCCTGTGGTGTGGTGAGCCCTAACTGACAAGGCTGGACCAGCCTGGCTTCTTTTGGGCTAAAGTATCAGGAATAAGAGGTCACAAGCAAGGTGGGAAGGAGAGAAGCAGAGAAAATCTGTCTGTGGTTTAAAAAAAAAAAGTAAGAAAGAAAAGTTCCTGCTTTTCTTTCCTGTGTGAGAAAGAAAACTGGCACAAAATATATTTAAGAAGCATATTCTTAGAGTTACTTAGAAAAATACCCTGTATATTCTGGCAGCAGCAAAATGTATCCTTAATAGAATTCATATGGGGCCTTCAATGATCACGATGTTTGGAGAGGAGCCAGATAGTAAGTAATTTAAACATCACAGGAAATTAAATTTTGGAATTCAATTTTGCATAAAGTTTTCTGTAATGAAAATGTCACACATAAATTATGAAGTCTGATTATATTCTTTTTTGACTTTTTAATAAAATAATAGAGGTACTTGACAGTCTAGAACAAATGCATATTTTATGTGAATAGTATTGCGTTCAACCAACGTCCTCTGGAAATAATGGAACAGATGTTAACACTGCTCTATCAGCTATCAGGTGCTCTGTTAAACAGCTCCAAACACAAGTATTTATTAAAAAATGCTAACGGGGTTGTCTTTTAGGGTTATCTAATTGTAGGCTTAAAATGTAGATGGTTAATATAATTAATTATACATGTAGAATTATATAGTTGGGCTATAATTTATTATATGTATGCATATATAAATTATATAATATTCTGTTGTAAATTAATTTAATATGGGCACAGGGAATGACTTCTTGAAAATATTAAATAGTTCATAATGTGGTTATAAATCAAAACTAATCTGAATTTCCACTTAATTTTGAATTTTGAGAAGGAGGATGCCTTAACTCACTGTAGGGGACTTTGGGGGTACTGATTGTGTTTTAGATTAAATCCACAGCCTGTAATTATTTTTAATAATATTCAACTAAAAAAAAATGCCCCAAATAAAAAGCCTGAACACTCTTAATTTGTTTAAGGCCAAGCAGCATTTTTCTTCAAAGGGTAAAATATAATGAACGTTTATTTTGAAAATTGACCTACTTCATCATAACTCCAGGGCCCTAAGCAAGTCTTTCTTCAGGCTCACAATGAACTCTTGCTGAATGCAGAGATCGTGACCTTGCTGTCTTCTGGGGGTGAGAAGTTTTGCTTGTGGATGTCCTGTTAAATATTTCCCTCTTTGAATCCTCTTATGACTTCATCTACATGCTTTGTGTTGGGGGATGGGTCTGCACATATTTTACATTTTAAAAGAGCACAACAAAGGTTTCTTCCTTAATCAGAGTCACACAACAATATGGATCAAGCTGTTTATCCAGGAGCTTGTGTCTTCTTTTGAAAAGTAGGTCATCTGAGTCTATAGTGGTAGGAAGGTGAAGATGATGGTTTCCAAGGCAGTTTATTCAGATATGGATATCTTTTTGTCTTTATCTAATTTTTTAAGAGAACAATGACTAGGGTGACCAACTTGTCCCAAGGGATAGGCTACCCACTCCAGTGTTCTTGTGTCCACTTCCCTTGTGGCTGACTTGGTAAAGAATCCGCCTGCAATGTGGGAGACCTGGGTTCGATCCCTGAGTTGGGAAGATCCTCTGGAGAAGGGGAAGGCTACCCACTCCAGTATTCTTGCCTGGAAAATTCCACAGACAGAGGAGCCAGGCAGGCTACAGTCCATGGGGTCACAAGAGTCAGACACCACTTAGCGATTAAACCACCACAATGAGTTTTTGTTGAGTCAAGTCACTGAGATGTGGGGATTGGTCTGTTGTGGCAACTTGTGCCATTATAGAACTTTTTGTCTTGAAGTAGGGTGCTGCCATTAGAAAAACCCAAAATACATGGCATCATCTTAGTCATCAAGGATGAGTTGTGTGGAGACCAACATCAAAGCTAGAAAGATGATGATCCCTGAAACATTGTGGCAAAATATTCAGGTAAACTATTGTTTCTAATAAACTTGCAGTGCTATCAGAGAGAGAGAAATAGGACCTTAGTATTGTGTGATACTATTGGTTGTGTTTGGCAAGATAATACATGAAAGAGATAAGCTAAAGAGAGGAGCAATCAGTCTATAAAGCAGAAAAGAAAAGGTACAGAATTCAAAATTCAGGGCCTAGGAATTTGGAAGAGTTGATTGTTTCCAGAACCCAACTATAAGAGATGGCATGTAAGAAGACTTTGTGGTGGTAGTGGTGGTGGGGAACATCGGGGGTGGGGGGAATGCCTCTCAGTTGATTAATATGCCTCAAGGAAGACATTGTTCAGGATGTAGTTTTTCCATTCACACCCAACAGCCTGATTTTAGTAGCGATCATGAAACTGAGAGGAGACGTGGAAGTGAGGAAACAGATAAAACAGACCTGAGAACCACGTTCTCAGAACTAAAGGCAAAGTCCTTTGAGTGTGCCTGTTGTCCTATGAAGTGAAGAGCAAAGAGAACTTATAGGCAACTACATAACTAAAGCATCCATAAAAAGGTATCTGAATATTCAGAACTCAGAACAATCCCGGGCCCTTAAGAGTCAATGAGTAGGAAGAAAGATGAGAAAGCCTAATAGCCCCCCAGGAGCCCAAACTCCTCAAAGCTCACTTTGGCCAAAGAATAAGGGAAAAGAAGAATCTTTCAGAGGATGACTCTAAGTCATGGAAAACAATGGAGGATGGAGCTTCTTCTCAGAGAGCAGAGTTGTAGCCTAAGCAAGGGGCCTCCCATCCCCAGGGTGGGAGGTCTTCCCAGTCAGCTGGGCTGGATTCCATAATTGCTACAGCTCAGTGGCTGCTGTGTTTCCCCTATTCTTCTCTTTGTCAATGGCAGTATTTACACATGACTTGGTTGGTGGGGGTGTGTGTACATGCATATTTGTGGAGAGGGAAAACTTGTCTTTTGTAAAATCAGGACTCCAGAGCTTAAAAGTCACATTTAACTGAATCTGATGGACAGATAACTGGACATCACCCAGAAAGATGAACCTTCAATTGAGTGCAGCAGCTGGATGGAACTTTGGCTTGTTTCCCTTGCAGGGGAGTTAAGTGTATTCTGTGTAGGAGAAGGAAACAAAGAAATGCTTGGTGATGAGAAGGGTGGATTGTGGCGTATTTAGTAAATGATAATCAAATATTCCATGCATTCACTTATATTTCCCAGGCTCTCTTCAGGTAGCTTAGGTATGTGATTAGTGGACTTCCACTGAGTAGAAATGGCATATTCCTAAAGGCAGCCATTCTTTTCACATAGATTCTTATTTACTAACTTTTATTTTAAGCCGTATGTCCTAAGTTGCCTCTATGTTCCAAGCATATCTTGCTTGGAGCTTGCATCACTTGTATTTACCGTCAATAGACACTACTTTGCTCTTCCAATGATGGAGTTGCCTGGCATTTAGGGACCAAAACTTAGTTTACATATATCCAACACTGGGCAGGCTTCTTCCCAAATCTATGTGTCCTGAAAACAGACTAGTTTTTACATCCTTGCCATTTTTGGATTCAACTAGAAACATTATATACAAATGTGAGAGATTTCATTACCTCCAGAGCACTGTCTATTTTAAGTCTTCACCGTATTTATCAAGTGGAAAACTTGGTCTCAGTGAGCCTTTCAGAGAAAGTGATTGGCTAGAATCACAGGTTTTCAGTTTTGAATTGCTTCTCCAAAATATTACCCTAAGGATTTCAGAAATTTTATTTCTTGGCTTAGAAAGAAGATGACTCATTCAAGTAGAATTCTTTTCTTGAGTAAAAAAAGTCACAGGAGAGACTATTGCTGATGTGGTGGCCAAAAGGAAGACCCTTATCCAAGTAATTGCTTCCTGACCTCAAGCCTGGAATTCTAATTCCACTGACATCTCTGGTTGTCGAGAATACCAGCAGCATTGCTAATGCAGTTGGCCTTATCTGAAGATGTACATTCCTTTCTGCTAAATTGCCTTCCATAGACACACACGTAAAACTGTCTCTATTTATGGATCATAGCAGATGGGACTAGCGGCTTCTCTCCCTCTGATCTGTTAATTCCAAAGAGCTACCATCTTTACTTTTTGCTCAGCTGCTAAGCGAAGCCAGGTTTTTGTGATTCCAAGGGACAGCATGAGGAGGAGTGGCAGCCAGAGCAGGCTTGAGGAACAGACCGCTGTCCTAAGATGAGACTGGTGTCAAGAGTTCAGGTCTGCACTGTGACTGTGCTGTTTTTCTCATGATTTGGGATAGTAGGGACTTCCTTCCTGGGTGCCGCCCCCAGGTAATAAGAGTTTTGACTTCTGGTGGAGAGGGTTGGTGGTGGGAAGGAAGGGGCAGCCTTTGGGCATAGATTCTTAGATTCTTCAGACATAAGCTGTATCATTCCACACTTACCATATGGATGCAAGAAACAGCCATGACAGGACATTTTCATCATCTGAGTGTTCTGTATCTCAGTTTCCTTAGTTTCTGAGTGAAAGTTATTGCATCATAAAACATTAAGAGTGACCGCCTATAAAATTAGCTCCCACTCAACTTCGGCGTGCTTGTCTGTTGGCTCCTGCTGGCTCCTGCTGGGTTTCGGAGGTGGCAAACATCTGACAATCAAATGCAAACACAAGGGAAATTGATTGCAGGGGAAACGGAAAATTTTGCAAAATGTGCAAGATTTCATGAAGTTGAGAAAAGTCATGTTGGAGAACTACTTCAATCACATGTAGTTGCTAATAAATGAGGATCGGTCAGGGTTAAAAATTTAAAAGTCAAGGTGAATGGCTTCACTACAGATTTTGAAAGGAGCATCATTGAACTCTCATTATTTTTTCCTGGAAAAATTTCTGAAGTTCTTGGGTGTATTTGTGAAAATGACCTTTCCTAGGATCTTCCAGGCATGTGTTAATATAAAGAGAAGATTGTTGTTATTTTGCTCTTTGTTTGACCAAAACAGTTCCATGAAATCCAAACAAACCAAACAATACTTGATATATTCTTTGTTCCTTCTGGGTTAGAAACTAGTTGCAATTATGATCTATACTTTGTTAAATATAGACTAAAACTTATTTTTTAAATTTGAGTTTCATTTCTTCTTCATGTTACATTATAGTAGAAGCTTTTGTTCTCCACTATTTATTATGTCCATATTTTAAGGGGACTTAAAACTTTTTCAAGTACCAGCTGATCTTAGAGAGGGAAGGACTCCTGTGTACACAATAACGGAATAAAAATTATTTAATTTCATTTTCATTAAAAACAATTTGAATAGTAAATAGGGAATAACACAATACCAAATATATATAAGTAAGCTATTACACAAATATAAATTATATATATGTATACTTTATATGTCTTATATATATGTAAAACATTCCTTAGTTCAAAACATATCTCTTTTAAAAAATTGAATTGTATTTGCCAGGTTATTTTCACCTTAGATTATCCTTTTTCAGGGGCTTCTTGCCTTTAGGTCTCTGTCAGCTGATAATCAATGTCTCAGTGTTTAAATAATCCATATTTATTTAGTCACTTACCTGAAGCTGCTTACTTGAATTTATCTGCTCCAATTCTTTCTTCTTTTTCTGGAACTAATCCGTTTGTTTGGTCCTGAATGTTGGACCAAATTCCCTATGCTGTCTTGCTGTAAGGTGAGGCGATAGAATAATTATAAGCTATAACCCTCCTTACTGGGTTTGTGAAAATCATTTCCTTTGGCAAAATCTTAGTTTCATAATCTCTAAAATGGAGTTCACACCTTCTTTTTATCTCCCTCAAATGGGACAATGTCCGTGTTTGGGAAAACACTTCGTACAGTGTAAAATGGAACTACCATTGACAGAACCTCTATTAGAAACCCATGTGGAGCTGAATATTTACACATCTTCCTTCATGTGATCAAGTGAAGGGTCCAGGTATTATTGTAACTAGGCAGTGTGACTGTAATAGTCTTTGATTATTGTGAAGCAAATGCCCTGCTCTTGTTCTTTGACACTCAAAGTGGAAACCTCCAATCCCTTTACGTCTTTCCGAGCTGTTTCTAATCGACTCACTCAAGTTGTCCCAAAGTAAACAACTCAGTGTAGTCCTGTGACCTTGGGGCACAACCTGCCCAAAAGGAGACCACAGTAACTCAGACTCCAGATTCCAGCTGAGTAGTCTGAATGCTCCCTCTCTCTCACCACTCCTAACTTCTAGAAAACTAAGATGTGTCAATTCCACCTCTGTAATGCCACTTGCATCCATTTATGCCTTGTCTCCTTTGTTACTGGCCTATTTCGAGGGGCTGTTAGGTCCCACTCAGACACCCCTTGAGGGTCTCACCAGCAGGCCTCCACAGAGGCTGGAAGGTGCCCTGCGGATGGGCACTGGTGCTCCTGCACACAAAGGCAGCTGGAGAAGCAGCAGGACTAGAGTGAGAATTCTTTGCAGGCCCGGGTCTCAGAAGCTGCTTTGACTTTGACTGACTTCTGCTGCCTTATCCCTATTGGTTAAGTCAAAGAGGGCACTTGGTGGCAAGGGTTGAGCTGTTTTAGTTTCCCCATAATTTCCATTAGAACCCACTAGACCTACCCCAAAAGAGACAATCCACGTTTGCCATGCAAATACAGCTTTAAGCTCCAATACCCCTTCCAATAAGAATGACATTCTCAAACTCCCTGGAATAGAGGCATTCCAGAACCATGCCTTCCAGTGCTGCACCTGAATTTGGCTGGCATCCTCAAAGCCTGATTTGACCTACTCTGATTGTTGGATCCCGTTCTGCTACTTGTTTTCCCTCCCCTGACTGCCTGCCTAGGGCTTGATCTCATTCATCTTTTAGATTCCTGACTTCTTCACTTATCCATGGCCTATCCCAAACTCCACACCTCCCCAATTCACCCTCAGATGAAGGGAAAGGGGGGTTGCTCTGGAACTGAGCATAAAAAGTGAAGTTCAAAGAAGGTGGATCTAAAATGATTTTGACTATTTTACATTAAGACTAATTAAATACACACATGTTTAAGTACGCATACATAATTACTGAAACTAATGTTCATAAAAACAATACTTCCACCAGCACATATGAGGCACTGTGATATTTCCTATTCAGTTCGGTTTCATTTTCTTTAAGTCACTACTCCTGACCCACCAACTGCACCTGATTGTTTGAAGGAGCTGAATTTGCTACTTGAAAATGCTGTTCTAAGGAAAACTTTGTGAGAAAAGTGGAGCAGAACTGAACTTATTTATAAAAGGCAATGATGTTTATTGGAATTTCAGTACTTTGTGAGTTGCCTCTTCTTCTTTTACCTAATATAGGTAAATTGGGAGGGAGAATTCCAATGTATGTTCCTGCAACCATGAGTCTAAAGTAGGACAATTTTAAGAAATGCTTATTTGTGTTAGAATACATGTACCTGGCATGTTGTCTCAGTAATCAGGAATTAAGAAATGTACCATGTATCTGTGTCTCAATTCCTGCCCTGCTAATAGGCTCATATGTCATTTTTATAGATTCTTCATAAATGTGTTAATATACTAAAATTTGTTTTTCTCTTTCTGACTTACTTCACTCTTACGACAGACTCTAGGTCTATCCACATCTCTACAAATGACCCAACTTCATTCCTTTTAATGGCTGTGTAATATTCCATTGTATATATGTTCCACATATTCTTTATTCATCTGTCAATGGACATCTAGGTTGCTTCCATGTCCTGGCTATTGTAAATAGTGCTACAATGAACATTGGCCTGCATGTGTCTTTTTGAAGTACTATTTTCTCAGGGTATATGCCCAGTAGTGGGATTGCTGGGTTTGTATGGTATAGAACAGGGAGCTCAGCTCAGTGCTCTGTGGTGACCTAGATGGTTGGAGTGGGGGAATGGGAGGGAGATCCAAGAGAGAGGAAATATATGTATATATATATATATGCACATGACTGATTCACTTCATTGTACAGCAGAAACTAGTACAACATTGTAAAGCAACTATACCCCCATTTAAAAAAATGCAGCATAATTACTGTGAATAATTCTGCTTCCCATGTGGCACTAGTGGTAAAGAACCCACCTGCCAATGCAGGAGATGTTAGAGACTCGAGTTTGATCCCTGGGTTAGGAAGATCCCCTGGAGGAGGGTATGGCAACCTACTCTAAGATTCTTGCCTAGAGAATCCAATGTACAGATGTATCCTGGAAAGCTACAGTTCACAGAGTCACAAAGAGTCGCACACAGCTGAAACAACTTAGCGCACACATAATTCTACCATCTCCATGAGCAATTCTCCTGGAACTTTTAATTTTATTGTTGGGGAATTTAAGATGAGAGTGTAGATTGCTTTAGAGCCCTCAGCTATAGGCTAGAAGAGTTAAGAAACCTTTCTGAGAAGCAAGAAAGTTCTCAGCCTGGGATGGGAATTCATGGACGTCTGGTGGTCAAAGCTGATGGCGTTGAGGATCTAGGTGAAGAGCTGTACTTACAAAGAACCTGTGTCCTGGGGGTCTTCAACATGGCATACTGTGAAATTGTCTAGAAAGACTTCATATTAATTTATTTTAACTTTTTATTATGTAGACTTTCAAAACTTAGTAAAAGTAGAAAGTAAAACCCAATGAACCCCCATTTTCCCATCACTCAACTTCAACTGTTATCAACTCATGGCCAATCTTGTTTCTTCTATACCTTACCTACTCCCTGCATCATCATCATCATAATTTTGAAGAAAATCCCAGACATAATAACATTTCATCTATAAATGTATCATTTTGTATCTCTAAAAGACAAAGACTCCACATTTTGAACAAAACCTCAATACTGTCACCACACAGGGAGCTTTTGGAGAATTCCAAATGCTTCCATCCTAAACCAAGTAAAGTCAAAATGTCTGGGGGTGGGACCCAGGCATTGGTAGCTGCACAAAGCTCGCAGGTGATTCTGATGTTATTTTGCTTGGTTTGGAGGCAGAAATTGAGTGGTCGGGGCTAAGGTCACTTGTAGAAGATGGTCATAAATAGGGAACACCTCTAGCAGATGCATCTACCAGGCGAGAGTCACCTCTGCTCATCTTTCTGACCATCCTTGCCACTAGCAAACCATTTCACTGCAGTCCTCAGCTTCTTGTAGATGATTCCCCAAATCAATGTCTTCCATTCCTGACCAAACTTCTGGCCTCCAGTCTCAGATATCTCATCACTTGCTGTAGGCCATTTCCATCAGGATGTGCTACTATGCTAACATATATGGTTCACTTACTATGTTTAAAACAGACTTTTTCCTCTTCCCAAACTAGCTCCCTCTCTGGTTGCCTCCGTTTCTGTCATCAGGATGGGAAGAGTTGCTCCTCACAGACAGACCACGCTCCTGAGAGAATTAGGGGAGGAGCCCAAAATGCCTTCGAGACAAGATCCACTGTTCTTAAAAATTCAATGCCAAGGGGAACATCCCGCCCCAACTTTTTCTGCTCCTCTGTCTCTTTTGGAAAGCAGCCAATCCTCTCTCTGATCCCTTCTCAAGGCCAAAGAAATGTCAATTCAGCACTGAGAGTCATCAGGAAGTGATTGAGAGGCTGGCAAAATCCCAGATCTCATATTTAGGACAGAACAGTGTGAGGGAGGTCTTTTAACTTCTTACAGAAAGATGTCAAGACATTGTCTTCCTCAAAGAGCAAACATGGAAAAGGACTGGACATATGGATTTGGATGCAGCTCCTGGACTAATTTGATTTGGTCATCACTGCTCACTTTTTGATACATGAGGCTCATTGCTGAGCATAGTCTCTGAACTTTTAAAGAAAAGAAAATCCCAGCAATTTCTGTCTTTTACCACAACCATTCTCACACTCCAAACTAATAAACCTTAGTAGGAGGAGGGGGTACAATTGTAAAGAAAAAAATCAAAAGCCTCTAGATTAATATTTTTTTCATAAAAAAGCAAAGAAAATTAAGTATGTTTTCAGCCTCTCAGTTTTATTTGGGATACAATGGAGTCTGTAAAAACCCAGATAAATGTGGAAACTAAAATTATCTAGGTTGTGGAACTTGTTCAAAAATAGTTATCATGGAAAATCTAGGAAAATGGGATGTGACATATAGTCAACCCTTCCCTCTTGAAGAAGCTTCTAGAATCCAAATCTGTCTTCTAGAACTTGGCCCACATAGATTGGTTAGGTGGGTATTGGGGAGAGGGGAGTCCTCCCTAGCACAAACTGTAGATGTGGAGTCTGATGTTTGCTGTAATTTATCTTCTCTTGATGCTTTCCCACCTCTGCTGTTATTCTAGGCAGCTATCTCTCCACCCTTCATTCCCTATAGCTTTACCTCATGGTTAACTAAGCTCTCCAAAGCATTAGCCAAGAAGAGCTTAATATAATTTCTCTCTCATTCAGTCATTCAAACTTCAGAAAACTGCTCGTTAGAGAATTTTCAGGGGTTAGGGGAGACATTTTGAGATGGGAAAACTTGACCAGCCATTCTTCACAGAAAGTCTACTGTTGGGCTACTCATTCTCTGCTACTGTTAAATAATTGCTATCAGAGTGCTTCCTTACTTGAGTAATAAACCTCATGGGAACAAGGATAATACTCACCTTTATGTCCCTAGGACAAAATTCAGTGAATGGCACAAATGTGTTCAAATAGGGAAATGGAGGAATGTTTTAGAGTCAGGGAAGGATGGAGCTGAGAGGCCATTTGTAACCCATCTAATACTCCTTCACACTACAGATGAGAAGCCTGACGACAGAATGGGTGAAGGGAACTGACGCTTCTTGGCACCTCCATGTGAATAGCCCACTCACATATTTTCTTGTTATATTATTTATACTTTTAATATGCTTTAATAGTTAAAATTGTTATCCCTGATGCATATTGGGAGACCAAACCTAATGGAGAAGTGAATTACTCAAGGTCACTCAGCTGTCAAGTGTCAGAGCTGCGATTCAAACCCAGACCTTTCTAATTCTAAAGTACATGCTCACTTGGTCTTACCCACTTGTCTCCTGGGACAACACTTGGAGGCAAGTAACTCCTCAGGCCCAAGATTGCAGAACATGTTAGAGTTGGAGCCAGGGCTTGCATTAAACTTAACATTGCCTGACTCCAATCCAGTCTGAGAACACTGGTTGTCAGTGAAATACCTTTTTAGAATTCTATACTTATCTCAATTATATTAGTATATTTCACACTGGTCAAGATAGTACCAATGTAGATCAATACAATAGCTATAGTTCTATGGCCTCTCTCTTTTCTTCCAGCCTTGAGAATGGACCCACACTTCTGATAACTTGAGGTTTTCTTTTGTTGAGGGGCCATTCCCATTGACTGGTACATCTCTGCTCATTCTTTGGCCTCTTCTACTGAGTTAGAAGCTGTGCTAGAAGAATGACTTTGCTATTGAAGAAACTTCACAAAATCCTTGATGTAGGTTGAGAATGGTTTCCAAAAGATGAAAGTCATTTTGGTTTTATTTCTTTGTACATGTTCCTTATAAATTTGGTTTGGCCTCTCGAGGGATTAGCCCTTCGATCATGTTAGCATTCAATTTAGTAGTTACTGTTAGGTCTTCACTACCTACAGACTAAAGCCCAAGGCCTTAAAAGTACACACTTCCTTTACTCTTCCTCCTTGGCTTTATTGCATCTGTTCTTTGCCATGTATCCTTTGCTTTATTCATAAGGAACTTTCCAAATTTTCCAGATCCTTTCATGACTCCATATACAATTTCTCTTTCTCAGTTGGGCAAATCTTTCAAAACTTAGCTCAAGTTCATCACCTTTGTAGTGCCTTTCTCCACTTCTCTAAGGCAGTACTCATGACCTCTGGACTCTTAAAACTTTGCACAAATTTCCCTGACAAGGGAAGCAGCAGAACACCATACTTAAGAGCATCTGGTTTGCATTCAAATTGTGATTCTGCCTCCTTCTAGCTATATGAACTTGATGAACTTATTTAATTTTTTAAGCCTCTATTTCATTATTTAAAAAACAGGGATAAGAATAATACTACCTCATGTGGTCATTGTGAGGATAATGTTGATACAGTAAGATATTTGGGACAATGCCTGGGACATACTAAGTGTTCAATGAAGCACACTCACTCTGTGATCTAGCTTGCTTTTGTTTTTCCTACCTGCCTGTGTTCTCTGCTAGACACTGAACTCTCAGAAGCCAGGGAGTTGAGTCTTATTCTTCTTTGGGTCTTCTCCCTGGTACTTAATAGGAAGACTGGCTCTAAGGGTGAGCAAAGGTCCTTTGCTTGAGGTTTAACTCTCTGCGATCGCTGTCTTGAAATTCTTAACAATTTTATTTTTGGATTTGTAATATGTCCTTGAGTTTGTGTAAGTGAAGTGCAGTGGACAATGGAGATTGTATAAGGGGGCTTGGAGCTCTCATCACCTCCCTCCCTCTTCAGGATGGCTTCTCAGCTGCCTGCTCCCTGCTCTCAGCTGCCCGGCCTTGTCTAGCCTCCTCTTCCCTACCTGCTCCAAGCCTACTGCTCCATTCCCCCAGGGAATGGTGACCGGGTCACAGTTCTAAAATGAGGGGATGCTCACATTTCGCTGTCACTCTGAGCCCCACTGGGGGCCTGACCGTGGTGAGGGTTCAAGTTGCTGTGTATCCCATGGCCTTTCTGTGGGGCAGGGTAGTGACCATTCATTCCCTGGGCTGGCAGCTGGATCCTATGGCCTTTCTAGATCCTACTACTAATCCATGTACTAGTACATGTAGGACAAAGGTGCAATCCCTTGGATGTCCATCCACTGTGGATTGAAGTGGCTGGCCCACAGGAAGGGGAGATAGACTTCCTTATCTTGGGTGCAGTCTCATACTCATTTTGCCCTGGGCCTAAAAATTATGTAGTCAGCCCTGCTTGTAGATGCTCAACAAAATACGCTTATTGGACCACAAGGTGAGAGGCCAGATATGGCAGAGTGAAGGTCAAAGAAGGCAGTATCTGCAAAACTAGGCTTTTTATCAAAGGTTGCAAGCCTAGAAAGACAGCTGGGAGCTGGAAGTTCTGCAGTCTAACCTAGACTGTCATGTGTTTTCCCGTATTCAAACACAGAGCTCGCTTTTCTCCTTCTTAATTCAGCTATACTCACTTCTTCCCTCTGCCCAGATCTATTCCAAGACCTGAAAAATGTCTTCTGTTTTTCTTTGGCCAGGATGAGACAAGGATCTACATTTGGGAGATGGTGAAATAGTGATAAAATCTCATTAGAAAGGGTTCCTTATCATGAATATAATAACTAGGCTCAGACACATTAAGTGCTTTCTCTTTAGCAGTCACTATTCATAATGAAAAAGCAACAGATGATAAATTCTCGGCCGTTTTCAACACAGTCTTTGTAGAGAATTTCTCACGGTAAAAGGACAGAGGGTCTCTGGCTGAGAGTTTCACAGAGTTCTTGCTCTGCTTCTAGCAGTTATCTCTAGGTCCTCCATCTTCCCCAAACACCCATAAATAGCCCAATCCCTAATTACTGTGCCAGGAAAGTTCACTTCGCTGCTATAATCCCTTCCCATAAGTTACATGACTTGAAAATAAAAGAGGATTGAGGTAAACTTGGCTATATAATATCAACAAATATTTATTGAGACCTAGTACACTCCAGACTTCTCTTTATTTGCTAATTCATTTCTGGAAAAAGAGAGAAGGTTTGGTGGGGGGAGTTGGAGGAGGGAGAGAGTGAGGGAGAGAGACCAGACGTCAATTTGATATCATCTCCTGTGTATGCAGACGCAGAATATGATTTATAGCAAAACACTAATTAAAATGAAATCATTGAAAAATATTTTGGAGCCCAGTGGAATTCTTTATAACAGAGTGTGATCTATAGCAGACAATTAGAAGCATACATCAAGTCATCCAACTTGCATGTTAGGGAAAAGCAGGGAAGAAAAGGGCCAAAATGAGGGAGAAACAGAGCTCTGTGGAGGCTGTTTTGCAAGATCCAGCATGAAGTTCCATATCCAATAGCCCTTTTGATAATGCTGAGTAAGCCATCTCGAAGATTCTCCAGCTGGCAATTTTCTACCTTCTTCCCCAGGTCTCTGCCAGCCTGGGGCCACTGACTCTCATTCTGCCTTCCATCCACTTTTCTTCTCCCCCTCCCCACCCCTTTCTCTTCTTTTAAAACCTAGGATGGTGTGTGAAATGCTAAATGTACCTTGTACCTCCAGGCACAACAACATTTCATGTGCTGCTTGTTTTAACATTAATTTATCAAAACACAAACAGCAAAACTGCAATGTTAATATAAAGTATATATTTGGTCATTAAAAAGAAAAAGAAAAGCTCCTAGTGAAAATATACAAAACAAACCCAGTCAGCATCCAAACTGCTTTGAAAATAAAGTGGGATTTGTTTGCAAGGATTTAAATTGGTAAATGATTTGAATTTCTCCACCCCTAGGTGAATGATTTAGATGGCCTTGACCCCAGTCTGACTGCAGGGATTAATGTGGGATAATGATTGCTGAGGCTATCATTGCAGCCGGCATCATTAATTATCCTTATTGATTGTAGCTTTCAAAGATAAAGCATTATGCTGACTGGAAAATACCCTCTTCCTGCAAGGTCAAGGCTAAAAGAGGGAAGCTAAATAATTGCATTAACAAACAAAGAAATAAAAATAACCTCTCAGAGCGTTGTGTAATTAAGATCCAATTACAACGTTTGTTCTTGTTTACAAAATGACAAAGCTCTTCTTGTCAAGTCATTTTCCCGAAAATTGCTTCAGTACATGATAATTGCATTATAGTAGGTAACCAGAAAAGAGCATTAAAAGGGGGATCAGTTTCTTTGGATGGCTGCCATGGCTCTTGCTGTCTGACTCACCTACGAAAGTGTGAGAGCCCCAAGGGACTTGTCTAAAAATACTAATGATATGTTAAATGAAGGGGGTTAGATGGAGGAAGTAATAATTGGGCCTCAAATCCTATTATATTTCTTTGGGATAGTGTAATGGAGCTTAGAGATAGCCCAAGGATGTTATCACCCATGTCTTCCTTTACCCCACCTCCCTCTGGCCACATCATTTTCATTGCTGTGAAAATCTTGGCTCTAAAGCCCTATTAGGTTGTAAATTTCTCTGGTGAAAGGGATCAGTATTACAGCTTCCCTGCTATTGATCAGATTTTGGACTCTTTAAAAAAAAAAAGACTTTTAAGTGTAAAACCCAAAGCTACATGTGATTTTCTGTGTGGAAATATTTCAAACAAATGCTTAGGTTTTTCTTCCGCTACATATTTGGAAGCAGCACATACTAAGATCTGATTAGTAAAAGTGTGGTGGGCTCTGGGGACTGGAAGCTGGGCATACTCTCCTTAGCTGTGAGACTGAGGACCTCCGCCAAGCATTTGGTCATTTTAGGAATTAGTTCCTCCATCTGAAAAAGTGGGAATCATGAGTACAATCATTGAAAACTAAGGCTATAACAACAACAACAACAACTACAATTCTTTACGTAAATTGTTTCTCTTATATAGTGGGATTCTTTAATAGAGGATATTGTCACAAGAGGCAATGATGCTTCATACTTCCCTTATTTTATTAAAAAAACAAAACAAAACAGAGCAAGAGATAGTCACCATTCACTGCCATTCAGTGGGTGGAGCACAGTACTGATCATTTATTTTATTTAATTCTCACAACCACTCTTGTGAAAGATACTATTATTATTCTCATTTTATAAACAGACAGGGAAACTGAAGTTCAGAGAGGCTAAGTGATTTTTCCAATGACACACAACTGCAACTGATGGAGTAAAGATTTGAATTCTGGTACCAACTAACTATAAAGTCTGTGCTCATTTTGATCAATACAGGTCCAGGCAAAGACAAGCTCTAGCACCTCTACTACTTGCACCTCTGTTACTTGAACCTAGTCTCCTTTTTCAGCCTCAGGCACCCTACTTAGCATAGAAGTGAAAGATACATTCCTGTAGAAGTTCATGCAGGATGTAAGTTCACAGAACAAAATGTAGAAGCCCCTTATCTTGGAAGGCCCCAATTCCTAGATCCCTACATATGACAACTGTTAATTTGGTGTGCATTTTTTTACACCCTTCTCTTGGCATATATAGATGCATACACATTATATTTTATTTTACATATATGGAATATTACATTTTATTCTGCCACTTGTCTCTTTTCTGTAACAGTATACACAAGAGAAATTCCAAGCAGTATATACAAATCCATCTATTTCTTTATGATGACATTGCAGACTTCCAGTGTAGGAATGTATCTTAATTTATTTAATCTGCCTCTTACTTTGGTGCATTTAAGTTGTTTCCAGTTGTACAGTTATAGTCGGTGCAGCAGTGAACATCTGTGTACATCTGTCTTTGTGGACATATGTGAACATTTCCTTAGGTTGTATGTCTAGAAGTCAAATTTCTGGGACAGAAATATGCACATTGTAAATTTTGATAGATAATAAAAAATTCCCCATCAAAAAGACTGTACCAATCAACACTACCATAGAATGTGTATATTATAGACTGTGCCAATTTTCTTCCTTATTCACAAACACAGGGTATTATTAGTCTTCTTTTTTTCTGTCAGTTATTTAAAAGTCTTTATTGAACTTGTTACAATACTGCTTCTGTTTTTATGGTTTTTTTGGCCATGAGACATGGTGGGATCTTAGCTCCCTGATACAAACCCACATCCGCTGCATTGGAAGGCAAAGTGTTAACCACTGAACTACCAGGGAAATCCCTCTGTCAGTTTTTTGATAAGTAATTATTTCTTATTATGCTTATAATCTGCATTTTCTTAGTGTAGTAGAACAATTTTTTTCTTTTAAACGTTTTATTTTGTATTGAGTAGGATAGTTTTTATATGTTAACTGGCCATTTGTTTATCTTTTTGTAAAGTAACTATTCATATTCTTCAATCATTTTTCTACTGGGCTACTTAATAGACATTTGTCCTTTTTTTGATAATTGAAACGTCTGAGCACCCTGCCCTGGCTAATTGTTTGCTCTTATGTAAATCACTGAAGTTTAAAAAAACCGAGGGGACAGTTGACTGATTATCCCTGGCAGCTCTGGTAGCACCAGAAGTTGTGCCCCACCAGATGTTTTCTGTGGTGGGACCTTGGCCTGTTTTGTGCTATCTAACCTCCCTTTATTCCTGCTGGAGCCTCAAGTTTTCTATAGATATGATGGGATATCTGATGGCCTTCCCCAAATTTCTTTTGGCTTAAGTTAGCTAGAGATGATTTCTCTTGATTGCAAAAAAAAAAAAAAAAACCGAGAGAGAGAAAGACTCCAGAAGTTATAGGAATCAACAAGAGAGTGGGTCAGAGTCAAATGACCTTCAAGGAGACGAGGATTTGGAATTGCTTAGGTAGCATGAATGGGGCTAAAAGCAATGAAAATCGTACTGATTTTTAAAGATTTGAACTTGGCAGTGCCTGGTCAGGGAAGGTAAAGTAATTATGTAAAATTATTTAAATTATTGCTTGTGGTGACGTGGAATGAAATGACTCTTGAGACAGACACTGTCTACTGGGGCTTTTGGCCCCTCTGTAAATTACAATATTAAAATCCAGTTGTATTTATGTAATAGACAGCTGACTGAACAACATAATCACCACAATGCAGCTGGGATAATGTTGCAGCTACAATTGTGTGTGTTTTTTTAATAGTTTTGTCTCAAATTTGTATATCTTGTATAAAGTATGAATGTTTTTCAAACTATGAATATTTCCTGAATAGTATATGAATTTTTCTGAGAAAAAACTAAGTAGTTAAGAGGTCTATTGAAAGCATACCAAATAATGTTTTAACTGGAAACCTTAACATTAACATAGAGAATAATTTTTTGTTATATCTTAGTGATCCAGCAAGAATGAGGGAACTATTATATATTCAGATTATACCATTCTTGTCCACTTTATTCTTTGTGTCTGGTTACAAATTTCTTTTTAACTTCAATAAAAACTTGCACCTTAAAATGTGGAAAATCATTGTGTTATTGCTGTAAGACAGAATGAAAGGGCATTCAAGGTCTTGAGTAGGATCATTACACTAGAGCACTAGGCAGCTTAGAGAAAAATAAATATAACAAGTTTAAGTCCCAGAATTTTTGACACAAAACATTGAATTGAAATAGGAGGTCTTAACTAGAATTAGTCTAAAAGACTCTTTTATCTGTTAAAACCCCAGGATTGATATAGCTCAATATCAAATCAAGGTTTGATCCTGTAAGCTCCAAAATTACCCTATCAGTTGAATTCATAGCTTCCTTGAGTTTTTCTATGTGAAAGTTAAGTAGTCAATCAAAAAAAGTGGAAGTTAGAAAGCTGAAATAGGTATTTATAGGAGGTTTCAGAAGAGCTGGAACTACGCTGAGCTCCCAGAGCCCACTAAAGCTTCCTTGCTCTCCAGAATAAACAGCTCCTCCTTCATGGCCCAATGAGGTTATTATAACATTTTCACCTGAAGAAGACATCTTGTAAAAGGATGCCAACACACATCATACCCCTTTTCATCCACTGTCTCTGTGAACATAATTAAGTTAGGTTCCAGAATGTGGCTTGTGGCCAATCATAAAATCAAACATTAAAAATGTAGGAACTAAAACAACCCACAATGATTTTTTTCACTGCCGTATAGTTTATGGTGGATTGCATTTTTGTTGGAAATACACCAGGGAGACTGTGTTTGTTTAGAGTGTGCATATGTTAGATTTTAGTAGATAACACTTTGCTAAAGAAATATCAACAACCTCAGATATGCAAATGATATCACTCTAATGGCAGAAAGTGAACAGGAACTACCTCACCTGCCTCCTGAGAAATCTGTATGCAGGTCAAGAAGCAACAGTTAGAACTGGACATGGAACAAAAGACTGATTCAAAATTGGGAAAGGAGTACATCAAGGGTGTATATTGTCACCTTGCTTATTTAATTTATATGCAGAGTATATAATGAGAAATACTGGACTGGATGAAGCACAAGCTGGAATCAAGATTGCCAGGAGAAACATCAATAACCTCAGATATGCAGATGACACCACCCTTATGGCAGAAAGTGAAGAAGAACCAAAGAGCCTCTTGATGAAAATGAAAGAGAAGACTGAAAAAGTTGGCTTAAAACTCAACATTCAGAAAACTAAGTTTCTGGCATCTGCTCCCATCATTTCATGGTAAATAGATGGGGAAACAGTGGAAACAGTGACAGACTTTACTTTTTTGCGGGCTCCAAAATCACTGCAGATGGTGACTGCAGCCATGAAATTAAAAGACGCTTACTCCTTGGAAGAAAAGTTATGACCAACCTAGATAGCATATTAAAAAACAGAGACATTACTTTGCCAACAAAGGTCCATCTAGTCAAAGCTATGGTTTTTCCAGTAGCCATGTATGGATGTGAGAGCTGGACTATAAAGAAAGCTGAGTGCCGAAGAATTGATGCTTTTGAACTGTGGTGTTGGAGAAGATTCTTGAGAATCCCTTGGACAGCAAGGAGATCCAACCAGTTCATCCTAAAGGAAATCAGTCCTGAATATTCACTGGAAGGATTGATTCTGAAGCTGAAACTCCATTACTTTGGCCACCTGATGCGAAGAACTGACTTATTGGAAAAGACCCTGATGCTGGGAAAGATCGAAAGCAGGAGGAGAAGGGGATGACAGAGGATGAGATGGTTGGATGGCATCACCAACTCAATGGACATGAGTTTGAGTAAGCTCTTGGAGTTGGTGATGGACAGGGAGGCCTAGCATGCTGCAGTCCATGGGGTCGCAGAGTTGGACACGACTGAGTGAACTGAACTGAACTGAAGAGAAACTAAAGAGCCTCTTGATAGGGGGGAAAGAAGAGAATGAAAAAGCTGGCTGGAAACATAACGTTAAAAAAATGAAGATCATACCTCGGGTCCCATCATTTCATGGCAAAGAGAAGGGAAAAAGTGGAAGCAGTGATAAATTTTATTTTCTTGGGCTCCAAAATCACTGAAGGTGGTGACTGTAGCTGCAAAATTAAAAGACGCTTTCTTGCAAGGAAAGCTATGACAAACCTAGACACTATATTAAAAAGCAGACACATCATTTTGCTGACAAAGGTCTGTCTAGTCAAACTATGGCTTTCCCAGTAGTCCTGTATGGAGGTGAGAGTTGAATCATAAAGAAGGCTGAACACCAAAGAATAAATGCTTTCGAATTGCGCTGGAGAAGACTCTTGAGAATTCCTTGGACAGCAAGGAGATCAAATCAGTTAATGTGAAGGGAAATCAACCCTGAATATGCATTGGAAGGACAGATGCTGAAGCTCCAATACTTTGGCTACCTGATGCCAAGAGCCAACTCATTGGAAAATACTTTGGTGCTGGGGAAGATTGAGGGCAGGGGGAGAAGGGAGCAATAGAGGATGAGATGGTTGGATGGCATCACTGACTCAATGGCCATGAATCTGAGCAAACTTCAGGAGATAATGAAGGAGAGAGGATCCTGGCACGCTACAGTCCATGGGGTCACAAAGAGTCAGACACGACTTAGCGACTGAACAACAACAAAGAGACTGTACCAATCTTGCATTCACATCAGGAGTGTATGAGAGTCTCACCAGCTCCATATCCTTACCAACGCTTGGTATTTCAGTTCTTTTTTTCTTTTTCTTTTTTAAATTTCAGTCATTCTGGTGGGTATGTAATGATCTCAATGTGATTTTAGTGTGCATTTCCCTGATGATCGATGAGACTGAACACTCTTTCGTATGTTTAGTATTCATTTGGATATTCTCTTATGTGATATACCTCACATATGGCGCAAGGTCTGAATTTCTTGATTTTTTTTCTATTAAATCATCTTCTTTTAAAATACTGATCTGTGGAAATTATTTACATAATCTGGTTATGAGTTCTTTGTTATATACATGTACTGAAAAGATCTTTCATTTTTCAGTGTGCTCTTTACTGACTTAATAGTGTCTTTTGGTGAATGTTGCTTATCTTAATTTTGTCTATTGTCATCTTTGCACAGAAATTTAAAAATTTTAGGTACTCAAAACTATACTTTTTATGACTTGTAAATTTTGTATGTTGTGTAGCAGGGTCTTTACTGCCTCAAGATTTAAAAGCTCTTCTTTTATATTTGCAATTCTTAGTAGCATTTATTAAGTAGTACCTTTGTCCTGTATTCCCTTTTGTACTTGTAATGCCCTGTTTATAATAAAACAAATCCTACATATCCATGGATATGTTATAAGATTCTTAATCTATTCCACAGAATTGTGTCTATTTTCACACCAATATAATGATCTTTTGGTTACTATTATCCCTAAATGTCTTTTGATATCTGGTAGGGTAAGTGCCACCACATTGTTTTTTCAAACATTCTTGGCTTTTATCTTTATATCATTTTAGAATCAACTTGTCAATTTCCATAAAATTTTACTGTTGGGGTTTTAATTGGGATTGCATTAAATGTATAGATTAATTTGAAGAGAGAATTTATGCTTAAAAATATTAGAACATTCTTTTGGGGAACTAGGCATATTTCTCCAATTAATAAAATATTCTCTATGTTCTTTAATAAAGTTTGTAAGTTTTTTCCATAGAGTACTTTCATTATTAGGACATTTTATGCTAGAGGACTTTATCTCAAACAACTGGCTGCTGTTGATAATGATATCCTATGTTCTATTATCTTTTCTTTATGGATTGATTGGTGGCTATATTGGGTCTTTATTGCTGCTCACAGGCTTTTTCTAGTTTTGGGCGCAGGGGCTACTCTTTAGTTGCAGTGTGCAGGCTTCTCTTGCTGTGGATCACAGGCTCTAGGATGCCCAGGGTTCAGTAGTTGTAGTGCATAGGCTTAGCTGCCCCTCAGCATGTGATATCTTCCGGGATCAGGGATTGAACCCATGACCCCTGCATTGGCAGACAGATTCTTAACCACTGGACCATCTGGGAAGTCTCCATTATATTTTCTAAAGTGCATTTAACTACTGTGTAGGAATTATTTCCATTTGCTAAGTTTGTGTCTGGCCATTATTAAATGCCTCTCTTACTGATACCAATAACTTACATGTGATTTTTTTTTATTTAACATATATTATTTGAATCTGTCATAGCATCAACAAATTTTAGTAATTTTGATGATGTGTGATACATAAATATTTGATTTATAATATTCTGGAAGAAAGTAAACCTATATTAAGAGCACTATTGCTCCCTCAACTGCTGATTTGTCAAAGAGCTGTGCTGCCTTTGTAGTAGATGCCGTAAGTAAACTTCCTGGATTCTCACTGGATGTGGTTCACTATGTTGGTTGGATGTGGTGCATCTTCACACAACAGCAATCATCTGCACCTCACATTTGAGGACTACTAGATAAGAAGTGCAATTTGTGTCTAGTTTCCAAGTATTTTTCCTGGGAAAAAACAGTTTCACATTATTTATTGCTGCTTTTTCTTTCCTGAATTAGCTCAGGTTACTGTGGTTACCTGTATTTTCTATGTGTCCCTGAATTCCCACTTGTTCATTCAGCCAGTATGTAGGAAGCTTGTATCATATGTCACTGTGGGTGTAAGCACTGAGATTGTAGAATTAAATAACACTCAGTCCTTCTCTTCAAGGAGCTTATTGTCTAGTCAGAAAATCCCACAAGTGATGAATGATTGTGATTCAGAATTCCTGAGTGTGAACCATGATTAAACAGCATGATTATACCAGTAATGGGAAATTCAAATCAGGGCTTGAATTTTAGATATAATGCTACTGAGAGTTTGAAATATATCTAGAAAATGCTTGCTATTCCTCATTGCTTCTGACTTGTGAATATTGATTGGATCAGAGAATTTTAAATTTGAAAGGGATAATTAGAGATCACCTAGTTCATTGAGCAGATGTCGGAAAAGAGGCCCAGAGAGGCCCTATGCTTTGGTCAAGTGAATAATCTGTGTAAATGCTGCAATGTGAAATTACATCCCTTCTGTCTCTTCATCTAGAACATCTTTCATTATAACACATATAATTTACTCTTCCTCAAATAATGTTCAAACCATTGATATATATTTTTTCAAATCAGTGATTTTTTTGGCCTCAATTTTAAAGCATCATAAAATGTTACTGTTGAGTTTTCAGAATATCTGTCTATTTATATCTATCTATCATCTAGGCCAGAGGCTGTCATAAAATAAAATTAAAATGAAAAGGTTAATCTTTGGTGAATGGATTCAAATTGAAACATACTTGATGTATATTCCAAGTAGATGATGTAGTTGAGTGATATGTAAGGGTTACAGTCTCTGGCTTTGAGTTCCACAAGTGCTTTCAACTTAATTATTCCATTTACAGGGTCTGTGACTTTGGGTAAGTTGTTTACCCTCTCTGAGCCTTAGTCTTTCTTCATTGGTAAGATGGAATGCTGTGCTGTGTTTAGTCACTCAGTAGTGTCCTACTCTTTGTGATCCCATGGACTATAACTTGCCAGGCTCCTCTGTCCATGGGGATTCTCCACACAAAATTACTGGAGTGGAGTGCCATTTCCTTCTCTAGGGGATCTTCCCAACCAGGGATCAAACCCAGGTCTCCCACATTGTAGGTGGATTCTTTACCATCAGAGCCACTAGGGAAACTCAAAATGGAATAGTAATACCTATTACAGGTTTGTTGAGAAGATTAAGTGAGATGTCTAAAAGGATTAACACAGAGCCTAGAGTATAATAAATTCCCTGTAATTATTGGCTATTAAATTGTTAAATATGTATCATTGCCATTGATTTGTATCATACATTTATCATACATTTTATCATACATTTAGATGTTTTTTGTACCTGAATTCCTCAAATATACTGAAGTTGCATGTTAGTCTCATCATATTACGTTATAGTGTGACTGAAGTAGTTTTGTTTCTCATCAGAGTATAACTTCATGATATTAAAATATGATGTTAAGGTTTATTTATGGTGACAATGTATATATAGGACAATCACTAGGCATCTAGGTATATTTAATAGACTTGAAACTGGTACCTATTCCATTTTAAAGCTGATGATTAATATTATTTCTTTGCTATTAATAGTCTAATTACTCAATCAAATAGATATTGAAACACATGAACAATAGATGGTTCCTGTTTTTAAGGAGTTTAAAGTATAGTTATGATACAAGTCATAACCATGTGAGAAGGACAACACCTTCAGAACTCTACAAAAGGTATCACAAGACAAATGATTATAATAGGGAAAATAAGGGCTATGAGTATAAGAGAAGGGAAGACTTTTTGACTGGTTAAGCCTGATCTGGAAAACACCCATGAATGAGGATGGATGAGAGCTGGATCATGTTGGATATGGAAGATTTGAAGGTAGAAGGGAGGGGAGTTGAGGGTGGCAGGGGGTGGGGAGAAATTATGTAGGGGAACATTAGTAGATCAACTGGCCTAGAAGAGAGAATTCCTGAAAATTTAGGGTTAAAACCAGACTGTAAAGAATTTTCAACTACTTTAAGTAGGTAAGGTTAAGGCATACCTTAAATTTTGTTTTTCTTGACAATGGGGTATCAGTGAAGTTTTCGAGTAGGGGAGTAAAGTCAGCTAGGGGTATTTTTAGTCTCTTGGCCAAAATATATCTGGAATCTTGGGGGAAAACTAAAGATAGACACATCGTTTAGTAGGCACAGTTATAAGGAAGTGAAGTGCTGAGTGGTGGAAATGAAAAGGATGGGAGAGTGCAAGGTGCATTATCATGCCAATTGCCCAGAAAATTGGCTCCTGACTAGAAATGTGACAAAGCAGTTTCAAGCTCAGTGGCAGTCACAGTAACAGGAAAGTCAGCAGCAGGGAATGAGCTTTGGTTAAATTTTTATCAAATTGAATTTGAAATGGTAGCAAGACATGTATGTGGGATTGTTCAGTAGACTTCAAGATCAAGACTAAAAATGGAGATTTGAACATTATCTCTAAGAAGTTAAGGAGACAGCTGGTGGGAGGGAGAAAACAGTAGTGAGATGAAGCTTTAGAAATTTAGAAGTGGAAGGAAGGAATGATGCAGGAAGCAGACTAAAGGGAGGAGGCAACCAGATCAAATACTTTTTTTCTTTTTCCTAAAAGATGGAGAAGGCTTATGAAAAACTGATGTTAGGGATGATGGGGAGAAATTAAAGCTGTTTAAAAGTAAAATGTTGTAGAGGGAGGCCTTAATGTGAACTATGAAATCAAGAGAAGGATAAGATGGAACCCATGATTTTTTTTTTAATTGAAGTATAGTTGATTTACATTTCAGGTGTACAGCAAAGTGATTCATATATATATATATCCTTTTTCAGATTCTTTTCTATTATAGGTTATTATAAGATATTTAATATAGTTCCCTGTGCTACACAGTAGGTCCTTGCTGTTTATTTATTTTATATATAGTAGTGTGTGTCTGTTAATCCCAAACTCTTAGTTTACCCCTTCCCTACCCTTTCCCCTTTTGTAACCATATATTTGTTTTCTATGCCTGTGTATCTGTTTTATAAATAAGTGCATTAGAATTGCTTATGGATTCCACATATAAGTGATATCATATGGTGTTTGTCTTTCTCTGTCTGATGTACTTTACTTAGTATGATAATCTCTAGGGACCCACAATTTGATAACTGTTTTCTTTGCACTGTCCAGGGCAACATCCTATCAGACTTTGCATAGCATTTATGAGACATTTTGCTCAGGATAACAGTTTGCATGAGGCAGAAAGGATTCTGTACTATATATTTTTCAACTTTTCCTTGGGTAAGATGGTCAAATAGAACAGAGCTGCAAAATGGTGCTTTTGCCTCTTTTTCCAAAAACAATAAAACCCCAAATCTGGATTCTATGTGGTATTGTGCTTATATGTAAGATATTTTGCCTCTTAGGTTATGCTGACAAGATAAAGAAAAATGTTAGCCTTTCCTGACACAAAATTAGGAAAATGAATTTGTCAACTGCTGAAGTATTGTTAGAGTGCTGGGGTTTGGATTTGCAGTGTTTGATGTCACAATTAATTTATCATTGTCAAAGTAGGACTTCCTGCTTTTGACCCCACACCAAAAAAGCGTAAAAGAGTTTACGAAGAAAAGCTTCTTGAAAGTCAAATGGCTCACCCAAAACAGCATTTTAATGATTTAAGTAAAAATGAATCAGAAACATGTGGATTTAATTTCCCTTAAAATTCACATGGGTCTGAGACTTAAAGGAAAATAGTACTTGGCACAATGTGTTTAGGATTTGGTTAAACTCAAAACATTTGAAAAACTCTTTGGAACACTGGATGACTTCGAAATACATCTGGGTTTGCCCATCCATTTGGGCATGGTTACAAAAGCCTCATCTTTCGTGGCACTAGTCAAACATTCTATCAACATGCTTCAGTTTTCAAAAGGCTTAATTAGGATGAAATCAACAAATTTTATTGATTGCCAACTATGTGCAATCAATAAAGTAGAAAGATACAACTTTTCCCATTCCACAGCTGGGAAATCTTGGCTGGAATGTGGTCAAGGGAAATCCCCACACAGGCAAAGTCAGAGCGGGCCACTAGCATGGTCCTGTGGGAGCTAGAATTCTATTACATCAGCCATTCCTATTCATATCCTCCAGTGTTGTAGCATCCCATTCAATTTCAAGAGCATGAAAAAAAAGCATAAAAAGTTATGTTATATGGCACTGAGTTGGTAATCAAGTATTGCTTTCTGGTTTTTAAAACCATTACTTTAAAAGGTCATTTTGGTGTGTGTTGAAAAGGCAGTACATGCGTAAAATGTCGCACTGGGGATGTTAATTAAAATATGTAAAGAAGACCATGAAAATGAAGAAAACCAGTGGTTGGCAAAGTAACCTCTTTGCAGTTGCAACCCCATCTAACCCACGTGGCAAGCCCAACTGTTAGCAACTCAGTGGCAAGGGGATTTGTAATGAAACCCACAGAGGTTCTGCTGAAATGTACTCATATTATTTATAGCCAATTATGTTAGTCCCTAAACTGAGTGACACCTAGGGAGATAATTGAATTTCTTAGATTTCTCTCTTTACACTCACTGCCATGATCAGAAAAACACAATTTTGAATGCTCCTCTCTCTTAGGGTAAGACCACGCAATCCATGTAATTGGATAAGTCTCCAGGGAAAACTGGCTTTTCCAACTGCATTTTATAAAAAGCTTTATGGAAAGTTGGCCTACATTTTTTGGGTAACTTTTTCAAGAGATGAAAATGATGCAACTTGAAATAATCTTTTTGTTTTTACCCGGGGAAGTTTATGAACACTAATCAAACAAAAAGCATGGTTTAAGGAAGCTGCTTCATTAAGGTCTAGGCTACATGGAAGAAATAGCCTTTAGAAAAGGACAGCAGTAGTTGTTTGAAAAACGGTTAAAATGCAACTCAAAAAGTTATTCACCCCTCCCCCCAAAAAAGAAAATTCCAAATTATCGTGATTATTAAACAGACCTTGGGAGAGGCTGTCATATACAGTGCCTTAGGTAAGTGTGATCAGTTTCGATAACCTGTCCACAGGCTGTAAAAAACAAAAACAGCATGTTAACATATACAGATATTGAGAAATCTCTATCTAGATTCATAGAAAAGTTTATACAGCTCTTCTCATCTCTTTCATATTTGTGTTTTTTGATGACCATCTGACATTCTTGGCAAACTTAAAGAGGAAATCAACTCTAGATATAATACCCATCACTTTAATTTAGCAAATTTGAGATCCTGAGATTTGAGACTATTGGAGGAAGCAAAGCAGTATGTCTTTCATTAAAGGAGGCAGAAAGGTTAATGGAGACTTCTGCATTACTCAGAGCAAGATTTCTTATGCTCCCTTAGCTGAAGCTGTATTATTCTCTTCTGCTCTGCTGAGGAGAAATGAAAATATCCCCCACAAAAGTGGGTAAATATACGAGTATTTAGAAGGTAAGACCTTTTTTGGTGTTGTTAAAATCCTTATGGACTTTCTTTGTTTTGCTGCTGTTGCTGTGCAAATGCTAAGGGATCAGTGGTCTTTTTCTTCTAGGAGGACCAAATAGCCGATGAATACATTACAGGCAATAGGCCACGTAACAGTCATGGGAAACATTTTATTTCTTCAATTAATTATATAATGAGGCTAGTCATTCATGGCACTGATTTTGCCCATGGAAGCCTGTTTTTTTTTTTCCAGCTAGGAATAGAGGAGATGTATATGTATGTATGTATGTATATATATATATATATATATATATATATACACACACACACACATACATATACATACATATATATATTATATATATTTCCTCCCTTTGGTATGAATTAAGGCCTCATTTCCCCCTCCTCTCTTATTTCCACATAAATTAATTCTACAATTTAATAAACTAACAGGTGGTTCCACTTCAGGCTGAGCAGATGTTAGACTGAATGAATGGAGACCCCTCTTGTGTTCAATATATCCCTGAGCTCTTTCTTTCTTTATCTCTTCACTTCTCCCTTTTCTTCCCCTCACCCCCATTTCTGCAAGATTTATGAGCAGCTACAGTATGAGCTGTTTTGTTTGAGCAATATGAATATTGATGACTGACACGTGCTGATTTTAGATGTATTAGTGACATTCATAATCCTGAATATGTAGACATTTTTCACCAGATAATGAGGTACCAGATTGCCATAGCAGGAAATTCTCTTCTCTTAGTGCTTATAAGTAGATAATTTCTATTACTTTACAGATGGGACTCTAAATTGGAAGCTTATTTCAGAAGAAGTTAGGGAATATATAAAATTAGATTTACAATTCAAACAATTCCTATGTTGCTCAGAACTCTGATATATTACTTCAGTGATATCTTTGACTCACTTTGTGGTCATTTCTGAGAAATAACCTCTCAGTTTAAAAAGAAGAGCCTCTTCCTCTTCAGGTCTAACTTAGAAATGATTCCATGTTCTTTCTAAAGTTTCACAGAGACTTTGTAAACAACGCAACAGAGAAGTGAGTCAAGAGAATTATTACTGCCGACAAATCCTCTTTTAATTGTCCACCCAGGGAATTGCCTTCTGACAATATTCAAAATAGTTATCTTTAGGTGAAAACTATTTTTATATGAATATCACACATATATTTATGCTTCTGACATAATTTCAGGTGGTATTTAATAAAGACATATTTTTCTGGATCCTGCTTCTGATTCCTTACTAAAAATACACCTGGATGCTTATAGCATGTTTCTGGCTCTCCCAACATTTCAGTGAAAGTAATTTTCTCCCCTTGGGGCCAGCTAGATATAGTGAAGACATTGCTGATGGAAGAAAAAAGTCATCCTCAGCCATTGGGATGGGATTGATATTATCCATCCCATTCTTGGCTTTCCTCTTTCATTCTTTTTCTTAAGGCTCACCCTTCAGTAAGAAAGGAAACTACAAAGCAAAAACATAGAAGATGTGATTTCTTTCAGTATTGGGATAGGTCTCTCAGTCATCCTAGATTTTTTCTTGGAAAAGTAAACTTCATCTCCATCACTAATTATAAGTAAGCTCTCTGGAAAGTTACTTATATTATAATCAGTTTCTTCCACTATGAAATGGAGCTGTCAGGATTTGTGGGGATGAAGAAGGCTCTAAGAACACAAAGTTAGTGAATGAGCCAAAGTGTGGTATGGAAGGAAATTCCCCCTGACCAATTGCATATAAAGACCCACAGCCCCTCTACCTTCTCTGGTCTTATTCCGCCTCTTCATTATCATTGGTTTCAACAGCTTCCTTTAATATCCACTCCCTGATTTCTGTTGTTCCTCTCCTTGACTTTATCTATCAGGCTTATAGGATACCTAAAATTGATTTCACCAAGTGATTCTCATCTCTTATATCCTTTACTTGACTTTCTGTTCATTACTGCAATTGCTTCCTAAATCTTGACCTCTGAGTTCTTGAGTCTAGGCCAATAGCATTTCCTTCTCCAAGCCTAACTTCAGCTCTGATAAATTCTTCCTAACAAGCTTAGGATCAAGGACTTGAGGCCTGTCCCCTGGTAGAGGCTAGTGCCCTCTGAATTGCCATCTCTCAAATGATGGAGAATTAAAATGTTGCTAAGAACACTATCAAGTACCTGTAATATTCTAGACTCTGATAGGAATTTTATATGTTATTTCTACTCTTAGGTTTTACCTCTAGCCTAATGAGATTATATAGTGTCATGGTAAGAGTGCAAACTAAAGTTTGGATCTTTGGATTTGAATTCTAGTCACACTTATTAACTGTGGGACGTTGGGCAACTTAAAATCTTTGTGCTTCAGTTTTTAAAAAAATCTGTGAAATGAGGATAATACTGGTGCCCATTATATAGAGTTTTTTGATGATTAAATGATTTGAAACAAAGAATGTGCTTAAAATAGTACCTGGCACAGAGAAAAGCTTTTAGCTATTATTATTACTGTTTCAGGTCAATGTTCTTTTGAAGTGTAAGTACATAAAATACCATTCTTTGTTACTTTGTTTAGATTTGTTTTCAATTACTTATTTAATAAAATAGTAGATTACATTTTCTTTTGAATAAGCTCTGTTCATTTCTGTTTGTAATGAAAAACGAAGCCCTGGCGATATCCTGATGGTATTGCTATTTTACATTCTTTCTATTTCCCATGGACTTCCTCTGCCAAACAAGAATATTTTTGTTCTCTTGAGAAAAGAATTAGAAAATAGAAGCAAACTGCACCCCTCCCTAAACTGGCATATTACCTAAACGTACAGCAAATTCAATCCTCTGATGGATGCAATTAGGCAAGACCCAGGATCCAGATGAATGGTGTCAAGTATTTTGCTTCTGTTCTACTGACATTTCTACGTCTAAGGTATCAGTATCTGATCTTGACTAGACAATATCTAAAGTGGTGAGATATAAAATTCCATAGAGATGATTCATTTGACAAGTGTTTATTGAACACCTACTCTGTTTTATACACTATCCAGAAGGGTTCAGTCAATAAGACAGGCAAGGTCAGTGTCCTCCCCACTCTTCTAAAATGGAAAATGATACAATGAAGAACAGAAAAGATGGTTATATGATGGTGAGTGATGGGGTAGCTTAACTGGGTAGTCCTTAGATGTAGTGGGCAAGGAGATGAGAAAAAGGAGCCAGCCATGTGAAGACTTGGGGAGTGAGGGGTTTAAGCAGAGAACAGATCACATTCAAGCAAATGTCCTGAAGTAGAACTGAACATGCTCTATTGGAGGAAACAAAAATTCACTGAGGCTGGAGGGACATGAGAGTTTTGGAGTAAAATAAATTTTTTCCACTTCTTTCATTTTTATATATTTTTATTAACTTTGTGGTTCACTTTTTAAACAACTTAATTGAGATGTAAATCACATACTGTAAAATTTATCCAATTAAAGTGTACAATTTAATATTTTCAGGAAAATCACACAGTTGAGCAACTATCACCACAGTCAGTTTTAATAACATTTCCATGGTCCCCAAAAGAAGCCACATACCCATCTGCAGGCTGTCACTTCTCACTGCCCACCCCTCCAAACATACCAGCTCTTAGCAACCACTGATCTCTTTCTGTCTGAATGGATCAAGTGTTTCATTTTGATCCATTTATCTTTGGAATGCTATAGGCCAAACATATCAGTATTAAAAACAATACTTTTGCTAAATCTATCTGCAGTAGAAGGGGAGGTTCAGGGTGCATAAAATACTGATAACAAATAACTTAGACATAAAATATTTCAGTTTAAAATATAATATGAAACTTGCCAAAGAAAACATGCAATTAAAAATCTCTGATTTTTTGTGTGTGTGTGGCTATAAAGAGGTTTTAAAATAAAATTGTCATGTTACTACCAGTGGTTTGTTTAAAGACAATATGTCTTCTTTTAGAAGTAGTAATCATTAATTCTTTCAGTGTTTTCTCTGCCCACTTTCAAATGCCTGTTGTTCAAGTCTTTTATGGGTGCCAGATTTTATTAACAAATTTAATCCTGAATATTTTTATTTTGTTTTGAGTTGATGTAGATTCCTCATGATTAGATAATAAATGACTATAGACAGAATTAGGATGTAATTCCTAACTTACAGGTGAAAAATTTATGGTAGTTCTGTTGTCATTATGGTCTGAAGGGTGAATGCTATCATTGGATAACCTTCTAATCAATAAGCTCAGGAAGATTTGGGGTCCAACTCATTCATTACACACACCTGTGAACTAACTTGGCTGTCATCATTTCGTCTATAGTTCAGCTGCTTTTGATTTTATTATATAAGTTTTATAAATACACACTCAAATTCTCAAAATCATAATTTTGTGTTAACTTAGGCACTAACAACTACTTTTGGTATATAAAAACATCCAGAAATAATGAACTTCTATCATATAAAAAATAGTGAAAGACTAAACTTCCCTTATTCTCATAGTTAAGGATTAAATTACAAGCTTAATTTGCTGATTGAAAAAACTCCTATCTAGTAGACTGCAATGCATCCAGTGATATGTGCTGTTTATATAAATAGCATGGAGGTTAATTCAGACCATTTCATGGAAATGGTTTATGCATTGTAATCATGAGTCAATACACAGTTCTCTCTAAATTTAAAACAATGTAAATTAGCCAAGCCAATTTAATTCTTGCCAAGAAAGAGTATTCCTTAAAGCCATGTTTTTCACTTTATTAGGTTAAAGGCAACTATATTCTGTAACTAATAAATGAGAGGATTTATTGAATTTTGAAATGCAGTGATTGTAAGCTATGTTTTTAAAGTTATTTAAACGAGTTAAATATGTTTATAATAATTTCATTTCCTATGTAACTTCTAACTAATGAGGAAAAAATAAGGCTAGGAGAGAATTGGAGCTGGATGGAGTTGGTTTAATCTTTTTCATGGCCAAAGCCAAGTTTAAATCCTGTCCAAATGCCACTTCTCAATCACAGCTTTAAAGGATTAAACATGATTATGGAGCTATTTCTCTACTTTCCTGATACACAAGTTCATGTCAAAGCTATCTTGAAACCTGCCATTGAGTTTCACCCTTGAGGTGAGAAAGTAGTCTGGTGAGTATTTATTTCAAGGAAAGGAGATATATTTGCTTAATACAAACTGGGTAGTATTTAAGCTAATGTTCTCAGCCCTTTTTATTGCCAGATTCATGTGAATATTCTGAACTATAAGAAGATAATTTGTATCAGTGTTTTCTCTTTAAGATTACATTTTTCAGATTTGAGCAGGATTTTCTGTGCTCAAGAAATTTTTGCTTAAATAAGTCTGGTTTTCTGCTTGTTTCATCGAGGAGAAAGGCCTAATTTAGTTACAGTGGTTTTTAAAACTGATCAGACCAAGCATATAATGTGCAGTAATTTCTTTGGTAGCACTTTGGTAAAATGTGAGCTCTGAGATGCAAAAATCTTGGTTTAAGATTTTTATTCTCTGTTTTGTTTAGAGTACAGTCTAATTTGAATATTGTTTCTCTGTGATTATCTTTCCTTATTCTTTCTTTCTTTTTTTTTTTTTTTTGTGAGCATGTACTGTGAAGAGAATCATGTCTTTCCAAGGATATTTTAGTTTTATTTATTCCTAAACTGTCTGTATCGTGGTTGTCCATATTTCCTGATTAAAATATTTGGCTTATTTCCCAATGAACATTTCTATTTGTATAATAGGTACTTTGAGTTTGGATTTAGAAAATATTGGGGACTGCATTCTAAACTTGCCTTCCCCCACCGCAATGTGATGGCAGAATCTGGGCCAGTTTTCTCTGTGCTTTGCGCCACACTTCCTATCCTGGTAAAGGGATGCCTGATGCCTCACATGGCAGTTCTGGGAGGGAAAGTGCACCTACCCTCTTTTAAACCACTGACGTCCTCTCTGGGCAGAACAGACCGGAGTTTCAGATGCCTGTCAGTAGCAATGATGGTCTGTTGCAGGGCTTGTTTGAAGGAGAGTGTTGCTAGAAGTGCTGAGTCAGCCAGCCTCCTTTGGTATTTAAAGGAGACTTTGGAAACAGTAGCTGCTGGGAAAGCTATTTCTTCAAGAATTTTTTGAGCTTTGTTCTGGTGATAAACCTGCCACCTGATAAGTACTAAGTAGTAAGTGTGCGTTTTCAAGATAATGCCACAGCAAAAAGGTGGTCATTACATGCCACCAAAGGAAATGTATTTGACTTTACGTTTTAAATAGAATGTTCATTAGAAAACATACTTTAGGGATGCCAGAGGGTATTTCACAACAGTTAGGGTGTTCCTACCAGAGACGCTTCCTCCTTTAGCATGGGGGTACCTAGAATCATGAATAAACATGTATGCAAGATTCTCCTGAATTTGTTAAATAACTATTGATTAGACATTTACTATATGCATAAACTGTGCTAGGTATAGAGGATACAATGATAAATAAGTCATAGCCTAGTCTGCAAAGATTTCCACACAAGGGAAAGACATGAAAGCAAATGAGTACAATAAAAAATGATCAAGTATTCGATTAGGATTATGCATGGGAAGTGGGAGTGTAATAAAGAGGGCTTGATCTTTTCCTGTAGAGCAAGAAGGGAACCAGGAGAGATTTGGGGAAGTGTCAGACTTCAGCTGAACCCAGACAAATGCATGGTGTGGGTACTCACAGGGAGAACATTTGGGAAGGGCTATACCAGGGCCAGTGACTTGTAGGCAGGGGAGGTCTAGAGCTGTTTTGAGAAGAATTTAGTGGGAGATAAAGCTGGAGATGAGCTTCCCAGGTGGCTCGGTGGTAAAAGAATCTGCCTGCTAATGCAGGAGATACAAGAGACATGGTTTCAATCCCTGGGTGGTGAAGATCCCCTAGAGGAGGAAATGGCAACCCACTCCAGTATTCTTGCCTGAAAAATCCAATGGACAGAGGAGCCTTGCAGGCTACAGTCCATGGGGTCTCAAAGAGTTGGACATGACTGAGGACATATCTTCTTCTTCAAAAGCTAGAGACAAAGGCAAAAGGAAGATCATAGAGGACTTGGTAAGCCATGATGAAAATCTATACTTTGTCTAGTTGGTAATGGAATTTAAGCAAGGGAGTAGCATTACCATTTTGCCTTTTTTTTTTTTTTCCTTTAAGAGAAGGGAGCCAGCTTGTCACTTAGGAAATCAGTTAAGAGACCAAAGCACCTGCCCAAGAGAGAAAGCAGAGAGCTGGTATTTAGGTAGTTGCAGAGTGCAGGGAGGATGGGAGGAGGTGGTTTGGAGAGATGTCATAGAATAGAATGTATAGGTCTTGGTGACCAGTTGATTGCAGGAGAGAGACTAGGATTCCAAGATTTCTGGTCTGCGTGGTTGAGTAGATCACCGGGCCATTTACTAAGATGAAGACACAGTTAAAACTATTGGATAAGTTCATATAAAGAATATTCATGAATTCAATATAGGATTAATGGTGAGTTCTTTTTTCTTCAAGAATACCTAGTAACCTGATAATTCAAGGCCTCTCAGCACTTTCTTGTCTTCATCTGCCAAGATGTGCAGGTTGTTGAAAGTGGATGTGTGCTTATCTTGATGTGAATGTGTGTGATACTGCACAAATGTTAGCTCTGAGAATTTTGCTGTCTGCATTCACAGTGACTTTTTCTAGCAACTCCAGGCAACTGTCAAAGCCCTAGTGAAGTATACAAATATAAGTTGCAGGTTTTATGAAGGGATGAGAATTTATGCATGAGTTACCATGCCATTTTTTAAAAGTCTTAGTTTTTACACTATAAATAAATATAACTGATTATAGTAATTTTTAAAGTGTATGTGTCTCTTTAAGCTTTAAAAAATACATGAAAGAATGTGAATTGTCCCCTAGGATACCAACAATAGAAAGCAATAGTAATTAAGCAAAAAACAAATTAATTGACATGGATGTGTTGGGGCTAATATAAATCTTGTGCAATCGGCATAAAGGAATTTGTTATTTTCAAAACAGAACTAAATCTCTTTTCCATTATAGATTTAATTTAAGTAACATGATAAATAGTGGTAAATTGAACTTTATTATGTATTCATGAAATGCAGTTTAGTACAATTGTTATTTCTGGCATTTGTGGTTTAAAGATATTCCCTTATGGGTAGATGTTATTTTTAATGTGCAAATTCAGAAATAATGACCTCCAGTTCCACTGGTGAATTAGGGCTGATATATACACATGGACAATAAGGGGGAAATGGTCTCTAATTCCTGGCTTTATGAACATTTCTAGTGCAATCTGTGATCCTTTAAAAACTGACATTAAACAAATTATTTTAGGTTACAACTGTATTGCCAGTGAAGAGAAAAGTAATAAAGTAAATATTTTCCAAGGTTTTTAAAAGAATGATATTTGACAAGGACATACCTGAAGGGGGAAAACTCACTTACTAAGAACAGGTTATTGAAAAATCTCAGCACAATTTAAAAAAAAAAACAGATTAAAATTCTCATGAAATGATGCCTTACTGGCAAGTTCAGAATGTAAAATCGGAAACCCAAAAGGAATGGATAAACAGATAAACAACACACACCAAATAATTTCTACAAGCCTCTCAGAAGGAAACTGTTCAAGAAAAAGGATGGCACGTTGTCTTTTTATTTAGCTTAATTCTTTTCAGCTCTAGGAAGTTTGTTGGATAGATAAACCAATAGGTAGAACAGTGTTAAAAAAAAAAAAGAAGAAGAAGAAAAAAAAGGACTTCAGGAGGCCCCCGTGCATGCATGCCAAGTCTTACCAGTCATGTCTGACTCTTTTTGATCCCCCAGGATCTTCTGTCCATGGGATTCTCCAGGCAAGAATATTGGAGTGGGTTGCCATGCCCTCTTCTAGGGGATCTTTCCAACCCAGGGATCCAACTCACGTCTCTTGCATCTCCTACTTTGGCAGTTGTGTTCTTTACCCCTTTTGTTGTTGTTTTGCTCAGTTATGTCTGACTCTTTGTGACCCCATGGGCTGCAGCATGCCAGGCTTTCCTGTACTTCACCATCTCCTGGAGCTTGTTCAAACCCATGTCCATTGAATCAGTGAAGCCATCCAACCATCTCATCCTCTGTCGCCCCCTTCTCCTCCTGCCTTCAATCTTTCCCAGCTTCAGGGTCTTTTCTAATGAGATGGCTCTTCACATCAGGTGGCCAAAGAAGTGGAGCTTCAGCTTCAGCATCAGTCCTTCCAAAGAATGTTCAGGGTTGATTTCCTTCAGGACTGACTGGCTTGATCTCCTTGCAGTCCAAGGGACTCTTAAGAGTCTTCTCCAACATCACAGTTCAAAAGCATCAGTTCTTTGGCCCTCAGCCTTCTTTTTGGTCCAACTCTCACATCCATACATGACTACTGAAAAAACCATAGCTTTGATTATATGGACCTTTGTTGGCAAGTAATGTCTCTGCTTTTCCATACGTCTAGGTGTGCCACAGCTTCTTTTCCAAGGAGCAAGCGTCTTTTAATTTCATGGCTGCAGTCACTATCCGCAGTGATTTTGGAGCCCAAGTTTTTACCACTAGTGCCACCTGTGAAGCCCAGAAAGTTCATACTAAATGGTGTATGGTGTGAATTCCCACCAATTTTTTCTTATCAGACCAAGAATGACTCTTCTCCTAAAGCTGAGTTCTGATGACTATTTGATCCACTTCTTTCAAAAAATCTCTTCTGGGGAATATTGGATGGTTGATTTTGACTTTCATCTGATCATTCATTGCAATTTGTAAAAATTAGATCAGGCATGCATATAGACTGAAATCCACAGCTGTTCTTCAGGAGTGGGGTGCCTGAGATTGGAAGAATGGAGAAGTTTATTCACTTGTGACAAATGTTTGTGGAATGTGAGGCCTATTTGGGGCACTGTGATCTTGCTTTTTCTGCATATCTGTGGTCATCTCTGGAGGCAGTCAGGTGTGTGGATGCAATGCTTAAATCCTGTTCTACTATGAAGAATCATGTAGGAGGATTTTTTATATCTGACAAGGTATATACAGGCAAAGTGACTGCTGAGGTAGGCCATTGGATGGAAAAGCTGGTCTAGAGATGGAAAACTTCAGTTATAGGAATCATCCCAGCGTTATCATTCTCAAAGTTTTCCTTTGAGCAATGACCCCGAGATTCATTAATCAGAGTTCTGCTTCTTTCCTAAAGGGATAATTTAGCACAGGTACTCTGGCCTTTATCCACAATTCAGACACTCCAGAGGTTGGGAAAGTGGAAACTATTTCCATAATTTATTTTTGGCAAAACCTGACCTCATCTGAACTTATTTGATAGAACAAACTGACCTGAAGTTACATAAGGCTATGTATAGCATTATCTCACTTACTGTAAATACTCATGCATTTTGATTACTGGGTACTGCCTCGGATTCTACTCGGAGTGTGATATAATATATAATATGGGCTTCCCAGGTGGTACTAATGGTAAAGAATCTGTCTGCCAATGCATGGGATGTGAGGGACATGGGTTCGATCTCTGGGTTGGAAAGATCCCCTGGAAGAGGGCATGGCAACCCACTCCAGTACTCTTGCCTGGAGAATCCCATGGACAGAGGAGCTTGGTGGGCTACAGTCCATAGGGTCAGAAAGAGTTGGACATAACTGAAGCGACTTACCATGCATGCATGCATGAACGCTTCATTAACTTCCTAAAACTTGAAAAATTCTGAGTTCTGAAACCCGTCTGTATCTCAGGGTTTTAGATAAGGGAAGGATCTGTACTGTGGAGCTGTAACCACAAATGAGTCTTAATTTTCCTTTTTCTGCATACAAATACCTACTAATAATGTCCTTAAGGATAATTTGTTTGGGGAAGTTAAATAGTCTTTCTAAAATTTGATTTAAACTATTAATTTGCTTAGCAAAATCACATATTGCACATCGGCAAATTCAGCTCTGTTGTGGTAAAATTATCACAAGTTATAAATTAGTTGCATTTGAATTAATGAGGTTTTATTATAAACACAAAGCAGCATTAGTTCTAATGCATGATTTTCATTAGTACAAAAAAGACTACATAAAGCTGAAGAAATGGGGAAAAAAGAACCAGAATTGCCTATGTTGTGTGCCCTAGAAGCATTCAAAGCATTGCTAGAGCTTTTTTTTTTTTATTAATAAGGGGCTGCAAATATGTTTATATTGCCTGCCCAGGTTGATTTGGATTAAGACTGCAACAGAATCCTTTCAGTTCCAGTGGGCTATGTGTTATTCTAGGATGTCCATTCCCTTATTCTTAATGTACCAAGTGTTTTCCCAACAGAACAAAGAGGAGACAGATGATTCTTCCTGTCTTCTTTTTTTTTATTGTTGTTTAATGAAAGGACAGGTGAAAGCATGGGATCCAAAGGGCATTTTGCAAAGTGCAAAAGCAGGTAAAGCTCAGGGAAGATAAGAGAAGAATTGGAGGGCTGAAGGAGAGGTGGGTTGTCAGGGGTAGCAGGAAGATGGAGTTGGGGAATGGGCTGCACAGGTGAGCATTGGGACTGAGAGTCTAGACTGGGGTGATCCCACTGCAATCTACTTTGTTCAAAAAATCTGTTTGCTTGCAAAGAGGAGCTGCGTGTTTAGTTCCTACCAAGTAGAAGGAGGTAGTCTGTCTTTTAACCATAAATCCACACATAAATACTCTAGGATAATCCCTTTACTAGACAAAAATCGTTTTTATCCTGAAGCTTATGAAGATGTGGCTCTTTTAAAATCTTAGCCAACTCACCTTTCTCTTTTTCCTTGTGGTTCGGGACTCTTTTTCCGGTTTCTCTTTCAAGGGAATGTTGTGACTGTTTTTCTCCAAAGCATGCGCTCATACGGAACAGCGGGCAGAGGTTGCAGTCTCCTCACAAGAAGAATTTGAGGAGAGTGTTGATGTAAGCGGATTGGCTCTTTACATCAAATATGCTGTAACAGGGGCCCTGGTAACAACGACCTCCCAAATACTGAGGAGTCCGAAGGATGGCGGGAGACCGGCTCACCCACCGAGATGCTATTAGAGCTGGAATAACTTCTGTGGCAGAGCTGTCTTCAGTTCTGTGGGAAACTTGCAGGCCTGGCTTTGCCATACACAGGCATCCAGGTTTGGCCAGATAGCTGTACTCAGGCCTGTGGAAACATGCCTGCTTCCACTCCACCCCACTGCACAGATTGATATGATGGAGGCTTCACAAGGTTTTGTCACAGGAAAGATGAGAGAAAACCCCCACCAACCAGAAAGACTGCACACGGTCACATGCCTTGGTTAGAATATTTTTTCTATGAGGTGGAAAGAAGATAGGCAGAGCAATGTATTACAGGATCTCAGAGGGAGGTTATGACATGAAAACTCATTATACTGTAAAATAATAGAAAATTTGCCAGAAAATGTAAAATATTCATTTGGGGGTATTAAAGAAAGAGCAAGGGTTGTGTTTGAAGCAGGGGGTAGAAGGTGTTGGGAGTGTTTGGCCTGAGTCCAGGCAGCCTTCAATTCACTTTACTGCTGTTGGTTATCATTTGGAAAAAATAAAAGTCTAATTTGATAATGTCTTATTTACAGAAATCAGCGAGTTCCCTGTGGCCTCCAGGATAAGGTCCTGGCATACAAGGCTTTTTACATGCTGATTCCAACTTAAATGTCTGTCTGGTCTCCTATCACCTCCTCCCTGCCCATCCCTGCGGGCATTTGCACATGAACCTGCCTTGGTGATAGGTCACCAGACCTTGGATACCTTGGACAGGTATACTCCTTCTTACTCCTACTTTGTCCTCCTTTTGGCAGATTCTACCTCATTTTCAAGGGCTTAGTTCGAAGTCTACCTCTTCAATGGAGTCTTTTCGCTCATTAATTCATTCCACAGATAGTGACTAAGTGTCAGGCACTGGGCTGGGCCCCAGGGTACAGGGAAATGATGGACAAGATGATCCAGTCCATGCTTCTCAAAAGCATCTTGTCAATCAGGGAAGGAGTCCTAGAGGAAACTACTGTCAAGATGAGAGCTGAGGGCTCAGGAGGCCTTAGCCAAGTGAAGGCTGTGTGGCAGGTACCGTGCAAACCGGTATCACAAAGAGCTTGATGGCCTGCTGTGATTCATTCTTCTATCAAGTTGTGTTGTAACAAGACGTTTGCTGTCCCCAGTTTCATTCCCAGTCTGAGAGCTCCTTAGAAATAAGACCAAGGCTTAGTTTCTTCTGTGTCCCCAGAATCTAATCCGATGCCTGGTATTAAAGACTATGGCTCTACATAATTGTATTAGTTTTGCCAAATATCAAAATGCTATTTGATCAAATATCAAAACTAATACAATTATGTAAAGTTTAAAAATAAAATAAAATTAATTTAAAAAAATTAAAAAAAAAAATAAAGACTATGGCTCAGCTGGGTTAGTAGAAATTGGGGAAGCACAGCCATAACTAAGACTTCTGCTGTCATATAAGATTATGACAGGGGTAGCAACTTCACATATATTAAATGGCAATCCCATATTTTGTTTGCTGTATTCCATCAGCTAGTAAAGTAATTTCTTTTTTTTTAATTTATTTAATTTTTACTGAAGGATAATTGTTTTACAGAAATTTGTTGTTTTCTGTCAAACCTCAACATGAATCAGCCATAGGTAGGCATATATCCCCTGCCTTTTGAACCTCTCTCCCATCTCCCTCGCCATCTCACCCCTCTAGGTTGATTCAGAGCCCCTGTTTGAGTTTCCTGAGACATACAGCAAATTCCCATTGCCTATCTCTTTTACTTATGGTAATGTGAGTTTCCATGTTACTCTTTCCATACATTTAACCTTCTCCCCTCTCCCCATGTCCATAAGTCTATTCTCTATGTCTCTTTCTCCACTGTTGCCCTGTAGATAAATTCTTCAGTACCATTTTTCTAGATTCCATATATATGCATTAAAATACAATATTTATCTTTCTCTTTCTGACTTAAATCACTCTATATAATAGGTTTTAGGTTTACCCACCTTATTAGAACTGACTCAAATGCACTCCTTTTTTATGGCTGAGTAATATTCCATTGTGTATATAAACCACAACTTCTTTATCCATTCATCTGTTGATGGATATGGATATCTAGGTTGTAAATAGTGTTGCAATGAACATTGGGAAAGATATGTCTTTTTCAATTTTGATTTCCTCAAGGTATATGACTAGGATTGGGGTTACTGGGTCATATGGTGGTTTTATACCTAGTATTTAAGGAATCTCCATATTGTCTTCTGTAGTGGCTGTATCAATTTACATTCCCACCAACAGTGCAAGTGCATTCTCTTTTCTCCAAACCCTTTACAGCATTTATTATTTGTAGACTTTAATTATGGCCATTCTGACCGGTGTGAGGTGGTATCTCATTGTAGCTTTGATTTACATAGCCTTTGACTGTGTGGATCACAATAAACTGTGGAAAATTCTTCAAGAGATGGGAATTCCAGACTACCTGCCCTGCCTCTTGAAAAATATGTATGCAGGTCAGGAAGCAACAGTTAGAACTGGACATGGAACAACAGACTGGTTCCAAATAGGAAAAGGAGTACATCAAGGCTGTGTATTGTCACCCTGCTTATTTAACTTCTATGCAGAGTACATCATGAGAAACGCTGGGCTGGGAGAAACACAAGCTGGAATCAAGATTGCCAGGAGAAATATCAATAACCTCAGATATGCAGATGACACCACCCTTATGGCAGAAAGTGAAGAGGAACTCAAAAGCCTCTTGATGCAGGTGAAAGAGGAGAGTGAAAAAGTTGGCTTAGAACTCAACATTCAGAAAACGAAGATCATGGCACCTGGTCTCATCACTTCATGGGAAATAGATGGGGAAACAGTGTCAGACTTTATTTTTTGGGGGCTCCAAAATCACTGCAGATGGTGACTGCAGCCATGAAATTAAAAGATGCTTACTCCTTGGAAGAAAAGTTATGACCAACCTAGATAGCATATTTAAAAGCAGAGACATTACTTTGTCAACAAAGGTCTAGTCAAGGCTATGGTTTTTCCAGTTGTTATATATGGATGGGAGAGTTGGACTGTGAAGAAAGCTGAGTGGTGAAGAATTGATGCTTTTGAACTGTGGTGTTGGAGAAGACTCTTGAGAGTCCCTTGGACTGCAAGGAGATCCAACCAGTCCATTCTGAAGGAGATCAGCCCTGGGATTTCTTTGGAAGGAATGATGCTAAAGCTGAAACTCCAGTACTTTGGCTACCTCATGCGAAGAGTTGACTCATTGGAAAAGACTCTGATGCTGGGAGGGATTGGGGGCAGGAGGAGAAGGGGACGACAGAGGATGAGATGGCTAGATGACATCACTGACTCGATGGATGTGAGTCTGAATGAACTCCGGGAGTTGGTGATGGACTGGGAGGCCTGGTGTGCTGCGATTCATGGGGTCGCAAAGAGTCGGACATGACTGAGCGACTGAACTGAACTGAACTGAATAATGAGTGATGTTGAGCATCTTTTCATGTGTTTGATAGCCATCTGTATGTCTTCTTTGGAGAAATGTCTGTTTAGGTCTTTAACCTACTTTTTGATTGGGTTGTTTGTTTTTCTGATATTGAGTTGTATGAGCTGCTTGTATATTTTGGAAATTAATCCTTTGTCAGTTGTTTCATTTGCTATTATTTTCTGCCATTCTGAGGGTTGTCATTTCACCTTGCTTATAGTTTCCTTTGCTGTGCAAAAGCTTTTAAGTTTAATCAGGTCCCACTTGTTTACTTTTGTTTTTATTTCCATTACTCTAGGAGGTGGGTCATAGAGGATCTTACTCTAATTTATGTCATTGAGAGTTCTGCCTATGTTTTCCTCTAAGAGTTTTATAGTTTCAGGTCTTACATTTAGGTATTTAATTCATTTTGAGTTTATCTTTGTGTGATGTTAGGAAGTGTTCTAATTTTATTCTTTTACATGTAGCTGTCCAGTTTACCCAGCACCATTTATTGAAGATGCAGTCTTTGCCCCATTGTATATTCTTGCCTCCTTTGTCAAAAATAAGATACCCATAGGTGCATGGGTTTATTTCTGGACTTTCTATCTTGTTCCATTGATCTATATTTCTGTTTTTGTGCCAGTACCATACTGGCTTTATGCCTGCAGCTTGTGGTATAGTCTGAAGTCAGGAAGGTTGATTCCTCCAACTCCATTCTTCTTTCTCAAGACTGCTTTGGCCATTTGGGGTATTTTGTGTTCCCATATGAATTGTGAAATTTTTTGTTCTAATTCAGTGAAAAATGCCATTGGCAATTTGATAGAGAACGCATTGAATCTGTAGATTGCATTTGGTAATATAGTCATTTTTACAAATTGATTCTTCCTACCCAGGAACATGGAATATCTCTCCATCTGTTTATGTCATCTTTGATTTCTTTCATTAGCATCTTATAATTTTCTGTGTACAGTTCTTGTTTCTCCTTAGGTAAGTTTATTCCTAGATGTTTAATTCTTTTTGTTGCAATGGTGAATGGAATTGATTCCTTAATTTCTCTTTCTGGTTTTTCATTGTTAGTATATAGAAATGCAAGTGATTTCTATGTATTGATTTGTATCCTGCAACTTTGCTAAGTTCACTGATTAGCTCTAGTAACTTTCTGATAGTATCTTTAGGATTTTCTATGTACAGTATCAGGTCATCTGTGAACAGTGAGAGCTTTACATCTTCTTTTCTGATCTGGATTCCTTTTATTTCTTTTTCATCTCTGATTGCTGTAGCTAGGACTTCCAGAATTATGTTAAATAATAATGGTGAAAGTGGACACCCTTGTATTGTTCCTGATCTTAGGGGGAATGCTTTCAGGTTTTCACCATTGAGAATAATGTTTGCTGTAGGCTTATCATATATGGCCTTTACTATGTTGAGGTAGGTTCCTTCTATGACCATTTTTTGAAGAGTTTTAGTCATAAATAGGCTTTTTCTGAATCTATTGAGATTCACTTCAGTTTAGTCGCTCAGTCATGTCTGACTCTCTGCGACCCCATGAACTGCAGCACGCCAGGCTTCCCTGTCCATCACCAACTCCCGGAGTTCACTTAGACTCACGTCCATCGAGTCAGTGATGCCATCCAGCCATCTCATCCTCTGTTGTCCCCTTCTCCTCCTGCCCTCAATCTTTCCCAGGATCAGGGTCTTTTCAAATGAGTCAGCTCTTCGTACCTAGTGACTAAAGTATTGGAGTTTCAGCTTCAACATCAGTCCTTCCAGTGAACAACCAGGACTGATCTCTTTAGGATGGACTAGTTGGATCTTCTTGCAGTCCAAGGAACTCTCAAGAGTCTTCTCCAACACCACAGTCTTCTCAAGACTCTCAAGAGTCTTCTCTAATACCACAGTTAAAAAGCATCAATTCTTTGGCGCTCAGCGTTCTTTATAGTCCAACTCTCACATCCATACATGACCACTTGAAAAACCATAGCCTTGACTAGACAGACCATAGTTGACAAAGAAACGTCTTTGCATTTTAATATGCTGTCTAGGTTGGTCATAACTTTCCTTCCAAGGAGTTCAGTTCAGTTGCTCAATCATGTCCGACTCTTTGTGACCCCATGAATCGCAGCATGCCAGGCCTCCCTGTCCATTACCAACACCCGGAGTTTACCCAAACCCATGTCCATCGAGTCGGTGATGCCATCCAGCCATCTCATCCTCTGTCGTCCCCTTTTCCTTCTGCCCCCAATCCCTCCCAGCATCAGGGTCTTTTCCAGTGAGTCAAATTTCTGCATCAGATGGCCAAAGTATTGGAGTTTCAGCTTCAACATCAGTCCTTCCAAAGAACACCCAGGACTGATCTCTTTAGGACAGACTGGTTGGATCTCCTTGCTGTCCAAGGGACTCTCAAGAGTCTTCTCCAACACCACAGTTCAAAAGCATCAATTCTTTGGCGCTCAGCTTTCTTCACAGTCCAACTCTCACATCCATATATGACCACTGGAAAAACCATACCCTTGACTAGACGGACCTTTGTTGGCAAAGTAATGTCTCTGTTTTTCAATATGCTATCTAGGTTGGTCATAACTTTCCTTCCAATGAGTATACATCTTTTAATTTCATGGCTACAACACTATCTGCAGTTATTTTGGAGCCCAGAAAAATAAAGTCTGACATTGTTTCCACTCTTTCCCCATCTATTTCCCATGAAGTGATGGGACCAGATGCCATGATCTTAGTTTTCTGAGTGTTGAGTTCTAAGCCAACTTTTTCACTTTTCACTTTCACTTTCATCAAGAGGCTTTTTAGTTCCTCTTCACTTTCTGCCATAAGCGTGGTGTCGTCTGCATATCTGAGGTTATTGATATTTCTCCCGGCAATCTTGATTCCAGCTTGTGCTTCTTCCAGCCCAGCGTTTCTCATGATGTACTCGGCATAAAAGTTAAATAAGCAGGGTGACAGTATACAGCCTTGATGTACTCCTTTTCCTATTTGGAACCAGTCTGTTGTTCCATGTCCAGTTCTAACTGTTGCTTCCTGACCTGCATATAGGTTTCTCAAGAAGCAGGTCAGGTGGTCTGGTATTCCCATCTCCTTCAGAATTTTCCACAGCTTATTGTGATCCACACAGTCAAAGGCTTTGGCATAGTCAATAAAGCAGAAATAGATGTTTTTCTGGCACTCTTTTGCTTTTTCGGTGATCCAGCAGATGTTGGCAATTTGATCTCTGGTTCCTTTGCCTTTTGTAAAACCAGCTTGAACATCGGAAGTTTATGGTTTGCGTATTGCTGAAGCTTGGCTTGGAGAATTTTGAGCATTACTTTAGTAGCATGTGAGATGTGTACAATTGTGTGGTAGTTTGAGCATTCTTTGACATTGCCTTTCTTTGGGATTGGAATGAAAACTGGCCTTTTCCAGTCCTGTGGCCACTGCTGAGTTTTCCAAATTTGCTGGCATATTGAATGCAACACTCCCACAGCATCATCTTTCAGGATTTGAAAGAGCTCAATTGGAATTCCATCACCTCCACTAGCTTTGTTCGGAGTCATGCTTTCTAAGGTGAAATCAGATTGATTATACTCTTTGCAGCCAAAGATGAAGAAGCTCTATACACTCAGAAAAAAACAAGACCAGGAGCTGACTGTGGCTCAGATCATGAACTCCTTATTGCCAAATTCAGACTTAAATTGAAGAAAGTAGGGAAAACCACTAGACCATTCAGATATGACCTAAATCAAATCCCTTATTATTATACAGTGGGTGTGAGAAATAGATTCCAAGGAGTAAGCATCTTTTAATTTCATGGCTGCAATCACCATCTGCAGTGATTTTTGAGCCTAGAAAAATAAAGTCAGCCACTGTTTCCACTGTTTCCCCATCTATTTGCCATGAAGTGATTGGACCGGATGCCATGATCTTAGTTTTCTGAATGTTGAGATTTAAGCCAACTTTTCATTCTTCTCTTTTGCTTTCATCAAGAGGATCTTTAGTTCTTCTTCACTTTCTGCCATAAGGGTGTTGTCATCTGCATATCTGAGGTTATTGATAATCTTTCCCGGCAATCTTGATTCTAGCTTGTGCTTCCTCCAGCCCAGCATTCCTCATGATGTACTCTGCATATAAGTTAAATAAGCAGGGTGACAATATATAGCCTTGATGTACTCCTTTTCCTATTTGGAACCAGTTTGTTGTTCCATGTCCAGTTCTTTTTTTTTTTAATATAAATTTATTTATTTTAATTGGAGGCTAATTACTTTACAATATTGTATTGGTTTTGCCATATATCAACATGAATCCGCCATGGGTGTACACGTGTTCCCCATCCTGAAACCCCTCCCACCTCCTTCCCAATACCATCCCTCTGGGTCATCCCAGTGCACCAGCCCCGTGCACCGTGTGTCATGCATTGAACCTGGACTGGCGATTCATTTCACATATGATATTATACATGTTTCAATGCCATTATCCCAAATCACCCCACCCTTGCCCTCTCCCACAGAGTCCAAAAGACTGTCCTACACATCCGTGTCTCTTTTGCTGTCTCACATAGAGGGTTATCAATACCATCTTTCTGAATTCCATATATATGTGTTAGTATACTGTATTGGTGTTTTTCTTTCTGGCTTACTTCACTCTGTATAATAGGCTCCAGTTTCACCTACCTCATTAGAACTGATTCAAATGTATTCTTTTTAATGGCTGAGTAATACTCCATTGTGTATATGTACCACTGCTTTCTTATCCATTTGTCTGCTAATGGACATCTGGGTTGTTTCCACGTCCTGGCTATTATAAACAGTGGTGCAATGAACTTTGGGGTACATGTGTCTCTTTCACTACTGGTTTCCTTGGTGTGTATGCCCAGCAGTGGGGTTGCTGGGTTGTATGGCAGTTCTATTTCCAGTTTTTTAAGGAATCTCCACATTCTTCTCCATAGTGGTTTTACTAGTTTGCATTCCCATAAACATTGTAAGAGGGTTCCCTTTTCTCCACACCCTCTCCAGCATTTATTGCTTGTAGACTTTTGGATAGCAGCCATTCTGACTGGCATGAAATGGTACCTCATTGTGGTTTTGATTTGCATTTCTCTGATAGTGATGTTGAGCATCTTTTCATGTGTTTGTTAGCCAAATGTATGTCTTCTTTGGAGAAATGTCTATTTAGTTCTTTGGCCCATTTTTTGATTGGGTAGTTTATTTTTCTGGAATTGAGCTGCAGGAGTTGCTTGCATATTTTTGAGATTAGTTGTTTGTCAGTTGCTTCATTTGCTATTATTTTCTCCCATTCTGAAGGCTGTCTTTTCACCTTGCTTATAGTTTGTTTTATTGTGCAGAAGCCTTTAATTTTAATTAGATCCCATTTGTTTATTTTTGCTTTTATTTCCAATATTCTGGGAGGTGGGTCATAGAGGATCCTGCTGTGATGTATGTTGGTGAGTGTTTTGCCTATGTTCTCCTCTAGGAGTTTTATAGTTTCTGGTCTTACGTTTAGATCTTTAATCCATTTTGAGTTTATTTTTGTGTATGGTGTTAGAAAGTGTTCTAGTTTCATTCTTTTACAAGTGGTTGACCAGTTTTCCCAGCACCACTTGTTAAAGAGATTGTCTTTTCTCCATTGTATATTCTTGCCTCTTTTGTCAAAGATAAGGTGTCCATTGGTGCATGGATTTATCTCTGGGCTTTCTATTTTGTTCCATTGATCTATATTTCTGTTCTTGTGCCAGTACTGTACTGTCTTGATGACTGTGGCTTTGTAGTAGAGCCTGAAGTCAGGCAGGTTGATTCCTCCAGTTCCATTCTTCTTTCTCAAGATTGCTTTGGCTATTCGAGGTTTTTTGTATTTCCATACAAATTGTGAAATTATTTGTTCTAACTCTGTGAAAAATACCGTTGGTAGTTTGATAGGAATTGCACTGAATCTATAGATTGCTTTGGGTAGTGTACTCATTTTCACTATATTCATTCTTCCGATCCATGAATATGGTATATTTCTCCATCTATTAGTGTCCTCTTTGATTTCTTTCACCAGTGTTTTATAGTTTTCTATATATAGGTCTTCTGTTTCTTTAGGTAGATATATTCCTAAGTATTTTATTCTTTTCGATGCAATGGTGAATGGAATTGTTTCTTTAATTTCTCTTTCTATTTTCTCATTATTAGTGTATAGGAATGCAAGGGATTTCTGTGTGTTGATTTTATATCCTGCAACTTTATTGTATTCATTGATTAGCTCTAGTAATTTTCTGGTGGAGTCTTTAGGGTTTTCTATGTAGAGGATCATGTCATCTGCAAACAGTGAGAGTTTTACTTCTTCTTTTCCAATTTGGATTCCTTTTATTTCTTTTTCTGCTCTGATTGCTGTGGCCAAAACTTCCAATACTATGTTGAATAGTAGTGGTGAAAGTGGGCACCCTTGTCTTATTCCTGACTTTAGGGGAAATGCTTTCAATTTTTCACCATTGAGGATAATGTTTGCTGTGGGTTTGTCATATATAGCTTTTATTATGTTGAGGTGTGTTCCTTCTATTCCTGCTTTCTGGAGAGTTTTTTTTTTTTTTTAATCATAAATGGATGTTGAATTTTGTCAAAGGCTTTCTCTGTATCTATTGAGATAATCATATGGCTTTTATTTTTCAATTTGTTAATGTGGTGTATTACATTGATTGATTTGAGGATATTGAAGAATCCTTGCATCCCTGGGATAAAACCCACTTGGTCATTATGTATGATCTTTTAAATGTGTTGTTGGATTCTGATTGCTAGAATTTTGTTAAGGATTTTTGCATCTATGTTCATCAGTGATATTAGCCTGTGGTTTTCTTTTTTTGTGTGGCATCTTTGTCACGTTTTGGTATTAGGGTGATGGTGGCCTCATAGAATGCATTTGGAAGTTTACCTTCCTCTGCAATTTTCTGGAAGAGTTTGAGTAGGGTAGGTGTTATCTCTTCTCTAAATTTTTGGTAGAATTCAGCTGTGAAGCCGTCTGGACCTGGGCTTTTGTTTGCTCTGATTACAGTTTCAATTTCTGTGCTTGTGATGGGTCTGTTAAGATTTTCTATTTCTTCCTGATTTAGTTTTGGAAAGTCGTACTTTTCTAAGAATTTGTCCATTTCTTCCAAGTTGTCCATTTTATTGGCATATAATTGCTGATGGTAGTCTTTTATGATCCTTTGTATTTCTGTGTTGTTTGTTGTGATCTCTCCATTTTCATTTCTAATTTTATTGATTTGATTTTTCTCCCTTTGTTTCTTGATGAGTCTGGCTAATGGTTTGTCAGTTTTATTTATCCTCTCAAAGAACCAGCTTTTGGCTTTGTTGATTTTTTGCTACAGTCTCTTTTGTTTCTTTTGCATTTATTTCTGCCCTAATTTTTAAGATTTCTTTCTTTCTATTAACCCTGGGGTTCTTCATTTCTTCCTTTTCTAGTTGCTTTAGGTGTAGAGTTAGGTTATTTATTTGACTTTTTTCTTGTTTCTTGAAGTATGTCTGTGCTGTTATGAACCTTCCCCTTAACACTGCTTATACAGTGTCCCACAGGTTTTGGGTTGTTGTGTTTTCATTTTCATTCATTTCTATGCATATTTTGATTTCTTCTGTGATTTGTTGGTTATTCAGCAGTGTGTTGCTCAGCCTCCATATGTTGGAATTTTTAATAGTTTTTCTCCTGTAATTAAGATATAATCTTACTGTATTGTGGTCAGAAAAGATGCTTGGAATAATTTCAATTTTTTTTTAATTTACCAAGCTAGATTTATGGCCCAGGATGTGATCTATCCTGGAGAAGGTTCCGTGTGCACTTGAGAAAAAGGTGAAATTCATTGTTTTAGGGCGAAATGTCCTATAGATATCAATCAGATCTAACTGGTCTATTGTATCATTTAAAGTTTGTGTTTCCTTGTTAACTTTCTGTTTAGTTGATCTATCCATAGGTGTGAGTGGGGTATTAAAATCTCCCACTATTATGGTGTTATTGTTAATTTCCCCTTTCATACTTGTTAGCATTTGTCTTACATATTATGGAGCTCCTATGTTGGGTACATATATATTTATAATTGTTATATCTTCTTGGATTGATCCTTTGATCATTATGTAGTATCCTTCTTTGTCTCTTTTCACAGCCTTTGTTTTAAAGTCTATTTTATCTGATATGAGTATTGCTACTCCTGCTTTCTTTTGGTCTCTATTTGCCTGGAATATCTTTTTCCAGCCATTCACTTTCAGTCTGTATGTGTCCCTTGTTTTGAGATGGGTCTCTTGTAGACAGCATATATAGGGATCTTGTTTTTGTATCCATTCAGCCAGTCTTTGTCTTTTGATTGGGGCATTCAACCCAGTTATGTTTAAGGTAATTATTGGTAAGTATGATCTCATTGCCATTTACTTTATAGTTTTGGGTTAGAATTTATACACCCTTTTTGTGTTTCCTGTCTAGAGAAGATCCTTTAGCATTTGTTGGAGAGCTGGTTTGGTGGTGTTGAATTCTCTCAGCTTTTGCTTGTCTGTAAAGCTTTTGATTTCTCCTTCATATTTGAATGAGATCCTTGCTAGGTACAGTAATCTGGGATGTAGGTTATTTTCTTTCATCATTTTAAATATGTCCTGCCATTCCCTCCTGGCCTGAAGAGTTTCTATTGAAAGATCAGCTGTTGTCCTTATGGGAATCCCCTTGTGTGTTATTTGTTGTTTTTCCCTTGCTGCTTTTAATATTTGTTCTTTGTGTTTGATCTTTGTTAATTTGATTAATATGTGTCTTGGGGTGTTTTGCCTTGGGTTTATCCTGTTTGGAACTCTCTGGGTTTCTTGGACTTGGGTGATTATTTCCTTCCCCATTTTAGGGAAGTTTTCAACTATTATCTCCTCAAGTATTTTCTCATGGTATTTCTTTTTGTCTTCTGCTTCTCGGACTCCTATCATTCGAATGTTGGGGCATTTAACATTGTCCCAGAGGTCTCTGAGATTCTCCTCATTTATTTTAATTCGTTTTTCTTTTTTCCTCTCTGATTCATTTATTTCAACCATTCTATCTTCTACCTCACTTATCCTACCTTCTCCCTCCATTATTCTACTGTTGGTTCCATCCAGAGTGTTTTTGATATCATTTATTGCATTATTTGTTATATATTGACTCTTTTTTATTTCTTCTAGGTCCTTGTTAAACCTTTCTTGCATCTTCTCAATCCTTGTCTCCAGGCTATTTATCTGTGATTCCATTTTGTTTTCAAGATTTTGGATCATTTTCACTATCATTATTCGGAATTCTTTATCAGGTAGATTCCCTATCTCTTCCTCTTTTGTTTGGTTTGGTGGGCATTTATCCTGTTCCTTTACCTGTTGGGTATTCCTCTGTCTCTTCATCTTGTTTATATTGCTGTGGGGGGGGGGGGGTGGCCTTTCTGTATTCTGGCAGTTTGTGGAGTTCTCTTTATTGTGGAGTTTCTTCGCTGTGGGTGGGGTTGTACACGTGGCTTGTCAAGGTTTCCTGGTTAGGGAAGCTTGTGTCGGTGTTCTGGTGGGTGGAGCTGTATTTCTTCTCTCTGGAGTGCAATGAAGTGTCCAGTAATGAGTTATGAGATGTCAGTGGGTTTGGGGTGACTTTGGGCACCCTGTATATTGAAGCTCAGGGCTATGTTCCTGTGTTGCTGGAGAATTTGTATGGTATGTCTTGCTCTGGAACTTGTTGGCCCTTGGGTGGTGCTTGGTTTCAGTGTAGGTTTGATGAGCTCCTGTCGATTAATGTTCCCTGGAGTCAGGAGTTCTCTGGTTTTCTCAGAATTTGGACTTAAGCCTCCTGCTTCTGGTTTTCAGTCTTATTTTTACAGTAGCCTCAAGACTTCTCCATCTATACAGCACTGTTGATAAAACATCTAGGTTAAAGATGAAAAGTTTCTCACAGAGAGGTTCACAGAGTTACATGGAGAAGAGGAGAGGGAGTAGGGAGTTAGAGGTGACCAGGATGAGATGAGGTGGAATCAAAAGAGAAGAGAGCAAGCTAGCCAGTAGTCACTTCCTTATGTGCACTCCACAGTCTGTACCACTCAGAGATGTTCACAGAGTTATACAGAGAAGAGAAGAGGGAGGAAGGAGACAGAGGTGGCCAGGAGGATAAAGGGGGAGAATCAAAAGGAGAGAGACAGATCCAGCCAATAATCAGTTCCCTAAGTGTTCTCCACAGTCTGGGACACACAAAGAAATTCACAGAGTTGAATAGAGAAGAGAAGGGGGAGGGAGGAGATAGAGGCGACCTGGTGGAGAAAAAGGAGAGTCCAAAGAGGGAGAGAGCAGTCAAGCCAGTAATCTCACTCCTAAGTCAAAATGGGTACTGAAGATTGGGTTCTTAAAGGTACAAAATTATAACAAATACCAAAAGCAAAGATTAAAAATCTAGAGGACGTTGGATTTTCAAAAATACAATATTAAAGAAAAAAAAGTCACAAGAATTATAAATATATATATATATATGAAGTTTGCTTTAAAAAATAGGGTCTCTCTTTTTTTTTTCAAAGTCATAGTAGGTTATAAAAATGAAAATTAAAGGAGTAATAGAGGACTTAAAAATAAAAAAATAAAAAAGGTTAAAAATTCAAGTATTATAGTAAAAATAGTAAAAATATATCTAGGACTTTCTCTGGTGTTGTTGCAGGCAGTGTGGGGTCAGTTCATTTTTGGATAGTTCCTTGATCCGGCTTATATTTCTCAAGATCTATAGGCCCCTTCCTATGTATTCGGTACTAACTACAGGGTTTTAATCTATTGCACCTGCCACTTCCAAGCAGGTTCCCTCTGTTTTAGCTTCTGTTTGCTGGTCTCTTCAGTGTCTAATTTCTGCCCTGACACAAGGGGGCGGTGGTGGACACTTTTTTAGACTCACTTGTTCAGTCGTGCTGTCAGGAGGAGGGACACTGCAAACAAATAACACTGGCGTGTGCTGGCAGTATCTTGGCCACACTGGGTTTGCCCCTGTTCACAGCGCATGTGCCCTCCCTGTCCACACTACTTAGGCTCTAGGTTGCTCTGCTGGGAACCGTCTGAGGCCGGCCCTGGGTTGTATGCACTTCCCAGGTCTAAGCTGCTCAGGTTCAGGCACTCAGGTAGTCCTCAGAGGCACAGACTCGGTTGGGCCTGCGTTTTGTGCCCTTCCCAGGTCCGAGCAGCTCAGGTGACCATTTGGCGAGCACAGTCACTGCAACTTATTAGCTCCCCTGTCCCTGCCGCTTGGTTTTCTGGGTGTACAACCGGTGCACCTTCTCAGGCGGATATTGGCCGTCCAGAATCCCAAGAAGTCTTGGTTAGCAACTAAGCCTGCTTGCAGTTTGGTAGATAATGCCTGTTTGGGGCCGGGATTGCCCCCTTCCAGCTCTGGCTGCCCTCGCCTGCCTGTCATCAGGCAGGGGGATGGGCCTGGCTAGCTCTGCTCTGTTTTTTCTTCTGTGAGTGGGCCTGGCGGTGTCTTAGGTTAGGGCTTTTCGCGTGGTAGCTACCCACAGTCTGGTTTGCTATACCAAGTTAGTTCCCTCAGATTGCCCTCAGGGCGTTCAGGCCCGGTTCTAACTCTAAGCAATGCAGCCCGTGCCTCCCTGCCCAGCCCCCGCTTGCTAGTGGTGGATGCAGGTGTCTGCGCTGCTTCTCTGCTGGGTGAGTTACCATTGGGCATGTAATCTGTGGGTTTAAATTATTTATTTATTTTTCCTCCCGGTTATGTTGCCCTCTGTGGTTCCAAGGCTCGCCAGAGACTTGGCAGTGAGAGTGTTTCCTGGTGTTTGGAAACTTCTCTCTTTTTCAAGACTCCCTTCCTGGGCAGAGCTCTGCCCCTACCTCTTTTGTCTCTCTTTTTATCATTTATATTTTTTTCTACCTCCTTTCGAAGACAGTGGGCTGCTTTTCTGGGTGGCTGATGTCCTCTGCTGGGATTCAGTTGTTTTGTGGAATTTACACTCAGCGTTCAAATGTTCTTTTGATGAATTTGTGGGGGAGAAAGTGGTCTCCCCATCCTATTCCTCTGCCATCTTAGGACCGCATCCCATGTCCAGTTCTAACTGTTGCTTCCTGACTGAAATTATCATATGGTTTTATCTTTCAATTTGTTAGTATGGTGCATCATATTGATTGATTTGCATATATTGAAGAATCCTTGCGTCCCTGGAATAAACCAAGCTTGATCATGGTATATGAGCTTTTTGATGTGTTGCTGAATTCTGTTTTCTACAATTTGTTCAGGATTTTTTCCATTTATGTTCATCAGTGATATTGGTTGGTAGTTTACTTTTTTGTGCTGTTTTTTGTCTTGTTTTGGTATCAGGGTGATGGTGGCCTCATAGAATGAGTTTGGAAGTATTCCTTCCTCTGCAGTTTTTTGAAGGATTTATAGGATAGGCATTAGCTCTTCTTCAAATGTTTGATAGAATTCTCCTGTGAAGCCATCTGGTCCTGTGCTTTTGGGAGATTTTTTTATCACAGCTTCAATTTCAGTGCTTCAAATTGGGTTGTTCATAATTTCTATTTCTTTCTGGTTCAATCTTGGAAAATCGAACTTTTCTAAGAATCTGTCCATTTCTTCCAGGTTATCCATTTTATTGCCATATGTTTGTTCATAATAATCTCTTATAATCCTTTGTATTTCTGCATTGTCTATTGTAACCTCTCCTTTTTCATTTCTAATTTTGTTGATTTGATTCTTATCTCATTTTTTCTTGATGAGTCTGGCTAAGGGCTTGTCAATTTTGTTTATCTTCTCAAAGAACCAGTTTTCAGTTTTATTAATCTTTACTATTGTTTCTTTCATTTCTTTTTCATTTATTTCTTCTCAGACCTTTATGATTTCTTTCCTTCTACTAATCTTGATTTTTTAAAATTCTTTTTCCAGTTGTTTTAGGTGTAAAGTTAGGTTGTCTATTTGATGTTTTTCTTGTTTCTTGAGGTAGGATTGTATTGCTATAAACTTCCCTCAGAACTGCTTTTGCTGCATCCTATAGCTTTGAATTGTTGTGTTTTCATTGTCATTTGTTCCTAGAAATTTTTTGATTTCCCTTTTGATTTCTTAAGTAGCCTGTTGGTTATTTAGAAACATGTTTAATCTCCAAGTGTTTGTGTTTCTTACAATTTTTTTTCTTGTAATTGATATCTAATCTCATAGCATAGTGGTCAGAAAAGATGCTTGATACAATTTCAGTTTTCTTAAATTTACTGAGGTTTGATTTGCGTCCCAAGATGTGGTCTATCCTGGAGAATGTTCCATGTGCACTTGAGAAGAAGCTGTATTCTTCTGCATTTGGATGGAATATCCTGAAGACATCAATGAAATTCATCTCATCTGATGTATCATTTAAGACTTGTGTTTCCTTATTAATTTTCTGTTTTGATGAGCTGTCCATTGGTGTGAGTGGGGTGTTAAAGTCTCCTACTATTATTGAGTTACTGTCAATTTCTCCTTTTATGTCTGTTAGTGTCTGTCTTATGTATTGAGGTGCTCCTATGCTGGGTGCATAGATATTTACAATTGTTGTGTCTTCCTCTTGGATTGATCCCTTGATCATTATGTAGTGTCCTTCCTTATCTCTTGTAATATTCTTTATTTTAAGGTCTATTTTGTCTGATATGAGGATTGCTACTCCAGCTTTCTTTTGCTTCCCATTTGCATGGAATATATTTTTCCATCCTCTTACTTTCAGTCTACATGTGTTGTGAGATCTGAAGTAGGTTTCTTGCAGACAGCAGTTTTGTTTTTTTATCCATTCAGCCAGTCTGTGTCTTTTGGTTGGAGCATTTAATCTATTTACATTTAAAGTAATTATTAATATATATGTTCCTATTGCCATTTTCTTAATTGTTTGGAGCTGATTTGGTAGATCTTTCTTCTTCTCTTGTATTTCTTGACTATACAAATCCCTTTAACATTTGTTGTAAAGCTGGTTTGGTGGTACTGAAATCTGTTAACGTTTGCTTGTCTGAAAAGCTTTTTATTTGTCCATCAATTTTGAATGCGATCCTTGCCAAGTACAATAATCTTGGTTGTAGATTTTTCCCTTTCAGTACTTTAAATATATCCTACAATTCCCTTCTGTCCTGCAGAATTTCTGCTGAAATATCAGCTGTTAAGCATATGAGGTTTCCATTGTATGCTACTTGTTGCTTATCCCTTGCTGCTTTTAATATTCTTTCTTTGTGTTTAGTCTTTGTTAGTTTGATTAGTATGTGTCTTGGTGTGCTTCTCCTTGGGTTTATCCTGTATAGGACTCTTTGTGCCTCTTGGACTTGATTGACTATTTCCTTTTCCATGTTGGGTAAATTTTCAACTATATCTTTTCAAAAATTTTTTCATACCCTTTCTTTTTCTCTTCTTCTGGGGCCTCTATAATTTGAATGTTGGTGCATTTGATATGGTCCCAGAGGTCTCTGAGACTATCCTCTGTTCTTTTCATTCTTTTTACTTTATTCTGCTCTTCAGAAGTTTTCCACCATTTTATCTTCCAACTCACTGATTTGTTCTTCTGCTTCAGATATTCTACTATTGATTCCTTCTAGAGTATTTTTAATGTCAATAATTGTATTGTTTGTCTCTGTGTGTTTATTCTTTAATTCTTCTAGGTCTTTGTTAATTGATTCTTGCATTTTGTCCATTTTGTTTTCAAGGTTTTTGATCATCTTTATTATCATTATTCTGAATTCTTTTCCAAGTAGTTTGCCTGTTTCCTCTTCATTTATTTGGACTTCTGTGTTTCTAGTTTGTTCCTTCATTTGTGTAGTATTTCTCTGCCTTTTCATTATTTTCTTTTTAACTTATTGTGTTTGAGGTCTCCTTTTCCCAGGCTTCAAGGAAAATTGAATTCTTTCCTTGAAGAAAGTTGAATTCTTTCTTCGTTTTGGTTTCTGCCCTCTTAAGGTTGGTCCAGTGATTTGTGTAAGCTTTGTAAAGGGTGAGATTTGTGCTGAGTTTTTGTTTGTTTGTTTGTTTTCCTCTGATGGTCAAAGTGAGGTGGTACTCCTGTCTGCTGATGACTGGGTTTGTATTCTTGTTTTGTTTGTTGTTTAGATGAGGCATCCTGCACAGGATGCTGCTTGTGGTTGGGTGATGCTGGGTCTTGTATTCAAGTGGTTTCCTTTGTGTGAGTTCTCACTATTTGATACTCCCTAGGGTTAATTCTCCGGAGAAGGCAATGGCACCACACTCTAGTACTCTTGCCTGGAGAATCCCAGGGATGGGGGAGCCTGGTGGGCTGCTGTCTATGGGGTCACACAGAGTTGACACGACTGAAGCAACTTAGCAGCAGCAGCAGCAGCAGGGTTAGTTCTCTGGTAATCTAGGGTCTTGGAATCAGTGCTCCCACTCCAAAGGCTCAGGGCTTGATCTCTGGTCAGGAACAGAGATTCCACAAGTGATTTGTTATGGCATCAAGTGAGATTAAAACAAATATCGAAGAATGAGAAACCAAAGATGAACCCCAGACAAATAGCAGTTACAAAATCAGTGAAAAAATAATTAAAATAATGGAATATATACATATACATATACACCCATGAGCAAAGTCAAAACAGCCCAACAAAAGTAAAGTGCAATAGATTGACCCAGTGAACAAAGGAAATAAAAGAGTTTAATTTACCAGTTAAGAACAAAATTAACTAAAGCACAAACTGGAAAATAAAACTAAAGCAATGTGCCAAGTGGGGAATAAAGCAATGAACACAAAGCTAACAAATATGTTGAGAGGAAAAGAAAGAAAGAAAAGAAAGAAAGAATGGATATACAAAGTTAATTAGAGGTGGTTGAAGATTTCTATACCTTAAAGATTAACTGCAAGGGGAAAAAAACAGTTCAGTTCAGTTCAGTCACGTCCGACTCTTTGCGACCCCATGAATCACAGCATGCCAGGCCTCCCTGTCCATCACCAACTCCCGGAGTTCACTCAAACTCATGTCCATCGAGTCAGTGATGCCATCCAGCCATCTCATCCTCTGTCGTCCCCTTCTCCTCCTGCCCCCAATCCCTCCCAGCATCAGAGTCTTTTCCAATGAGTCAACTCTTCTCATGAGGTGGCCAAAGTACTGGAGTTTCAGCTTTAGCATCACTCCTTCCAAAGAAATCCCAGGGCTGATCTCCTTCAGAATGGACTGGTTGGATCTCCTTGCAGTCCAAGGGACTCTCAAGAGTCTTCTCCAACACCACAGTTCAAAAGCACCAATTCTTCGGCGCTCAGCCTTCTTCACAGTTCAACTCTCACATCCATACATGACCACAGGAAAAACCATAGCCTTGACTAGACTGACCTTTGTTGGCAAAGTAATGTCTCTGCTTTTGAATATGCTATCTAGGTTGGTCATAACTTTCCTTTCAAGGAGTAAGCGTCTTTTAATTTCATGGCTGCAGTCACCATCTGCAGTGATTTTGGAGCCCAGAAAAATAGTCTGACACTGTTTCCACTGTTTCCCCATCTATTTCCCATGAAGTGATGGGACCGGATGCCATGATCTTCATTTTCTGAATGTTGAGTTTTAAGCCAACTTTTTAACTCTCCACTTTCACTTTCATCAAGAGGCTTTTTAGTTCCTCTTCACTTTCTGCCATAAGGGTGGTGTCATCTGCATATCTGAGGTTATTGATATTTCTCCTGGCAATCTTGATTCCAGCTTGTGCTTCTTCCAGTCCAGCATTTCTCATGATGTACTCTGCATAAAATTTAAATAAGCAGGGTGACAGTATACAGCCTTGATGTACTCCTTTTCCTATTTGGAACCAGTCTGTTGTTCCATGTCCAGTTCTAACTGTTGCTTCCTGACCTGCATACAGGTTTCTGAAGAGGCAGATCAGGTGGTCTTGTATTCCCATCTCTTTCAGAATTTTCCACAGTTTATTGTGATCCACACAGTCAAAGGCTTTGGCATAGTCAATAAAGCAGAAATAGATGTTTTTCTGGAACTCTCTTGCTTTTTCTATGATCCAGCAGATGTTGGCAATTTGATCTCTGGTTCCTCTGCCTTTTCTAAAACCAGCTTGAACATCAGGAAGTTCATGGTTCACATATTGCTGAAGCCTGGCTTGGAGAATTTTGAGCATTACTTTACTAGCATGTGAGATGAGTGCAATTGTGCGGTAGTTTGAGCATTCTTTGGCATTGCCTTTCTTTAGGATTGGAATGAAACTGACCTTTTGCTGTCCTGTGGCCACTGCTGAGTTTTCCAACTTTGCTGGCATATTGAGTGCAGCACTTTCACAGCATCATTTTTCAGGATTTGAAATAGCTACACTGGAATTCTATCACCTCCACTAGCTTTGTTCATAGTGATACTTTCTAAGGCCCACTTGACTTCACATTCCAGGATGTCTGGCTCTAGGTCAGTGATCACACCATCATAATTATCTGGGTCATGAAGTCTTTTTTGTACAGTTCTTCTGTGTATTCTTGCCACCTCTTCTTAATATCTTCTGCTTCTGTTAGGTCCATACCATTTCTGTCCTTTATCGAGCCCATCTTTGCATGAAATATTCCCTTGGTATCTCTAATTTTTTGAAGAGATCTCTAGTCTTTCCCATTCTGTAGGAAAGGCAAACAAAGGAATAAATGTAGAAAAATATAATATGTTTAAAAAATTTAAAATTATAAAAAAGAGAAAATAAAAAATGGAATAAGAAAGAAAAAAGGGTGGAAAAAAGGAAAACTCCACAGAACTGCAAAAACCCAACATAGAGGCAGAAGTTTATAACAACAATAAAAAGTATGACTGAATATACACACACATATATATATATATATATATATACCCATAAAAAAAATCAAAAAAGTCCAACAAAAATAAAGTACAGTAGACTGACCTGGTGAACAAAGGAAACCAAAAATTATATCTACCAGAACAAAACTAACTAAAGCACAAACTGGAAAACAAAACTAGAGCAAGGTGCCAATTGGGGAATAAAGCAATGAAAATAAGACTACCGAATATGTTGTTAAAAAGGGGAGAAAGAAAAGAAAGAAAGAATAGATATGCCAAGTTAAATAGATAAAGAAAATTTATACCGTTAAAGGTTAACTGCAAGGGGAAAAGAACAGTAGGAAAAGCAAACGAAGGAATAAATGTAGAAAAAATAATAATAGGTTTAAAAAATTAAAAAGTAAAACTAAAAAAAGAGAAAAGAAAAAAAGAAAAGAAAAGAAAAACTCCACAGAACCGCAAAAGCCCTACATAGACGCAGATGTTTATAACAACAATAAAAAATGTGACTGAGAAAAAAACAAGCTCAAAAGCTTAATTGGATTTGTAGTGCCAATAAAATTGACAACTACAACCGAGGGGGTTAAAAAAAAGGAAAAAAAAAAAAATCCAAAAGGTTCTGCACAACAAGTCAAAAAATAAGAATAATAAATGCTTTCTTGAGTCACTGCTGTCAGGGTCATTTCCCTCGCTGGGAGTCACAGTCCACCTCACCTCCCTAGGATGCCCTCCAACACTGTGCTGGTCTCTGGACCTGCTGTGGGGGCAGCTCAGATTCTAATCTAGTACTAGTCCTGTGTGTTCTTGCCTCCATTGTCCACAGCTATCAAAACTAGTGTGCTTTCTTTTCTGGGAACTCTCAATGATCTTTTATATATTCCATAGACACAGAGCCTGCCTAGTTGATCCTGTGGATTTAATCTGCAGCTTGTACAGCTGGTGGAAAGGTTTTGGGTCTTCTTCCTTAGCCATACTGCCCCTGGGTTTCAACTGTGGTTTTATTTCCACCTCTACATGTGGGTTGTCCACTGGGGTTTGCTCCTGAGGCTGCCCTGGAGGACTTGGGTTTGCCCCTGTGAGGGCCAGGTGTGGAGGTGGTGCAGCTGCTTGGATCGCAGGGGTTCTGGCAGCACCAGGTACAAAAGGGAGTTGGCGGCTGGGGCAGCAGTAAATATAGTGCTCTAGAAGGGTATGGCAAGCAGTATTGGCCAATACACTCCAGTATTCTTGCCTTGAGAACCCCACTCCCTGACAGAAAAGCCTGGTAGGCCACAGTCTACAGGATCACATAGAGTCACACACGACTGAAATGACCCTGCGCGCATAGATGCAAAACTTTTCTTGCCTGTGGCACCTCTGTCCCAGTGAGAGTTGAGCGTGAAGGTGGTGCAGCTGCTTGGCTTACAGGGACCCTGGAGGTGCCAAGTGTGGAGGGACACCCAACCCGGCAGGAATTATGGCCCTATCAGAGTCTTTTCGAGCCTCTTGTAGCTGGCGATCAGATGGCCTCTTTGGCCAATCTTTCTCCCCAGCTCTGCCCATTTAGGCACTTAGAGGATTCCCTTGCCTGGGGTCCTTCTCTGTTCATCGCATCAGGCATATAGAGGGGCCCCCTGGCTGGGTTCTTACTCTGTAGTTCAGCACATCAGTCACTTAAAGGAGCACTCTGGGTGGGGTCCTACTCTGTAGTTCAGTGCCTCAGGCATTTGATGGACCAGCCTCTCTATTGTTTGGCTGCTGATGCTGGCCTGTAGGAAGAGAGAGGCTATGGTGATGGCTCCACCCCCACGGCTGACTCAGCAGTATCGCCTTTCTTCCATGGCTGCCCAGCTTTTCTCCACCAGCATTTCCCACCACAATCTCCTCCCTCACATTCTCCCTTCAATCCATCCCTCCACAGTCAACAGCAGCCCTCACCCTGGGATTGCTCCACAATCCCTAAACTCCAGCTCCCAGCCACTGCATCTTCCAGGGGACCGGCATTCCTGTCCAGGGTATGTATGGCTGTGGCAAGGACTGTCTGATTCTCATACTATTTAGGCTGCCACAGATCAGCTGTTTCCCTCTCAGCCTTAAATGTTTCTCCTCTGACTCAGACAATTGCCCCGATGTGGGGATCAGACCTCTGCTTCAGTTCCCCGCCGACCAAGGTCAAGTCCAGTCCTACTAACACTCCTGTTTTTCCCTCTAGTTCCTTCGTCCTACCGAGTTTTGCATATTTCTATATATTTTTTCCCTCTGTTCAAGTACTCCCGTCTGCTCTCAGCTGGTGTTCTGCATGCATTTCTGTGTCTGAAGGTGTATTCCTGATGTATCCATGGAGAGAGATCTACTCCAGGTCCACCTACTCCTCTGCCATCTTGTTCTCTCCCATAATTTCTTAAGTGTTTTCATTCTTTGAAGATGGAGGAAGCATCTCTTGCATCTTGATAACTTCATGCTTTCATCTGGCAGTTAGTAGCAACCTTGATAATCACTGCAGATCCCAAGAGAGTCTTTAGTCGACCTGATGTGCCACAGGGAAGTCCTGCATCAGGTGCTGTGACAAGAATGGTAATCATTGGTCAGATCATGAAGTGAGTCATCAGACTTCCCATGTCACAAGCCAGGGATGCCTCAGCTTGCTGTGGGTATCCTCAGTGGACAGGAAGGGAGAGAGAGTACCAGGAGACCAACAGATATCCACGCAGCTGCCATAGCATTAGAAAGTATGAGCAGATGGTGCCCACAAGGCATAGTGTTGCAGGCTCTGAGAAGTCTATTAAAAAGTGTTTTCATTTTTTTTTCACAGTCTAAATTTTATTTAACTTTACAATATTGTATTGGTTTTGCCATATTAAAAAAAAAAAAAAAAAAAAGTGTTTTCATCCAGGGATGGATAGTGGAGGGAGGGATAGTGGAGGGATATTTGAAGGATCAAATTACTCCACATGCAAGTAAGCTGATCACAGTCTTTCTAAGAGTGGATTTATTTTGATCCTGACAATTCAACACATGAGTTGGGTACCCCTTTCCTGAGGTACACTCTCCTTTCACTCATATTGGTTAGAACATCTCAGTTGGTCTTAAGTCACTCTCAGGCAGGACTAAGAAAAACTTTTTTTCTTTTAGGAGTAAGTGCTGGTAAGGGCCATATTTCACAAGTTTTAATCCTGCTTGTCCCAAGCTTTAATCTTCTTGGAATGGGAGATACAGTAGGCAGGTCAGATTTGGGATTTTGAAATCCAGCTAAGCATAGGTACCCAAGAATAGAATTTACTGGGACAGAAGTCTTAATGCATTAATTAAGAGGGATTCTGTAAAAGAGGTGAGGGTTGGTTTCTGTTTTGGCATAGATGCCAAGGGTTCTTTCCAACCTGAAGATGCGTGTATGACTCTCAAATTTTAGAATCATTCAGTTTCTCTAAAGAGTGGAGATTAGCTAATTTCTTCTAAAGATTTTATGAGATAATGGTTAATAATTTGCTATTATTTCTAATAGAGAAACCAGGATCAGAATTGTTCTCTGACGAAAGTCTTAAAAGATATTCTAATCAGCAAATATTTTTCAAACTGTTGTTTGAAGGATTCAGTGACAGGGCTACAGAGGGTCTACAGAGATGTGGAAAGTCTGATCCATATTTGGGTGAGGTTAAGGAATATGTGATAAATTTTCTGGTATTTAATTGTTTAGGGTGAATAAATAAATGAAGGAATGCAAACAGATCCTAGCTTCAGAGGGCTCTCCGCCATCAGGGATGTAAATTTGCATTATGAACTTAGAGAGGAAGAATTTTGCTACTAGAGAGAAATGCATTTCAGGGATCTCAACATCATGACATGCCAATGATAGCACACCTTTTTTCTCACTGGATTAAGACAGTAAAGGTGTTTGTGTGTGTGTGTCTCCCTTGAGCTTTACAAGAGAAATCTTAGACCCTAGGAAACTTTTGGCTCAGAACACCTTGACTCTTTGACTCATCTGTGGGCGTAGATGAACTGTGCAATCACCGTGTTTCACTTTGAAGGAATTATGTGTTCCACAATGGAGTTGTGGTTTTTTGTTTTTTGTTTTTGGACTTTTTATTTTGTACTGGGATATGGCTGATTGACCTTCCCAGGTGGCACGGTGGTAAGAATCTGCCTGGTGATGCAGGAGATGCAAGAGATGCAGGTTCAGTCCCTTGGTCAGGAAAATCCCCTGGAGAAGGAAATGGCAACCCACTCCGGTATTCTTGCCTGAAAAGTTCCGTGGACAGAGGAGCCTGGCAGGCTACTGTCCATAGAGTCACAAAGAGTGGGACACGACTGAGATACTGAGCACACATAGCCAATTAACAATTTTGTGATAGTTTTGGATGAACAATGAAGGGACACAGCCATATATATACACGTATTCATTCTCCCCTAAACCCCTCTCCCACTCAGACTGCCACATAGCCTTGAGCAGTGTTTCATGAGTTATGCAATAGGTCCTTGTTGGTTATCCACTTTAAATATAGCAGTGTGTACATGATCATCCCAAACTCCCCCCACCACCCGCTGTACTTGCAGATAACGGGAAATTTTGTTTTATAAGTCTGAGTCTCTTTTTGTTTTGTAAGTTCGTTGAAATTTTTTCCCCAAACTTATTTATTTTTAATCAAAGGAAAATTGCTTCACAATATTGTGTTGGCCTCTGCTCTATATCAACATAAGTCAGCCATAGGTATACATGTGTCCCATCCCTCTTTAACCTCCATCCCACCTCCCACATAATGGAGATTTTGTAACTGAAAAGAACCCAAAGCACACACAATCCAGTGGTTCCTTTTCAGCATTTTATCACCTTCAGAAATAATGATGCTCCCAGTAAAACTAGCATTTCCATTGAAAGGACACGTTACTTAGGATGAGACCCTCTAAATCAAGGCTTTGCAAATTATGGCCTGTGGACCAAATCTGGTCAGCCCCTGCTTTGTACTGCTCTCAAGTTTAGAATGGATTTTACGTTTTTACATGATGACATTTTAAATTGTTAGACAAGTTAGTTTACATAATATCTTTAATTTTGCCTCTTGGCCCACAAAACCTAAAATATTTACTGTCTGGCCCCATACGGGAAAAGCTGACCAACAATCCTTTCTCTGAAACCCTTGACTTTATTATTATTTTATTTTTATTTATTTTATTTTATTTTTTATCTTTGATCATTTATATTCCATATGAATTTAAGACAGCTTTATTCAGCTCACAGTTCTACCAAATCCAATAGGAATAAACTTGTAGTTTTTGTATTATATAATCATTTTTGGATGATTGACAATTTATCCTATTATATCTTCCCATTCAGGAACATGGGCTTCCCTGGTGGCTTCCCTGGTAAAAAATCTGCCTGCAATATGGGAGACCTGGGCTTGATTCTTGGATGCGGAATCCCCTGGAGAAGGGAAAGGCTACCCACTCCAGTATTCTGGCCTGGAGAATTCCATGGACTATACAGTCCATGGGGTCACAAATTGTCAGACATGACTGAGTGACTTTCACTTTCACTTTTCAGGAACATGATAGATTTCCCCCTTTATTCAGACCTTGTTTTATGGCCTTTAGATAAAATTGTATGGTTTTCTTCACATTGCCTGAACAATATTTCTTTTTTTTTATTTATTTTTTAATTGGAGGAAAATTGGTTTACAGTGTTGTGTTGGTTTCTGCTGTACAACAACATGAATCAGCCATAATTATACATATATCCCCTATCCCTTGAGCCTCCCTCCCCTACTCTATCCCACACCTCTAGATCATCACAGAGCACCAGGCGGGGCTCCTTGTGTTGTATAGCAGCTTCCTACCAGCTATCTATTTTACACATGGTAGTATATATATGTCAATGCTACTTTCTCCATTCACCGCACTTTCTTCTTCCCCCACTGTGTGTCCACAAGTTCCTTCTCTACATCTGCATCTCCATTCCTTCCTTGCAAATAGTTCATCAGTACTATTTTTCTAGACGTCATATATATGAGTTGATATATGATACTGGTTTTTCTTTTTCTAATTTCATTCTGTATAACAGGCTCTAGGTTCATCTACCTCACTAGAACTGACTCAGACTCATTCTTTTTATGGCTGAGTAATATTCCCTTGTATATGTGTACCTCATCTTCTTTTTCAATTCATCTGGCAATGAACATCTAGGTTACTGCCATGTTCTGGCCATTGTACATAGTACTGCAATGAACATTGGGGTACACGTGTCTTTTAGAATTGTGGCTTTCTCAGCACATATGCCCAACAGTGGGGTGGCTGTGTCATCTGGTAAGGTTATTCCCAGTTTTTTAAGGAAACTCCATACTCTTCTCCATTATGGCTGTATCAGGTTATATTCCTGCCAACAGTGTAGGAGTGTTCCCTTTTTATCCACATCCTCTCTAGCATTTATTGTTTGCAGATTTTTTGCTGATGGCCATTCTAATTGGTGATACCGCATTGTAGTTCTGATTGCATTTCTCTAATAATTAGTGATGTTGAGCATTTTTCATGTGTTTATTTGCCATCTGTATGTCTTCTTTGGAGAAATGTCTGTTTCTGCCCATATTTTGATTGGGCTGTTTGCTTTTCTGATATTGAGCTGTATCAGCTGCTTATATATAATTTGGAAATTAATTCTTTGTCACTTGTTTCATTTGCAATTATTTTCTCCCATTTTGAGGGTTGTCTTTTAATCTTGTTTATTATTTTCTTTGCTGTGAAAAAGCTTTCAAGTTTAATTATGAACAATATTTCTTATGGGATGTTTTCCTGTTTTATAGACATCCCTATTATGAGTTAAACATTTCCCCAATATCCATTTTTAGCTATTTAATACCAGTATAGAAAAATAATTATGGACTTTTTGTGTTTATCTTGTATATAGATTCTTTACCAAATTCTTTGACTAAACTCTAATGATTTCTTTCTTTTTCTGAAAGTGTCCTGAATTTTATACATATGAATCACATCACCAGCAAGGAAAGAAAGTGTACCTTTACTGTTCTAATATTTATATGGATTCTAAAACTCCTGATTTTGATGGTTGTATCTGAAATAGGGATTAACAATAACGGCACACAAAAATTTATCTGTAATGGACTTAAAGGCTGTTAATTATTTGTTTTAGATCATAGTTTACAAGGCCACAGTGGCTGTATGTCTTTTGCCTTGAGAAAGGTAGTGCATTTAGGCAGAGTGAGCCCCTCAAGGTCATCAGACAGTGCCAGGATGGCATTGTGAGAGCTCAGCTAGGGAAACAGAAGTCCTGGGCTCTCATCTTCCTGCTCTGCTGTGTGACATAGTAAGCCCCTTTACCCCTCTGAGCCCTGGACTGCTTACATTTTACGCTTTGCCATTTTATTTGAAGAGCTGAGACTCTTCATACCCCTACCCCAACCCTCTCAATAAATATTGAGAGGCTTCCTTTCTTGCCCCACATCCTGCCCCAGGCCCTTAGTCCTGAAGATAAAATTTTGGGGGTGTCCTCTTGGGATACACTTGATTACATTTGAAAAAAGAGATCATATCAGAGCAATATGCTATTTCACTTCATTTTTTATCATTTCTTGGAGCAGCTTCTGGGTTGAGGTTCCTCCCTCTTTTTCAGGCTAATGCATTATGGATGAGGTACAGCTGTGGCTAATAAAGATTCTTATTTCAGAGTGAAAACAGGTCCCCTTCGTGTGGCCTAAAGGCCTGGGTGAGACCGAGAAGGGGGCTGACACCTTCTGGCACATCTTTCTGATGAGCCTTTCAAAAATGTGCTCCTTTTTGCTTGTTTCTTGCTTTGCTTTTTCTTCCATTCTGTTAGCCCTTAAATCCACCTTGAATACTGACACATTTAAAAGCAACATAAAAACAGAAAACAATATCAATGTTTATTCCCACAAATGAATAGCCAGGAGGCACTGCAATGCCCATCTACCAGCAGACTTTCTTCTGTATTCTAAAAGTTTAAAGTCATTGTACATGTGAAAGGGCTGAAGCTCTGAGGAAAGCTGCATTGCATGACTTCAGGCAATGATTTACTTTGTGGGCAAATAAAAGGTGCCCCAGGAATTGCGCAGTGCAGTTGGTCCCAAGTCCTGTATGGTTTGAGTTGATTATAATTTTGCTCATTTGTGACAGAAAATTAAGAGAAGGCATGCCATTTACTCAATCAATATGTATATGGAATTCCTACTATGAGGTGCTACAAGTGATGAGTAAGACAGTTCCTGACTCCAGGACATTTCAGGTGAAGGAGGAGAAAAAATGTATCACAGAGTGTGCAGAAGCATGTGCCCAGCATAGGGTTGAGGAACAAAGGAAAGACTCTCGGAGCTAAGGGTATAAAGGCATTGGTTTTAGCAAGGAAGGCATGGTGATTTCACGGAGAAGATGGAATTTGAGCTGAGCCTTGGGAGGTGCTAGAGTTTCACCCAGGTAGTGAGTAGAAGTTAGGAGAAGGGCAAGAGAAAAGGCTTGGTAAGCAATGGGGAAATGCAGAGTGTTGGGGTGAGTAGCTCACTTTGGTTGAGGTGTGGCTTCCTACAGGAAAAGTGGTGATGGTTTAGTTGCTAGGTTGTATCCAGCTCATGACCTCATGGACTGTAGCTCTCCAGGCTCCTCTGTCCATTGGATTATCCCGGCAAAAATACTGGAGTGGGTTGCCATTCCCTTCTCTAGGGGATCTTTCCAACTCAGGGATCAAACTTGGGTCTCCTGCCCTACAGGCAGTCTCCTTCGTTTCAGGTGAATTCTTTACTGACTGAGCCACCAGGGAAGCCCAATATGAAAAGCACACCATATTTGGTTGAGGAAACTGCTTAAAGCAACATATTTGACCTTACCTACATGGTCTTTAGCTCCAGAGTTATACTTTCTTTCTGATCATCCAAGAAAAAAGGGGGGGAGGCGGGAAGGAAGCCTAGGTGATTGTCCCTGACACTTCATTTCAGAATGAAGGGCTGCAATCATTCAAGGAGTTGTCTCAGAAATGATAGATTTTCCATCCCTATTTGAATAGCACTAGTATCTCATTTTTGGATACAAAATGATCACGCATATCCAGCAATCTCCTTTGCCATATTCCCATCCCAGCAGAAAACAATACACTCACACCCCATCTTCCATCGAGAAATATCCACATGGTTAGTATTCTTCTAGTGCAATGCTATCGTCTGTCTGATTGTCACTTCACTTGAGATAACCCAGAAATTTCTTTTTCTCCCAGTAAGCAAAGACCTGATCAATTTAATCTGGCCAACATCAACCTGAAAAACATATGCTGCTTTATAGGAAAAACACATGTGTATGAAACTGCCTGATCCCTCACCTTCTTCATCATTCACAGCTCTCTTCCTGTAGGTGAGGCAGAGATTTTGCATGCCTCAGAAGTAGATTGAATATGTTATTCTACCCAGGGAAATTACTGCTCATCCAGAAAAAGGGCCTATTTATACTGATTGGGGTGGGGGGAAGCAAACACTAAGGCCATTTATTTGCTAACTGTGAACCCCTTGGGCCAAATGAACTTGAAGATTTAAAATTCTGTGTGGACTGCCTAGTCAAGTTTCAAACTTGCACGATCAATTTCTACACTGATCTCTTATTGCTAATGCATAGCTTTCTTTAATGTTCTGCATCAAAATGCCATAGACCTACTCAGTGCTCCCTTGCAGAGTAGAGGGTGCCATCAGATTGTTACCATGTTGTATTAGTAAGTTTGGGCTGCCATAACAGAATACCAGAGACTGGGTGGCTTAAACAACATAAGTTTGTTTCTCACAATTCTGGAAGCTTGTAAGTCCATGGTCAGTAGGCTCACCAATTCAGTTCTTCATGAAGCTTCCTTCCAGGCCTGTAGACAGCTGACTTCTTGCTGTGTCCTCAGATGGCATTTCCTTTTGCATGTGTCCAGGGAGAGAGAAAAAAAAGATCTCTTCCTCTCCTTTTAAGGTCACTACTCCCATTGCAGGGGTCCCACTCTCATGACCTAACCTAACCTAATTTATCTCCCAAAGACCCCATCTCCAAAGACCACTACAGTAGAGGTTAGGGCTTCAGCATGTGAATTTCAGTTCAGTTCAGTTCAATTCAGTTGCTCGGTCGTGTCTGACTCTTTGGAACCCCATGGACTGCAGCATACCAGACTTCCCTGTTCTTCACCAACTCCCGGAGCTTACTCAAACTCATGTCCATTGAGTCGGTGATGCCATCCAACCATCTCATCCTCTGTCAGCCCCTTATTCTCCCACCTTCAATCATTCCCAGCATCAGGGTCTTTTCAAATGAGTCGGTTCTTCACATTGGGTGGCCAAAGTATTGGAGTTTCAGCTTCAGCATCAGTCCTTCCAATGAATATTCAGGACTGATTTCCTTTAGGGTGGACTGGTTGGATCTCCTTGTTGTCCAAGGGAGTCTCAAGAATCTCCTCCAACACCACAGTTCAAAAGCATCAATTCTTCGGTGCTCAGGTTTCTTTATAGTCCAACTCTCACATCCATACATGACTACTGGAAAAACCAAAGCTTTGACTAGACGGACCTTTGTTGGCAAAGTAATGTCTCTGCTTTTTAATATGCTGTCTAGGTTGATCATAACTTTTCTTCCAAGGAACAAGCCACATGTGAATTTGGGGGGACACAAACACTGAGTCCATAACACTTGCTATAGAGACAGTAACTTACTAAAAGGTGTTTTGGGAGATGATACCAGGCAAGTCTTGGAATGCCTCACTAAGTCCTATGTCTTGTCATGAATGAGCACTATCATGTCATGAGTTGAAAAAATGAGGAAAGCATGTAAAATCTCAGTACCCCAACAATGTGTTGACCCTTGCTCAAAATGATGATAAAAATAAAAATCATAAAGTTAATGCATGCTGAACACAGATTATGCCAACTACTGTGCTAAACTCTTCTATTTATGTCTTTTTGATCCTTACAAGAAGATGGGAAAGTAATTTTTATCTCTTCTATCTTAAATAAGAAGGAACTGAGATTTTGAGAGGTTAAGAAAATGGCCCAAGTTTACATATCTATGAAGATGTGTTTGACATGAAATCTCATGTTCTTTTTTCTATAGCCCTTAACCTAAGAGGAAAAATAGCATCCTCTCTGAAATTTATTTGTGAAATTTAATTGATAGACAAACATGGCTTGTGGGGGGAATATTGAATAAAAATTAATAGTTTTAGGTCAATAAAAACACCCAGAGTCTCCTTCTTATAAGAAAAGTAGTTAAAAAGTTAAATGCTGGAGAGGATTTTGGAAGTGGAACAAGGACAGTTGGAGAGTGTTTGCCAGAGAATCAGACTAAAGTAACATCAGTGTGATCCAGTGGAAGAAAGGCAGCACTAAAACCAGATTGCCATGTACAGCTGGGCTGGTGGTGCACTGCCCAGTGCCAAGGGTTGCTGCTGAGTGTTGTGTTCTCCACAAATGATACACAATGGAGATGAGTGGTCCACAACCTGTGGGGATGTGTTCAGTGGTCCTGGCAGAGTCCTTCCTGAACTCTAGCTGAGTGTTGCCACTATAGTGGAATTAAGCTGGGCAACTCATTTCCCCTCCAATCTCAGCATTTCCATTGTAAAATAACTGTGAATATTGACTTTTAAAACTCTATTTTTAAACTTGTATTAGACAATAGTCTTTTGGGGGGGGGGATGGAGAAGAATATGGCTATCTATTATCTTTGTGGGTTTATAGAACAATAGAAGACTAGATATTGCTTTTGAATTGGGAGATTTTTCATTTATAAGTGTAAAAGTATCTTTGTGTTGCATCTTTTTAAGCATTATCCATCTATGGCTTCCCAGGTGGTACTAATGGTAAAGGATCCACCTGCCAATGCAGGAGATGCAAGAGACGTAGGTTTGATCCTTGGGTTGGGAAGATTCCCTGGAGGAGGAAATGGCAACTGACTCCAGTATTCTTGCCTGGAGAATTCCACGGACAGAGGAGCCTGGTGAGTTACAGTCTGTGGGGTCACAAAAGAGTCGGATGCAACTGAGCACAAATCTATAATACAAAGTGATATTTTTTCATGTTTGATTGTTAGTATTTGACTTTTATTTTAGATAAATAGAGCTGAAATGATTCCTTATGTTACATAAGGAGAATTTTCCTTGAATTAAGTTAGCAGCAATGGAGAAGCAGGATATGTGTAATTTATTCTTTGTTGCAGTACTGAGAACCACATATTTACTTTTAAAGGGTGAAATGATGGTGGTGGGAAAATTACATTAGTCTCTAGGATAATTGTGTGATTAAAAAAAATAAGATTTTTTAAAATCTAAAATGATGAGAATAATTAAAGCAATTTCTTTTTTATTATATTTTTAGATAATGTGAAGTAAGTATAGTAATGCAATTTAAAAACAGGTCTTAAAATATCCTTAAAGGTGTAAATAAACTATTCAGGCTATAAATTAAATGATCAATAATAACCATGAGGCAAGCTGCAATAAATATTTCTGTTTTCATAAATTATTTCTCTATCAGTAGAGTAGCTTTCATGAAAAATAAAAAGGCATACAGCAAAACTAATTATGATATTTACATCTTAGTTTTGAAATTGACTTGATGGTTATTTTTTAATTGTTTCTGAACAGCCTTTTTAAAGGGAGAAACGATTTAATAATAATGTAGTTTAGCATTATTTATGATCATCAATTAAATCTGGCACATTTGAGGTGGCTTTATTTTATAAAGTTCATGGCTGGAAGACAGGTTTTCACAGTTTTTCTGTAAATATTCCATTATTCTGAATCTTTTGACTTGGGGATTTTTGTCCTTGAAATTCTAGGTTATTAATTTAATTGATGTAATCCTTGGGGATACATTTATCTTATCTTTGTAATCAAATAACTGGGTTTTAAGCAGATGCTAAGCAGAAATCCAAAAGAGGGGGTCTAGCTCAGGAGGAGAACCCTTTGTCCTTGGTGACTATTCTCAGGGGCCTTCCTTTGCCCACTAGCTGCTCTGGGGCAAGGCATGCCAGTACCCTATGCTAGAAGAGACCAGAATAATTTTTCACATTTTGATCTAAGCACATTTTCTGTTTTTCTGTGTTCTTTGAAGTGCTAATTAACTACAATAATCTAAGATGTCAGTGGTCGCTACATGTGGGCAAAGGCAGAAAATGATTTATAGTCTGATTAAGCTGGCATCTTCATGCCAAAAACAGGAACTAGAAGTTGATGATGTAGCTAAATGAAAGTGAAGCATGCAAGGCCAGTCTACTGAGGGTGCAATTTGAATTGAAGTTGAAGAAACTTCTAAAGAGGCTTTCTTCTACTTTATAACCTTTTCATATTGTGAGCAGTAAGGACATCCAACCTTGTCAGGTTTTAAGGAAGGCTCTTCAGCTTATACATGTAAGTAAATTGCAATGAAGTCAGAAAACATTGTAAGTCTAAAGTTTCCATGCTGCTGCTGCTGCTAAGTCACTTCAGTTGTGTCCGACTCTGTGCGACCCCATGGACTGCAGCCCACCAGGCTTCTCCATCCCTGGGATTCTCCAGGCAAGAACACTGGAGTGGGTTGCCATTTCCTTCTCCAATGCATGAAAGTGAAAAGTGAAAGTGAAGTTGCTCAGTTGTGTCCAACTCTTAGCGATCCAATGGACTGCAGCCTACCAGGCTCCTCCATCCATGGGATTTTCCAGGCAAGAGTACTGGAGTGGGATGCCATTGCCTTCTTTGAAAGTTTCCATAATGATGGGTAAATAGCACACTTTGAACAAATTTCAAAGTGCATTTTCTGGAGGCTCTTGACAGAAGAAGTATCCAGTGGTAGATTTTGTTTTTTCAAGACAAGCTTAGGTAAAGGTCAGCAATCATTAAGGATTTGGAGCCACTGTTAGTAGTTGGTTATTCTTGGGAGAAGGCAATGGCACCCCACTCCAGTACTCTTGCCTGGAAAATCCCATGGATGGAGGAGCCTGGTGGGCTGCAGTCCATGGGGTCGCACAGAGTTGGACACGACTGAAGTGACTTAGCAGCAGCAGCATTCTTCGCGATGGTTAGAAACATTTAAAATGGCTTGTTTCAGAGTCTTTATCACAGTGTCTCATAAAGCTACTATCTTCAGAGTAGCTGCAAAATAATATTTTCTATGAATAACTGAATTCAGCAATAACTGGATGCCCAGTGTATGAAGAGAATGATATGCAAACACACACCGCTATGGTCACCAGCAGTTGAAGGCACATGCTGACTTGTCCCATCAGGTATGTGCCAGCATTTCCCATTGGAGAACTGATTTCTCAGTCAATATATTTTGTACCTTGGGGAAAGCTCAGAAATAATAACTATCTTAGGAATGTCTTTATCAAGGCCAAAGAAAACAAAGGGTTATATTGGGAGAATAATGCAAACATATTAAAAAACAAAAAGTGGATAGCAAATGTGATTGTGGGACTGCAGCCTGTGACAAGGCTGTGACGGGAGAGGCAGCTGCCTCACAATATGAAGCGAGCGGTTCTTTACCTGAACTCTATTATTTGACCTTCTTCTTGTCTTCTCTCAATATTGTTTCTCTACTCATGAGACTCTCTTCAGTGAGAGAACTAAAGTCAAGAGAAAAATAAAACATGTCCTAATGATAACCAGTAAAGGAACCTAGGCTGATTCCATGAAAAAAACAACTGTGATTCATTAAAGAACACTATGTGGGGAAAGACCTTAGAGATTATCTATTCCAACTCTGTTTTTATAGATGAAACAGGTTTATTCACTGTTCATTCATTCATCCATTTATGCATTTGACAAATAGATATTGCCCTAGTTTAGGCACTGGGGAACTGAGGAATAACGTCTCAGACCTACTGATGGGAGACATTCTAATGGGAGACAAGAAATGAAACACATAAGTTTAGATTATGATATATGCTGGGAAGAAAATACATCAGGATGAGAATGACTAAGGCTAACTCTAGGTTGGGTGGTCAGGGAAGGCTTCTCTGAGGTGATGGCATTTGTGCTGAGACCAGAATGATGAGCAGGAGTCAGCCACAGGGCATTTTATAGAAGCAGCTGACACAAAGCTTGAAGATGGGCATGAGCTCAGCAAACCCAGGTAACAGAAAGAAGGAGCCTGGTGGGCGAAAGTCGGGGACGGAGTGTGGAGAGGATGAAATCAGAGTGGTTGGCCATGGTAAGATCACGAAGACCTTGTCAGCTGTAGTCACATGTTTATATTAAGATAATCTAATCAGTCAATCCTAAAGGAAATCAGTCCTTGAATATTCATTGGAAGGACTGATGCTGAAGCTGAAACTCCAATTCTTTGGCCACCTGATGCAAAAAGCTAATTCATTTGAAAAGACCCTGATGCTGGGAAAGATTGAAGGCAGGAGGAGAAGGGGATGACAGAGGATGAGATGGTTGGATGGCATCACTCGATGGACTCGATGGACATGAGTTTGAGCAAACTCGGGGAGTTGGTGACGGACAGGGAAGCCTGGCATGCTGCAGTCCATGGGGTCACAAAGAGTCAGACATAACTGAGCAACTGAACTGAACTGAATCTAATCAGAAGAGCTGAGGGTTTGAGTTTTAAGCAAAGGAGTAAGACTGTGACTTCCTTAAAAAGAATCATGTGGTTAAAACACTTATTCAAAAAGCATTGAGGGTCTTTTTGATCCACAATGCAGTGCCACATGCCACGTGCTGAGCAGTTACAGAAAAAAAAAAAATCTCTGACACTTTTTCTTCTTTTTAGAAGCTCTCAATTTGGAAAGAAACAACTGGTGGTGCACTTGTGTAATAAATCAAAACATGAAACACGATGTGAGCCAATGAGAAGGAGTGCTGAGTTAAGAATTAGAAGACCTAATTGAATCTGTTTCTCAGAGTCTTGGTTTTGTCTTCTAAAGAAAGAGGAATAATAATGCCTGCCTTGCCTGTCTTATCAGGGCACTGTGGTAGGCAAAAGAGATCATGTTTGCAGAAGTAGCTTTGGGAAGACACTTTCAAAACCCTCAAATGTTATATTAATATGATGAGACTACATGGTGTTGGGATTGGATAAGGGACCAGATTATGGAGAGTTTTAAATCTAGATTAAGGATTATTTTATTTTGAGAGCAAAAGAGAATTAATTAGGGTTTTTAGAAGAAGGGGAAGCTCTGGTGAATAATATATATTTTTTTCATTCATGAATACATGGAAAACTGAGTAGGGAGAAAGGAGAGAAGAAAAAGATTCTTCTCAAGCTTTTGAATTCTAGTCCCTGGAAGAAGGATGGTCTTATTGCTGGAAATTCTCAAGCTGTGAAGAGGCTGTTCTTCATGGGTAGATAGTGAGCCAGGTCTGAAAATACTGATAACCAGCAGATAGTGTGCTCCTCCTGTGGTTCTGGGCTGTAGGGAGTTGGAGATTTGGGGCAGGAGGCTCAGATTTAACTATCATCTCATGTTGCAGGTGGTTAAACTATGAAGTAGGTTCTGTTGATGAGCAGAAGTGGGTAGAGAAAGCATTGAGGAATGAGGACTGAGTCTCTGTTTATACCTAGAATCAAAATGGAAAAGACGTGGACAGATGACAAAAGGTAGGGAAAGAGGACTGGAGAAGCACTGAAGTACTTTTTTCCAGGAACGTTTTGCGTTTCCTTCCTTATGAACTCAACCTTGACCTTCTGAACCCAGCTCACCTTCTCCAGGACATTTTCTTTGTCTTTGGCTTGTTGGGTGAAAGGATACACTCAGTGAATATTCTAATGACATACCATGCCTGTTTATAGTTATGGGACTCTTTTCTGACTTCCCTATTTGATTAAAAATTTCTTGAAGGCAGAAATGGTGCTAACCCCAGTGCCTAGCACAGACGGGGTCATCAGTGGATGTCTGATGAATGACTGCATTCAGAACTGAGAGCTAAGGTGGCTTTGAGAAGGAAAGATGGTGGGCAAGAATAATACATCATGTAGTATAAAATATTAAGCATTAATGGGAACATTTGATTAGATTAGAGGCTATGAGAGGTCTTCAAGAGGCAGAATCATTAGAATAGGAATAGAGTGGCCTGACAAAGATCTAACTGTGTGGGGGCGGGGAGGGGGTGGAGAAGGGAATGGGTGGTAATAAAATAGAAGGGATCATTTGCACCCCAAATTTGGTGGGGAAATAAGGGAGATATGAAGGAGAGAAGGACCAGAGGTTCTGTTCATTTTTCAATTTTTGTTTTTGAGATAAGGAAAACCAGGATCATGGATAAAACATGATTAAAACCCCCAAACATTAGTTAGCTGTTATGCCTACTTGATACCAGACATTCAGATACTTTTGACATTGTACCATTCACCTTTACCTGGAAAATTCCCCTCAGGCACAAATTAGAGCTGAATGTGGCAGAACCATATTCCATCATGAGCTATGACTAAATGCTCTGCCAATAGTTAGTCTAAAGATTATTTTAACCTCGATGGCAACTGCAAGTTTTAATTTATTATTTATGAAACTTTACAGCTGTATTTTCACGAGAATGAATTGCTGGTTCATTTATCAGGTGTGAAGGAGTGGATGTTAACAGGTAGGCCTGAAAACTTGGGAGAAGGGATAGCCTATTTAAATCATTGTTGGTGAAGGTGTGGAGAGGTTCCTGACAGGACTGTGAGGTAAGGTGGAGGGAATGCCAAAAGTTGATTGATGACCTTCCTTTGGATCAGAAAGTGTAAATTTCTCTCACAGAGATTTTGAGGTTGACAGCATTTGCACCTCCAAAACTTTATTGGCATGTAAGTTAAAATGCATATAGCCATCTCATTTCTTTCAATGAATATATGCCACTGTCTCAGGTATACTTGTGCTCAGATTTTCAGACTGATAAACTCCTATCTACCTTTGAGGACCTAGTCATAAGGGCACCTCCTTTCCCCAGCTCTCCCAGTAGACTAATTGCTTCCTTCTCTGTATTTCCTCAGCACTTGTCACTGTGTGTACTCTGCAGCATCACACTTTATCTTGGACACAATGTCTTTCCTGCTAGAGTGAACTTTCCTAGGCTGGGGTCCTGTTTTAATGCTTTCTGTATCCTTGGCACCCAGCACAAACCAGCCAGAGCAGGCTCCTAATAAAAGTCTGTTGAGTGGATGAATGAAATGGCAAGGAAAGGACCTTGTACACACTTGGATTCCTCTTGAACACATAGTTGATCAATTTTGTTTTTAAGACCTACTTGTGTTGAAAAACAAGTGGCAACCGTGAGGTGAGGATTAGGTGAGAAGAGATAACCCAAGCAATGATCCGTTGAGGAGTTTCAGGAAAAGAAGCCACCTGGAGTCTGGTGAGGGGGTGGGGTGAAGGAGGCAGAGGGGACTAGCCAGTGTTTCTCTGACTCCTATATGGTACACCAGGGAGGCACCGGCATTATGAAATTTGCATGGAGCAGGGATAGTTTGGCATATCCCCATAAGGCTGCCTCTGATGGACGAAAATGAGCGATGTTGGGGAGCAAGATGAAACTTGTTTCATTCAGGACAAAACTCTAATTTTCAGAAATCCGCAAAAAGATATAAAGGAAATTTTTGAAAAGCAAAAGCTGCTTGTAGAGGTTTCTAGACAACTGAGGCTGATCAGACATACTTGCATGTGGTGATAGCTTCATCATTCAAAAAGTTGTTTTTCTTCTGAGCTCTTTTGGTAAAAACTATAACCCTTCTTCTGTCCTATACTGGCAGACTCTGTCCAGAAAATAGAATAGCATTCTGTTTTACTGACCTATAGTATTTAATTTATTCCCAAGAGTTTGCCTGCTTCTCAAAAATTCAAAAATATTAAAACTAGCTAAATTGTTTAAGGTTTGGCAATATAATGTTGCATTTATGTGAAAATATAATACATTTAAATGTAAATTCAACAAATCCATTCAATGGTTTATTTGAGCTGTAATGAAACAATGATTTTATGAGGAAATAAATTTCAATTGATAATATTTCATGTTCCATAAACTAATCAGTAGTTTCACATTTGTAAAGTTTTATAAAAACATTTTAAATATAAGGTTTTAAATATAAATAAAAACCTTAAATATAAGGTTTGTCTATATTTTTTTCTGTCCAATTCATTACATTTCATCATTTCTTGACATTTTCAGATTTTTGATTCCTAATTGGTATGAACTGAGAAAAGCTGATACAAAATTTGGGTATGGGTTGGTAAGAGAAAGTAGTAGGAATTTCCTGGCCTTGAAAAGGTAATAGGGTAGGATAATAAAATCAAGGTTTTGGAGGAAATCATGTGACTAGGATATTTTTTTCTACAGTGGCTTCTCTGAAGGCCCAAGTGTGTTTCTTCATTTATGTGGCAGGTACTAAGTGAATGTCCCAACCTCTTATGACTACTTGGAAGCCCCAAACCACCAGGATAATAAAAAGAGCATTGGACTCGAGTCTCAGATTTGTCATAAATACCCTGGGTGACATTGACTAAATAATTTAACATTTTTATGCTTTAATTTTCTCATTCCCAATGTGGAATAGTTAATATTTTCCCTACCTACTTATCAAGGACAAAGTCATAAATGTTACAGAATGCTACAACAGAAAGTAAACATATACTTCTACTGCAAACTCTACTTTCTGGATCAGGACTTAAGTGACATTAGATTAAAGAAGGCAAAACAGGATGTCTTGGCACCGGCACTAATGGAATGTTCATGGCATCCTGCTAAGGAGGCATCTAGGTACAATGTTTCCCAGAGTTTCTTTCTTCCTGGTCATTTTCTGGATCTACTGTTCCAGGAACACTCTTTGTGAAAAGCTGATGTAATACCATCATGAACAAAGTACACTGGGATTGTAGGGGGTTCCTGAAAATAATGGCGGAAACTTTGAGACAGATGAATTTCTGGAAAAAAAGGCTAATGATTAATTCAGTCATGACTTCTTTTATAATCACAAACCGATGAGGACTGGGCTCTCTGGATTACAAACCACAATATTTCTAGTGTTTTAAAAAGAATTATGTAGCCATATCTGATGACAAGTATCTCCTTAGAATTTTGTGGAAAATGGAAATACGATGGAAAGTGAAGAGCCTACTTTACCATTTAGAATTTTAAACCTCCATGTAGCATTTTAAAGTTTTAAAAATGCCGTTTTTTATGACTCAAGTGCCACACTCAGGGTTACTAGTTCTTTTTATATGATGGTGTATCCTACTGCAGAGGGACATCTCTGCTCCTTGAACATCTATTGTCACCTGCTACCATTCGCTGACTTGGAATGGTGGTGAGGACGACAATGTCTCTAAACACCAGATGGGGTAGCCACTTGACACTCACTGTTCTGAAAGGAATGAAAGAATACTTCAGTCCCTTATAGAAATCTCTTTAAAATAAACATGGTGGCAGTTTATACCCTCATATCTAAGAAATATGGAAACTAGAACACCAGAGAAATGTTGAATTTGGAAAATTGACTTTACCTTTCACCATTTCAGTTAGATGGCCGAGTGGTGGTGGTTGAAGAACCATCCTTGGACAGGGATGGGGCTCTCTATTTTATTCTCCAGAGCACTGTTTCCTAACTTTCATTTTTTTTGAGTTGTATCCCATTTCTATTCTATTGAAAGCTATGCACCTTCTCCATAGAAAAATGCATACAGTTGGTAAAATCTGGTAACTCATAAAATTACCTTTGCTTAGAAGATTACTCTGCTTAGAACTGGAGCCCCTTGTGTTTAGAAGTACTCTGTGTTTCAAAACTAACCTGATTCTTGTTTTATTTTCCCAAAAGGAAATTCAGAATTAGGAAAGGAAATTTTGTATTAGGAAGGTAAGTTGTGGGAGTACTGGGGTCCCTCCTCCAGAGTTATTTATGTTTATTGTACATTGGGATTGACTACGTCATACCTTTTCTGGTTTGAATTGGATGTTTGCTTTTGGGTAAAGATGACCTCTTTCCTTCTCATGAGAAAAAAGTTTTCCCGTTGAAAGAAATGACTTTGAGAAACCTTTAGTTTGATTCATTTGATTTTGTATTTGAGATAATAATCTAATTTTTTTGCAAGGAGAAGATTTCAGTTCACCTGTCAGAACAAGGCTAGACTGCTAAATAGTGACTATGTAGGTCTGAAATCATACCATTCAGTTTTTTCTGAAAAAGTGTATATTACGACTCCTTTCAAAGTGTCTGCCAACAAATGGCAGGAGGAGCTATAATTTACAGGCCAGAAAATGTTTTAGAAATAATCAAAGCATTACAGACAGGGAGAAGAAATTTTAGAGATATCTTTAAGCCAGCATAAACTTTTCTTTCCTGGGCAAGTTAGGATTTCAGAGCCACAAAAATATGTTAAACCTCATAGTTCCTAGGATACACCAGTGTTTGTGTGCTGTCTAAAAATGAGATCTACTTATAACATAAAATGAAATTTGGGGGTAAATGTTCAGAGCTTGTTAATGGACATGGTTGTTTCATGTTCCACATATAATTAAGGGTGCATAAATATTTTGCAATATGTAATACCTGCCCATACTTGGCAAATTTTAGATATAAGAACATACCACAGCACAATTTGGGAAATCAGCCTAAGAACTCGGTATGCTAGGTATGAACTGGGGAACTTTACTTTAGTGCTTAATAAAATATTTGTGTGGTAGAGAGGCTAATGTAAACAAGACACATGAAAATGAACTTGGGAACTTGAAGTTAGGTCTACTCTCAGAAACCAAAGACACAGAGAAAACTATGGACACAGAAGAAAAATGCAGACCAAGTACTAATCATTTCCTTTAGCTTTACTTAATCCTAGGAGAAGTGAAATATTCTTGCAGAGGCCATTTGAAATTCTTTTTTGGCTTCTCAGTGAATGAGCTCCTTTCTGTTTGAAGAATTTCCCACCTTAAGAGTCTTAGTGGGAAGGAGAGACCATGTTCTGCTACGGGAGTGAAAAATGCCAGAAGAGGACTCTGCCAGCCTCCCTGAGACCCACAGGCGGGCATGTGGCTTTGCTGACTTAGATCCAGAAGGTAGTGACATAGAAGCAGGGATTGCTAGGACTTGTATGGGTTGTGGACAGGGTCCATTCAGTAAGACTCATTCACAGGGGCTAGGGCTCGATTCTAGTGTGGGTTTGGGGAGTGGGAGGGCACAAGCTACCTACAGCTTGCACTGGGGTTGCCAGCAGTTCAAGAGGCTGACGGTCAGCTGGGTCTGCGCCCAAGAGCAGTGGGGTTCTCACAGGACAGGACTGAGGATTGTTTGGAGCCCTGCTATTCGTTTATAGCCTCAAGCCTGGTTCTTGGCTTCCTGGAGAGAAGTCTTTTAAGAATTCATTTTTGGCCTAAATTTAGAGTTGTTTTTTCTGTTACCAAGAACCCTGAAAGATACCTACCCATATTTAATTATGTTGTATTTTAAGTTCCCCGCTGAGAAGCCATAACACCAGATATTTTTCAATGTTCAATACCTAGCAAAATGGTCTGTCATACAGAGAAGACATTGGAAAACACTGTACACTTGATTGTGATATTTAAGATGAGACACCTCTGACTTACAATCTTGACATTGTCTCTTACTCATATTGTGTGCCAGCATCACATTTCTCCTTTGGGGAGTGTCAGGCAAGAACAAAAGGTTACATTCACTTCCAAGAAAAAGATGCACACCTACCAATCAGCAAAAGCCAGAAGAAAGTACTCCAAGGTCTTTCCATATCAAAGTCCTCAACATTGGCTGCCCATTAGAATCTCCTGGGGCAGCTTTAACACATCCTCTTGTCCAGGCCCCACCCCAGATCAATTAAATCGAAGTCCCTGGTATGGGGGTGTAGGCATCAGTATTTTAAAGTTCCTTAGATGATCATAATGTGCAATGAGGATTGTGATCCACTCTGAACAGGACCTTCTTCCTTGCTCTGTGCTCTGGGTGTGGTTTCAGTATCATGTGTACCGAGAGGGACTATCGACTTGTCTGTAACATACATACCCTGAAATAGCACTGACCTTCTTGGCTTCCATATCATATTGCTCTGATATCAGATTCAGTGAAATTGGGCACTAACCATGACCTGTCTCCTTTTACCTTTGCTGCTTTCTAGGTTTCTCTGGCCCACTGAGTGGCTTACTATGGATGTTTCTCTGCATATAATAAAATTCAGTTTATTCTTCAAACTATATTCCATGCGGTCACTTACCATATACATTTGTCTGCCCTTCTATTTCAAATTTTTATCTTTAAACAGTTTAGATAATTGCATTTTATATGTGTGTTTTGTTAAGGCACGAGAGAATATATTACCATGTTTAATTTTGAACATCAATTCATTCTGTGTGCTAATAGGGTAGTCTTTAAAATGTGTCAGTCTCTAGCTTTTACAATGATTGGCTTTAGTTGGTTTTCCACTTCACAGTTTGGGTTTGGATTAAAAATTAAATACGCTTTAACTCTTCTCATTATACCATTTTGCATACATCCAATTAAATTTTACTAATTAGCTTTCTACCGTCATTAATGTTTAAATGTTGTGTGTTCAGGCAAAGTCACTGTTAACTTCCAACTATTCATATTGCCAATTATCTTACAATCAAGTTTTATTTCAGTATGAAATCTTTTCACTATTATATATATATGATACTGGATTATCTCTATTATAACTGGAGTGTAGCTTGAGGTTAAAAATATGTTTATTAGATTTACAATTCACTTAGAAATGTTACAAGGATAAAGATAATATGTTATAAACTTTAAGTGAGGAAAAATGGAAATCTATGCATAGCTCGGAGAAGGCAATGGCACCCCACTCCAGTACTCTTGCCTGGCAAATCCCATGGATGGAGGAGCCTGGAGGGCTGCAGTCCACGTGGTCGCTGAGGGTCGGACACGACTGAGCGACTTCACTTTCACTTTTCACTTTCATGCACTGGAGAAGGAAATGGCAACCCACTCCAGTGTTCTTGGCTGGAGAATCCCAGGGATGGGAAGCCTGGTGGGCTGCCATCTATGGGGTCGCACAGAGTCGGACACGACTGAAGCGACTTAGCAGTAGCAGTAGCAGCATGCATAGTTACCTTTTAACAAAAATCAGAAACTCTGACTTAAGTGACTCATTCTCCCCATATACATATACAACACTATAATCTCAAGAGAAATTTTACTTTTCACTTGTATTAGAGTGTCACAAAATCCATCTAAAATTTGTTTTATTCTGGATATGAAAAACCCAAGGAACCAAATTTTCCCACAAAGAATAACTCTACATGAGATTAATTTTTTTCCACTTACTGCTTGAATCTTTCACTAATTCTTAACTAATTAACTGGCACAACAGAGTTTAATCATGGAAGGAAGTCTTTAATAATAATTGAGATGCCAGAAATGAAAATAGAATTATATTTTATAGAAAAAAAATGAGATATAAGAGAATACTTGGTATTGGTGTGTCTTTTTTTCATAGAAAAAGAAAAACCTTATAATTTTAGGCCTAGTTTTAGTTTCAGTACATACATTTGTGGTAAATAAACCCCATTCTTTGAGTAATTGATAGATGTCAATGCACATCTTCTTGAGGATTCAGACTATGTCTTCTCTTCTGCATATCCTCGACTATAAGACGAGAGGGTATGACACCATGATGGCTCATGTCTTGCTCATCTCCACAATCTGAATTCTTGGCCCTGCTCTCCAAAGCCTAGCACAAAATTGAACTATTAATAAATATAAATATACCAATGAGAATGATTTACTGTATTTCACTGATTCAAAGATGGTCTTTTTGTTTCACTTTTACCATTTTTGAAATCAGAATGCATCTTATAATTGATGTTGTATTAAAGATGAATTGGCAGTGTGTTCCCTGTTGTTTTTTTGCCCCCTTCTTAGTCAGATACATACAAATGGTGTATCTTACAATAAAGGGAGGCATGTGTGTGTGTGTGTGTGTGTGTGTGTGTGTCTTTTAGTTGCTCAGTTGTGTCCAACTCTTTCGCAACCCCATGGACTGTAGCCTGCCAGACTCCTGTCCATGGAATTTCCCTGGCAACAATACTGGAGTGGGTTGCCATTTCCTTCTCCAGAGGATCTTCTCAACCCAGGTATCAAACTCCTGTTTCCTGCATTGGCAGGTGGATTCTTTACCACTGAGTCACAAGAGAAGCCGTAGATTCAATGAAATAGGGAATTAATCCTACCTATTTCCAAGAGAAATTTGAAGCAATTTATTAAAGTATATAAAATAAGGTAAAATAATAGATATAATATGAAAAAATAAAATAAACCCAAGGTAAGGTGAATTTAAAAATAAACATATTACAAGGTCTTGTCAATTTGAATCTATGGACCCCAATTTTGACTCTGTTTTTTCTTGCTGTCTGAGGCAAAATGAGAAATAAGAGTAATACTTTCTTCCTAGCAATGAGGTCTGTGTAAAATTCCTTAATACACAATAAATATGCTCTCTACAAACAAGTTTCCCATATCAAGATTTTTCTAGGATTTTAAGAACCTCCCTTCTCTCTTTCCCATGCCCTGGAAACATTTTTATTCCCTTTATAAATTTCTTTTCCTAACTATACTATGTCTCCTTTCTCACTTGTTATTAATTTCAGCTTATCAAAAAACCAATATTTAGTGTTTTTCAGTGACGAACCAGTCTTTGGAGCAAGTGCTGCAAGAGCAAACACATCCCTGACTTTATGTTTTTTCCCTCAACCTCAAATTGATAAGATTAGGATGATGCTATTTTAGACCTAGAACTCAAACAAATGGTTAATGTTTAGAAATACCTTGACGTGTTACATTTGTTGTAGAGGTTATCACAGCAGTAAGTCTATCTAGAATTTGTGGTTATTTCAGCTTTTTTTTTTTTTCCCTGCCATTACAGAGTGTATTGATATATGTGCCTAGACTCTGGTGTTTATCATCACCTTGACACTGTCTATTAACAGTCTGTGGAGAAAAATATCCATCTGGATAAATGTGACAGTGTCACAGGCTGGGTGGTGGGGCTCAGTTTTATGATGGACCGATTCGGCTGTTGCAGTATCGCCTTAGTGAAGCAATCCTTTCTTTGTTTAATTAAAAAATAAATTTTCAGTTTTCCATGCTAATTCTAATAGAACTATAGAATAATTTTATTATTTTGCCCACTGGATTTTTACTTGCATTGAAATATATCTTTAAAACAACATTAAGTAATTTAAAATATTTATATACAACTTTTATCAGCATCATTATTCAGCTTTCTGTTTAGATTTTTCTTGATTATATCAGATTAGACATTTGATATATCTAAATGCACACAACCTTTTTTGTGATTATGCTAGTTACATATATATAAGTTAAAACTTCTTGCAAGGTTTTATGGGAATGCATGGGATGTTGGAGATGCTGAGTGGTATCTAATAAAACCCAGTACATGATTATTAAAACATTTAAAAATCATATACTCCCATTTCCACAGGGCTTGTGGAGTGTTAGGAAACAATCTGACAGTAGAAAGCTGTTTAATTCATCTCAATAATAAAGAAATTGAAGATGTTTTTCCTACAGAACAATTAGTTCTTGAAACAGAAGCATGTGTCAGTTGAAGTGCATCTGTGATACAACCTCCGCTCCTGCTGAACATCAGGTTATCTCTGAGTTGTTTTAGCTGAACATGAAATGGGATGTCCATGACAATTCAAGGCCAGCGGTCCATGTGATTCTATAATTACTTTCGCCACTTTGCTTTTGTGGAGTCATTCATTATGAGGCTGGTCTTATCTTGTCATACCTCCATGTCATTAGCAATGTTTTAGCGTATTAGTGACCAAATGCAGGTTTCAGGGTTGGCGATTAGAGTGGGCCAGCTGCCAGCAGTGAGTGAGACTTGAAACTCTGTAATCGCTCAGTGAATTTCTGTTACATTATAACAATAATATTGAAATTGTGATGGACTTTTCTCTAATGAGTAAAATATATGAAAAAAGATGTCTATGTAAAAAAACAAAGCCAATAGCATGGTTAACAAATAATGTCATTTTACTTTCCAAGTTAAATTGACAATCTAACCTTATCCAGACTTACTGTAAAAATTGCAAATCTGAAAAAGTCTCGAGTTTCAAAGGGGAACAGAAAGAAAAAAAGAACTCGAACCAAAACTCAACACTAAGGTGTGATGAGTTGACGTGAAATAGCCTCTGTTCTGAGCTCAACTGTTTTGAATCAGTGGTTCATTTGTTTGAACTTAGTGATTTATCCTTGGTGGTTCAGACGGTAAAGAATCTGTGCAATGCAGAAGACCTGGGTTTGAGTCCTGGGTTGGGAAGATCCCCTGGACAAGGGCATGGCAACCCACTCCAGTATTTTTACCTGGAGAATTCCACGGACAGAGGGGCCTGGCAGGTGACCACCTGAGCGTGGGGTCACAAAGAGTTGGACATGACTGAGCGACTAAGCACAGCAGCACAGTGTTTTATCCAGTGAATGCTCCCCAGCTCCCCCTACCCACGCTTTCCCCTCCACTGCTGCTTCCTCCCTCCTCTGCTGCTGCTGCTGCCAAGTCGCTTCAGTCGTGTCCAACTCTGTGACACCCCATAGATGGCAGCCCACTAGGCTCCCCTGTCCCTGGGATTCTCCAGGCAAGAACACTGGAGTGGGTTGCCATTTCCTTCTCTAATGCATGAAAGTGAAAAGTGAAAGTGAAGTCGCTCAGTCGTGTCTGACTCCTAGCGACCCCATGGACTGCAGCCTACCAGGCTCCTCTGTCCATGCGATTTGCCTTATTTCTCAGTTGGTCTAACTTTCCCTGGTGAGGTCAGAGTGAATGCGATACACTGGGGATAGGGTTGACTTTAAGTGATGTTCTCTTTTACAAAAATATGGAGAGTTTCATTTCCTCTTAAAACACAATTTGTATTTTTCTGGATAACATTTTTAGTCACATAAAAATATCATTTATTTGGTAAGGGCTTTAAAAAAACCCTGAAATTACGATGTCTCTGTTACCCAAGGTGGGGTCTGGCTACTCGACACTCAAAAGTCAATAGAGGAGCAAGGCTGGTGGAAAGAAAAGTTTGCTTTATTTTGGAGGCTGGCAAGGGGAAGGCAGAGGTGGACTCATGTCCAAAGGTGGACTCCCCCCACTAACTATCAGTGCTGCTGCTGCTAAGTCACTTCAGCTGTGTCCGACTGTGTGACCCCATAGACCACAGCTCACCAGGCTCCTCTGTCCCTGGGATTCTCCAGGCAAGAATACTGGAGTGGGTTGCCATTTCCTTCTCCATGACTATCAGTGGGCAAGAGCTTTTATAGGTGGAGGGAGGGGGCTACATGCAGAAACCTCATAGTCAGCTCTGACAGTCATCTTGAAATTAGTCATCAGTGGTTTGATCAGTGTCATCCTGACTGCTTCAAGTACAGTTAATCTTCACTTCCGCGGTCGGTTTGTTTCTATTTCTTTGAGGCCAGTTCTGAGAAGTATGGCACCTTATGTCATGGCTACAGTCTGGTCATCATGTAGTTAACTTCTTCCACCTGGTGGGGATTTCAGTATCTACAAGACAGTTCAAAGAATATGGCTGAAAATTTTATCTACAGCCCTTGAGGAGGAAATAAACGTCCTTGACCTTGCTTAATGACTAAGCTAGTATTATTTTGTCTTGTTTGACAGTTTTCCTTTGCTTCGGCATTTTCTCGCTTCTTTGGTTAAACATTCTTTAATTACAGTTTTTCTACAGACAAAAGGCAGGTTGAGAACATAGGGGGCAATTTCATCCCCTCACCTGAATTAAGCATCTTCAGACTCATTTGTTTTTAATGCTATGGATTGTTTTTGCTTAGTATGTTGAACTGGAAAATATATAAGCAGGTAATTTTATGGTAGCTTATTTCCAAACCCTTAAAAGAGTTATAAAAATGTGGGGCTTTTGGTTTCAAAATAACTTATAGGAGAAATAACCAAAATTTCAAGTTTAATCACAGGTAAGAAAATAAACTTAAGCATTCCATGGCAACATTAATAAGATGTCTAGATTACATTAGTATAAAATTTGGAACATTAGACATGGAAATGTCGACTTTACTAACCAGCTTAAACAAGATGAACAAGTTGCCATTGCAATGAAAACCAATTCTTTGGTGTTCTAGGCTTTTTGTCTACATTGGCATCTATGAAATCAAATGTTTTCAGGTCACTGATAAAAAATGGAAGCATTAAGTCGGGGGAAAAGAATTGAGTTAGTTCAAATTGAGTCTTGATTAACTTGAAAAGATATGTTAACCCTTTTAATCCATCTCCAACTGAGGATTGTGTGTCTTACAGCATGACTAGGGATTTGGAAAGCATTTTAAATTGATGAAGCATTCCATTCCATGTGGGAGTATATATCTGACAACAAAAAGTCAGTTTATAATTTGATTTTATGAACTCTTTTTTTGGTAAGAGAAATAAAACACTTAAATCTTGTAGAAAACAGGTAGACTCAAATAAGAAACGATATCTAAACCTTTTAACTAGAAATAATGGTTAGATTTTGTCTTTCTTTGTTGTGTCTCACAAATAACCATGTGGTTCACATAAGAATTTTGACACTAATATAATTGAAAAGGGAAAAGAATTGATTCAAACTAGTCTCCTGCTGAAAGCAAGTGGCCCTAGATAAAGGCCAAAATCTTGGGATTTTTGTCCATGTAAAGTCTCCTATAGAAAAATCGTGTGTTGCATTAAATTAAATGTATATTATTTTGATCATTTTTTTTACATTGGTGAATTTACTGAAAGGTTTATCATTAAGTATAATAAATGCAATATATATTACATCATTTTTCAAAGAAGACATTTCAGAGAAAGTTGAGTCCAAATAGTGTAATAATAAATCAAAATGAAGAAAAAACACCAAATAAATCTTATATATATACATATATATATAATCTAGATTCAGACTGATGTGTAAAAAGAAAATTGTAGAGACAGTGCAATTGGACCATGTAGGTCATATTTAAAGAATCAAGTTCACAGCTGGCTGTCTGGACTTGGGCCATACTTTATTATCTGAGAATGTTCTTTTCTGCTTTCATCAAATTTTGCAAATGTATTACAACATCTCATCTGTCAGTCCTAATACTGAAAGGCCAGCTAAGCCTTGAAATTACCTGTATTCTATCTCATAAGTAATATCATGTGAACGAGTGTCTGCTAGCAGGCCCCAAACTATGAATAAATGAGAGAGCAGCTCATTAATAAATAGTGGTTGATTCAAAGTGTGTGTGTGTGGGGGGGGTCATGTGTATTGAGGGAAATTATTTCATATAGGAGACCCAGCTCTATGTGTTTTTAGATTTTGGTGGTACTTCTAAATATATATACTTGAATTTAAGCATTATATAATACATTACCTGAAATTCTCTAGCTAGAAGTCTGTTTTTATTACTGAAAAATGCACACCTCTTCCTTTCCAAAGTAGGAGACAATTACTTTTTTGTCAGCTTTTGCACTGTCTCAAATGGCTTAAGATCTGAATGTGTCTATGGGGCTACTGTAGACACTGTTATGGACAGAATGCAATAAAAGGCAAATAAACAGCTATCTAGAATAACTAAGTTAGCCAAATTAAAAAACAAAACAGCGGCATGCAATAACTTAACATGATTGAAAGAAGGTAAAAAGATAAGGGAAAACTATTTTTTAGCTAACAGCATCAAATGTAATATTGAGAAAATTAAGTAGATGAGATTTTTATTTCTTTATCCAAAAAAATTTATGAGATAGTCATATGTGTATTACCAAGAACATAGAACAATGAAAAAACAGATATTGAACTTTATTTATTATACCAAATTGGAAATTATAACCCAGGGATACAATCCTGTTTTAAAATGTCTCATGAACAGCAACAATCTTGAGGTTATAACAGGTCTGGATAATAGTCAAATGTCTGTGTTTAACTTTGAGCAGTTTTTCCAAACCAAACCACACTTAAGTATGGTTATCTCTATCATTGTTCTAACATTGTAATGTTCACAAGGGAAGAAAGCATACTTCATTATAAGGAAGTTATACAGATGAAGTTAGGGGTTTCCCTGGTGGCTCAGGTGGTAAAGAATCTGCTTGCAATACCAAAGACTTGGGTTCGATCCCTGGGTCAGGAAGATCCCCTGGCAAAGGGATTAAATAAAGAGAATTCCCTGGACAGAGGAGCCTGATGGACTACAGTCCATAGTGTTGCAGTTCTTAGACTTGAGCATGTATCAGAATTGCCTGGAGGCCTTGTTAATAAACAAGACCTATCTTTGGAGTTTTTGATTCAGAAGGTCTAGGGTTGAAATGAGAATTTGCATTTTTAACAAGTTCCCTGGTGATGTTGATCTGGAGACCACTGATTTATTCTAACTCCTTTCCCTAGTCCAAAAAAAGAGGGATGTGCTTTTCGGTTACTGTTTTTTTTTTTTTTTTAATATCAATTTATTTAATTGGAGGCTAATTACTTCACAATATTGTATTGGGTTTGCCATACATTAACATGCATCCGCCACGGGTGTACACATGCTCCCCATCCTGAACCCCCCTCCCCATCCCATCCCATCAGAGTCATCCCAGTACACCAGCCCCGAGCATCCTGTATCATGCATCGAACCTGGACTGGTGATTCGTTTCACATATGATATTATACATGTTTCATTGTCATTCTCCCAAATCATCCCACCCTTGCCCTCTCCCACAGAGTCCAAAAGACTGTTCTATACATCTGTGTCTCTTTTGCTGTCTCGCATACAGGATTATCGTTACCATCTTTCTAAATTCCATTTATGTGTGTTAGTATACTGTATTGGTGTTTTTCTTTCTGGCTTACTTCACTCCATATAATAGGCTCCAGTTTCATCCACCTCATTAGAACTGATTCTAATGTTTCCTTTTTAATAGCTGAGTAATACTCCATTGTGTTTATGTACCATAGCTTTCTTATCCATTCGTCTGCTGATGGACATCTAGGTTGCTTCACTTTTTAAAAAATATCAAATCATTATGGTTTGAACCTGATTCTCCTGAACTCAGGTCAAGGGTTGGGACCGAGACCGAAGACTTTAATTGGCATAATGATATATTGATATAATCAGGCTTGGCCTGTGGGAAGATCTCAGAATATGAATAACTTTATGGTAATCACATGTAGCTTTCCTAATTCCTGGGAAGAAAATTTCCTATGGGAGATTGCCTATTAAATTATTTCTTAGTGTTAAATATTTTGTAATAATTTAGTTGATATTTACTGTGTTCACTGGATGCCTTCTGAGCTAAATATGTAAGTGTTGTTGGCCCAACCTCACAAATGTAAATTAAGTATTGCACCTCATATGAGTGAAATAACTTGTCTTTAGTAAATAGCAGGTTGGAGATTCTAACCATTTTCTAAATTGTCTCTATTTTCTCATTCTGTTTTGAGAACTTCAGCAGGTGGGTCTTGGGAAGTTAGTGAAAATCAGTCAGGAAGACCTCGTATTGAAAGCAGTGTTTAGGTGTCTACTTTGACTTCTAACCCTCTTTGCTGCAGTGCTGTGCTGTGCTTAGTCGCTTAGTCATGTCTGACTCTTTGCAACCCTATGGACTGTAGCCTACCAGAATCCTCTGGGGATTTTCCAGGCAAGAATACTGGAGTGAGTTGTCATGCTCTCCTCCAGGGGATCTTTCTAACCCAGGCATCGAACACAGTTTCCTTCATTGCAGGTGGATTCTTTACCATCTGAACCACCAGGGAAGTGCAAAAATACTGGAGTGGTAGCCTATCCCTTCTCTAGGGGATCTTTCCAACTCAGGATTCGAACTCGGGTCTCCTTTCTTGCAGCTGAGCTACCAGGGAAGCCCTTTTGCTAGAGCAGTAGTATTCAAATTAGGGACCTGCCCTGGGTGAGTCAGATGAGGCATGAAGATGTACAAAAATTATAATAACATTTGTGTCAATGCATATAAAAAATAAAATCAAACCATTAATTACCTAGGATAAAGAATGGCACTGTTGCTCTCAGTGCTTGCCCCACCCCCTATCTCCCCCACCCCCACCAATGACAATCATGTGATTCTTGGGGAATGGGCTGGAAGAGGGCATGTCAAAATGGAGATGGATACAGGGGGTGACCTTCACCCCCATGTTGGTCTTTAGATATACTACTTTTTGTGTCAAGTGTGTTTATAAATGTTATCTTGCTAAACATAAAAAACAACTTATGAAATAGTTTCCTATAAAGGAATTGGTTTTAATCTAGTCTTAGCAATGCAGAATAATTAACTCATCAGAAAACAGAAGAATGGTCCTTTTCTTTTCTTCCTGCCAGGTGGATTCTTCTTCAGCCACTTTATACAATAAAATTAATGTTGAGCTAATCAAACTCTGACAAGTTCAGCCAAAATTATTCAAAATTATCTGGAAGACTGTTTGTTGTGTGAATTTGTACCTAGTGTTTCAAAATCTTGAACCTTGCCCTAAGCTGCTAAGCAATGCATACTATAGAGTATACAATTTATTGAAGAAGGGCGTGGCAACCCACTCCAGTATTCTTGTCTGGAGAACCCCATGGACAGAGGAGTCTGGTGGGCTCCACGTCCATGGGGTCGCAAAGAGTCGTACACGACTGAAGCAACATAGCAATATAATTTATAAGTGAATATGTCTTTATTGTGGGTACATGCACAAGAATTTTCCTTTTTTCTGAGAATAATAAGCAATTTTTAAAAACTTCGAGATCATTTATTGGAATAACAAATTTTTTAGCTGGTAAGGAAAGATTTTCAAATGTCTGACGTTTCTGGATCTCTATTGATCTTGCTATCTGGTAGACAAGTTTATAGCTCTTTTGCCTGACTGAAGTTACTTACCTTGAGTTTGTTTCTCTATGTGTAAGTCTCTTCTTCTGTAAAATGGAAATATGCATAGAGTTGTTATGAAGATTGAATACATTAATGTATGAAACATGCTTAGCACAACACCAGTCTCATGATAAAGTTTCAAAGCTTTGAGCTCCCCTGCCCCCGCTGTGATATCACTAGACGAAGAACACCTTACACTGAACAACAGCTTGATAAACAAGTTAGTGGTTTCTATGCTCAGGTTTCTTGGATGCCACAGACAGGCTCTGGGAATGAGCCTTTTAATGACTAACGGGGGTGTACGTTATCTTGATCATAGAATTAGCTGCCACTTCAATTCTCTTGTTTTTACTTATAAAAGAAACTTCTAAGCTGTTCAGCATATCGTAGCATAGTGTGAAAGAGAAAAATAGAATATGAAAAACTCATTTAAAATTATACTATACTTCAAAAGAAATTGTTTCTAGGGGCTTTGAAAGATCTGAAGGGTTATGATTAAATTTCAAAATGGCTAGTACATTTCTATTATGGAAAGGCCTTTTGACACAAGTCTAATAGCTGTCCTTCTTTCAATCAATTTTAGAGTCGCATAATCAGAAAAAGATCAGGTTCTTGCAAAGTAGGAGGGTTTGACATGTTGCTGTTATATTTGCAGTAAACCTGATGCAAGATGTCTTTGCAGGTATCAGTGATAACTTAGCTCCATGTGCTGACTTTCTTGCCCCACCCTCGATTTTATTGAGATATAATTGACATATAACATCTTGTAAGTTTGAGATGTAAAATATGATTTGATATATGCTTATATTGTGAATTGTTTACCACAATAAGGTTATTTAAAACATCCTTCATCTCACATAATTATTATTTTGTTCCTGCTGTTATGGTGAGAACTTTTAAGATCTACTCTCATGGCAACTTTCAAGTGTAGTAGTATAGTATCATTAACTATAGCCATAATGTGGTATGATTCTAGGAAGTTATTCATCTCATAGCTAAAAGTTTGTGTCCTGTTACCAATATCTCCCCATTTCCCCCATCCTCCTGCTCCTGGTAACCATCAATTTACTCTCTGTTTCTGTGACTCTGACATCTTTAGATTCCATACATAAGTGAGATCATACAGCATTTGTCTTTCTCTATCTGTCTTACGTCTCTTCGCACAATGCCCTGAAGGTCCATCCATATTGTCATAAGTGGGAGGATTTCCTTCTTGATTTTGACTGAATAATATTCATATATATATGCATGTATGCATACATATACATACATACCACATTTTCTTTATCCACTCATCTGTCAGTGAGCACTGAGGTTCCTGCATGTCTTGACTGTTGTGAATAATGTTACAGTGAACATGGGAGTGCAGATATTTCTTCAAGACAGTGATTTTATTTCCTTTGTATATATACCCAGAATTGGGATGTTGAATCATATTGTAGTTCTATTTTTAATTCTTTGAGGAACCTTCATAGTGTTTTCTATAGGGGCTCCACAAATGCTGACTTCCTTGAGTGGTTTTGACAACTCTGTCAACACAATGCCATATTTCACCATAGTTTTTGGAATTTTTGTGTTTCAAAGTTTCATTACTTTTACTTCTCACTTGGACAATGACTTTTCTTTTAACCAGAAAAGCTGTATTTTATTTACTGTTTAATCTCATACATGTATTATTATTCCTTGTTTTTTAGATTTTCCTCCAAACAAACCAAAATATTTTGTCTCCAAACAACCTTAAGTATTTATAAACATAAGAACTATTGAGAAAATAACTTTGGCACATGTCACTCTTTGCCTTAAATGAGCCCTTCCTTTTTGTAATGGATCAAGGGCAGGCAGTTGTTAACATTTAACTTTGGATTGCACTTCAGTGAGTTTACATCTGAACAGCGGTGTAAACCATCTAAGTTGTGTTCGACTCTGCAACCGCATGGACTGCGGTCCATGTTCTTCACTATCGCCTGGAGTTTGCTCAACTTCATGTCCATTGAGTCAGTGATGCCATCCAATCATCTCATCCTCTGTTGCCCCCTTCTCCTTTTTCCTTTGATCTTTCCCAGCATCAGGGTCTTTTCCAATGAATTGGCTCTTATGTTCTACTTAATAGTGTACTGCTGCTTTCTGACAATTCCTCAAATAGCCAATGCATAAAACTTCTATGCCAGGACTGATTTTTTTTTTTTTAGTTCATTGTGAATAGCAAGATAAACAACCTGTGAACTAAATTCTGTGGAAGTGTGCATACTTTAAATAGGATTAAAGAACTCCTTAATGTTGCTGTTTCTTTAGCTTGGCAGTAAAACAAAATCAATGCTAATTTAATAGGAGCTCACAAACCAAGTTTTGCTTTCATTGCCCTTTAAAAAAGAGTGAAGGGCTGTAGTTATAAACAGAATTAGTAATTGCTTGGTTGATATGCCTGTTGAATAGCAGATGATTTTTATTCAATCTACTTTTAAAATCCATTACCTTAATTTTAGATATATTACTTGATAACAAGACTGTTGATCAAAATTGTTGCATTAAACCTGCTTATAATTTTGCAAAGTGATTTCTAATTGCCCCTAAACACCCTCCCTCCTGGCAACGAGAAAAAATTGCTTGTGGGCTGTTCAAAGTTGGCTCTGTTTTTCTTAGATGATCTTTAATTACACTTTAAAGCAGAATTTCTTTATGGGGAATTGAAATTCTGCTTGTTAGAAAATTACAGAGGGTATTTGGGGATCTGCTATTAGTCCCGGGAACAAATGGAGAGATTAGTAAGACAAATGATCCGTAGTCTAAAAAAATCACCTATGGGAGATAATTATTAGCCCAGGGAAGATATGGCTGTGGTCATGAAAGCTAGCTAAATTATGAGCTTATCAAACCTGTTTTAGAAACTGCTGAGGAGAGAATAAGAGATTTATATTAGCTGTTAGGAATCAGTGGAGGAGTCATCTTGGAGATTAGTTTACTGTGGCCTGATTTCATACCTCAGCTCAAACCAGCAGTGATCTAGGCTGGATTAGAGTTGAGGGAAGAGGTGGGGAGGTCCGTGATTCCAGGATCATAGCAGAAACATGTACTGATGGAAACAGGACAAAGGGTTTATGATGGTATTTTGGAGAAGGGAAGGCAGAAGGTGCACAAGAGAGGACAATATCAATGGGAACGTCTTTTCTCTTTTGAGGAATCCAAAGGTGATCAGAATTCGGGTGACCATCATGTCACTAAGGGATCCTTCTGAGAGTTCTCCTGTATCATGGCAGTCTAAAACTGAGCAGATGGGAGAACCAGAGCTGATAGGAGAAATGTGTTGGGTAGCAACTTTATTGAAACAATTTGAACATTTAACAAATGGATTCTTACTTTATGGAGGTAGACATTTCCAAGGTGAAATGTAATATTAACCTCTGGGATATCTACCTAGAGCTGGAGAAAAAGGTAAGGGAATGAGACCAATGAGGAAAGGCAAGGAAATCTAGAGGAATTAAGTCCACAGCTCAGTCTTATACTTGGCATTTTGACTTTTTATAAAGTTTCACTCTAGTGCAGAAAGCACAAAGATAACCTGGAGACAGGTTTCAAGTCAGACAACCTATCCATCCCTACGTGTGACAGTTTGAAAACTCTATATTTTAATAAAAGGTCAGTGCATAGTAGGTGTTCAGTAAAAATGTGCTGACTCAATGAAATAACCAGTTTATAGATTATTTTGTCAAAGATTAGTTTATTTACAAATGGGTTGATTTTGAGGAGTTAATTTTCTATCCACACTTATTTCCTTTTTTTAAAAAACTAAAAATGAATAAGCATCTTATTACACCAAAGATTTCTTCCTAAAAGTGAAGTCACTCAGTTGTATCTGACTCTTTGTGACCCCATGGACTGTAGCCTACCAGGCTTCTCTGTCCATGGGATTTTCCAGGCAAGAGTTCCAGAGTGGGTTGCCATTTCTTTCTCCAGAGGATCTTCCCGACTCAGGGATCGAACCCAGGTCTCCTGTACTGCAGGCACACGCTTTACCCTCTGAGCCACCAGGGAAGCACACTTTATTTTTAGTCATTGTTTGGGTATTTTGGAAAACTCTGAATAGATCAAGTCATTTTACCTGTTAAATAACTACTCTGTGTAAAGCACTCCTTAGACATGGGAAGATATAGAGTAAATAAAATTTGTTTTGTGCCCTCAAAGAACTTTTTAAAAAAGCACTAATAATATTTGTACATTTATTTGTACTAGTAATATTGTATGTTTAAATTGGAATCACAGAAAATTATAAACCATAAAGTTGCGGTTAAGTATGGTGAAAGATACGCATTGTACCTGCTATGGTCAAGTTGAATGAATCAATAATATTGATTGAAATAATGGCTGATGATGCTGTTTACAGCTTTTCTGTGAGTTCATTGCCATTCTTTTGGGTGTTGTCTAAGCAGATTTGTCTTTCTAACAGAGGTCATAACCACATAGGTCATGGAAGCTTTGTTTTCTATGGGTCAAACAGCATCAGGTTCTGTGCCAAAAATTCACAAGGAATAAATGATAATCTTAGGCTTTTTTGCTATTTATTGTGCCTGGCATTGTATTTATATACATCTTTATAAGACACATCCTGTGTCTTATTTAGAGCACAGGACAATGGAATATTAGTATTTGTTGAATAAGCATGTGAAGGGCTGTAGACAACATTTTCTACTTATACAAAGTTTCTAATAGAGCATTTGCAATAGTGAGAAAGTGTTTTAGGGTGGTCCCTTCCTATGTTCTAAGAATGCTTCGAAGGGCAGAGTGGTAATGCTAAGACCACATCTGAATGGTCCCCATCAGTGTTCATTTCCCCAGATCACAGACTGTCCTGGAACAGAGCTCTCATTGGTTTCATAGGTGAAATGAGCAATTTTGCCTTTCTGAATTTTGAATAAAACACAGTACTTGAATGAGGTGTTATGGCCTCTTGGTTAAACTGTAGTGTCAATATTGATAAACTTTTTTTAAACAAAGAACTTGTGCCCTGAGATTCACCATATCTGTCTTCCTTTTTTTTTTTTTTTCCATTCCCTGATTGAGAAGACTTAAATCAGAGAGATGTTTAGCTCACTCATCATACTCTCACATGTGCCTGTGTACAACACATACATACACACATACAATCACACCAATATGTGGAGAAGGGACAGAGCAAGTAATGTGGTATGTGTAGGGATACGAAGCTGTTAAGCTTTGTAAGCAATTTCCCCATGTCTGAGTCCATATTTGACTAAAGCCATAATGGTACTCTAGTCCCTAATCATCAGCTTCATCATTTCTAAATGACTGAACTTCTGAAATACTCAGTAACTGGTTAAATGGATAAGCAATTTCTGAAAGGGAAAAGTCTTAGAAGAATTATAATGTACAGCTTGAGCCTCAGGAACTTTAGTCTGAATTACTATGGGACATTTTCTTTTATGTTACTATGCAGAAGAACAACGCAATTTTAGTTTAAGTTGTAGTTGCAATAGTTCATTAAAAATCTGACAGCTATGCACTTACAAATATCTAACTTTAAACGCCAATGAGATTCATTTCTATGATCATTCACTTACTCCATGCTATAAAAAACTGGACAAATTTATTGGTAGCAAAATATTGAGTTGACAGTGGGCCTGAGACGTGGAATTTCTGACTCTATGTGGTTATTTTATGAGACCCAGTAAAAGTTTGTAATTGCACAATATTCTATTCAAAGTAACCCAGAAATACTTTCTTAATTTGGTAACTCAGTGATCTTCCAACATAGTCTCCAGATTGACCATTGGTATTCCCAAAGTTGGGTGGAACTTTAGAGCTTTGATGAGTCATCCAAAAATATTAGATCTCTCTTCTCTCTGTGGGACCACTATGCAGTTAGTGTTTTCCTTTTTTAAAAAACATCTAAATAGAAATATACCATCTCCAAGAGGCTCTGAGAGTCTTTCTAACTAACTTAAATGGTAGTGGCAGAAAGAAAAACAAGATACTGTGTTTACCATTGGTGATTTCCAAATTGTTGTGTCTTCCAGATGGGTTAGAGGGGTTAAATTACTACAGTGAATACAATTTTGAAAATGTTTCTTTTGGTATCAAATTAAAATCTTAGTTTTGTGGAATTTTAACATAACCCACATTTGGGTAGTGGTAGGGGGAATATCATAAATGTTTTCACTTATTGTTATCTTGAAACTCTGCAAAGTTAACTGACCACCAGTGTTGTTTTCTTGGGGAAGATAATGTTTCCCAGCTGCTCTGTTACCACCTCTTCTTTGTTTCTCTTGTTTGGAATACCATTTTCTTTTCAATGTAACCAAACAGTTAAATCAGTGTTGACTATATCACTAGATAAGAAAGAATAGACTGAGTTTAGAATAGGGGTCCCCAACCTCTGAGATTTATGCCTAATGATCTGAGGAGAAGCTGATGTAATAATAATAGAAATAAAATGCACAATATGTATAGTTCACTGGAATCATCCTAAAACCATCCCTGACACACTCCCCACCCATGGCAAAATTGTCTTCCACTACACTGCTCCCTGGATGCCAAAAAGGTTGGAATACAGAGCCTATCTATCAATTAAAAGTCAACTCTAAGCTTCAAGGTGATTATTATCAAGGTCCAGAGGTATCTTACCTAGTATCTTACCAGTCATTAAGTAAATTGCAGAGAAGTAACAGTCCTTTCCTAAAATGTAAAAGATCTCATATATTTAGTTTTAACTAGGCTAAGTTAATTATATTTATTAACATAGAAAAGCTTTAATAGTACATGGACCAAGGAGTTCCAGATGTTCAAGCTGGATTTAGAAAAGGCAGAGGAACCAGATATCAAATTGTCAACATCTGTTGGATCATAGAAAAAGCAAGGGAATTAAAAAAAAAAAAAGTTCTATTTCTGCTTCATTGACAACACTAAAGCCTTTGACTGTATGGATCACAACAAACTGGAAAATTGTTCAAGAAATGGGAATACCAGACCACCTGACCTGCCTCTTGTGAAACCTGTATGTAGATCAAGAAGCAACAGTTAGAACTGGACATAGAACAATGGACTGGGTCCAATTTGGGAAAGGAGTGTGTCAAGGCAGTATACTGTCACCCTGCTTATTTAACTTCTATGCAGAGTACTTCATGCAAAATGCCAGATTGGATGAAGCACAAGCTGGAATCAAGATTGCTGGGAGAAATATCAATAACCTCAGATATGCAGATGACACCACCCTTATGGCGAAAAGCAAAGGGGAACTAAAGAGCCTCTTGATGAAAGTGAAAGAAGAGACTGAAAAAGCTGGCTTAAAATTCAACATTCAGAAAACTAAGATCTTGGCATCTGGTCCCATCACTTCATGACAATTAGATGGGGAAACAGTGGAAGACTTTATTTCCTTGGGCTCCAAAGTCACTGCAGATGGTGACTGCAGCCATGAAATTAAAAGACGCCTGTTCCTTGGAAGAAAAGCTATGACCAACCTAGACAGCACATTAAAAAGCAGAGACATTGTTTTACCAATAAAAGCCTGTCTAGTCAAAGCTATGGTTTTTCCAGTAGTCATGTATGGGTGTGAGAGTTGGACCATCAAAAAGACTGAATGCTGAAGAATTGATGCTTTTACACTGTGGTGTTGGAGAAGACTATTGAGAGTCCCTTGGACAGCAAGGAGATCAAACCAGTCAATCCTAAAGGAAATCAATCTTCAGTATTTATTAGAAGAACTGATGCTGAAGCTGAAGCTCCAATACTTTAGCCACTCAGTGGGAAGAACTGACTCATTCGAAAAGACTGTGATGCTGGGAAAGATTGAGGGCAGGAGAAGGGGCTGACAGAGGACAAGATGGTTGTATGGCATCACTGACTTAATGAACTTGAGTTTGAGCAAGCTCCAGGAGGTGGTGAAGGACAGGGAAGCCTGGCGTGCTGCTGTGTATGGGGTCACAAAGGGTTGGACATGACTGAGGGACTGAAAAACAACAGCATAGAAATGGAATTGTAGCAAATGCAGATGGGCACAAGGTTGCATTATTGGCCTGTTTTATTCAGCATAGAGTCAGGAAAAGGGACAGCTGCCCATCTAATCCCCATATACAAGAGGTCTTTTAATATGTCTTCACAAGGGCGGCCCTCCCAATACTCCATATTGGTTTTTAAAATATGTCTTTTGTTTTTTTTTTACTTTACAATATTGTATTGGTTTTGCCATACATCAAGATGAATCCACCGCAGGTGTACATGTGTTCCCCATCCTGAACCCCCCTCCCACCTCCCTCCCCGTACCATCCCTCTGTGTCATCCCAGTGCACCAGCCCCAAGCATCCTGTATCTAAAATATGTCTTCTTAAGGCTCTCACAGATTTAATAAAACCACCATCAAATTTTGGTGTTGCTGCAGCCCCAAACAATCAAATTTTAAGAACTTGTGAGGCCTCACCTGGATTTGCACGGCCCCAGAGCCAGACGGAGTTTTTATTAAACCTGATCTCACACTGTTGGAGATGTCTGTGGAGTCAAGTCAATGAGCAATGGTGGGGCAGATCCAATCAGCAACCCTCCTTGCAGGCATCCCTTCAGCATTGCTTTCCTGTTGTATGTTTCAGTGTTTACATAGAGTTTTCACAGAAGGATTCATTTAGGATTAACCTAATTGAATAAACACAAAGCTGCATAATTTATGGACCAAAATAGTTTTTGCTGGTTGGGTTGCTGACTAGCATTTCCTTTCTCCCTAATGGAATACTGCAAAGTCCCATATTGTTATAATCAGAATTTCATCTTTGAGTCAATCCAGTTCATTTGCATGATATGATTTTATTATAAGCCAGATGTATAAATAATTGCTCATGAAGAGAGCCTTTTCTTCAAGCAAAGTAATGGAGTGTATATATATATATATATATATATATATATATTTTTTTTTTTTTTCCCCCCCTAATGGAAAGGGCTAAGTCCAGTAGCAGAACCTATCATTATGGGAATCATACTGAATTCTTATTACTGTTTCCACCCAAAAGATAACTCAGAGAAATAATAAACATTGTAGCTTCAAGTTTGCTAATGAGAATAGGATAAGTAAAAGAGTACATGCTGGGAAGACGGAGAAAGATCCTACTAAACTAGCCTTCATGATACTTCCCATTTAAAAATCCACAACGATTCCTTTCCTGTTACATCAAGTTTGGGCTTCTTGTGTTTCAAGAGCTTGCACAATCTGGCTCCATCCGAACTGCCCAGGCTGATTGACCCTGCTCATTACTCCTTGCCCTCCATCAGGGTTTGATAAGCAGTGATAATCACTCCCCATGGGCCCCACATCTCATTTGCTGAAAACACATGATGGCCTTTGCACCTGATGATCCCTCCACATTGAATGCCCAACTTTTTGTGCCTGCCAGTTTAAATCTGAGCCATCTATATATGTGCTGCTCAAGACCCATCATCTCAGGAATAAAAGAAACAAACTGTGCTACTCCTTCCTCTGGTGAATTTTCGCTTTGTGGCCAGCTGAAAAAAATGGCCCTCCAAAGATAATATCTCTGTCCTAGTTTCCAGAATCTGAAAATATAATCTTATTTACAGAAAGGTCTTTGCAGATGCAATTAATTTAAGGCTATTGTGACAAGAAGATTATCCTGGATTATCTGAGTGGGAAGAAAGCCGTCACAAGTGTCCTTATGAGAGAAAGGGAGAGGGAGACTTGAGACACATAGAAGAGAAGGAAGCAGTGTGAACATGGAGGTGAGGATTGGAGTGATGTGGCCACAAATCGAGGAATGCAGACAACCCAGAAGCTGAAAGAGGTAAAAGATGAATTCTCCCTAGAGTCTTGGTAGGGTGTGCCACCTGCTGACCCCTTGGCCTTGAACAGTTGGTCTCTAGAACCTTGAAAGAATAAATTTCTGCTGTTTTGAGCCTGGAAGTTTGCGGTAATTTGTCACAGCACCCACAGGATATTAACACATCTTTGGAAAAGTACTGCACATTAACTCTTTGGGGCGGGTAAGCTCCAGATGGTTCCCTAATACTTCTTTTAAAGAACTTAGTGATATTCTAGGATCAATTCTATGTCAGTTATCTCTAAGAGCCTACCAGGAAGTTACAATCTATTTGGGAGGAGAACAGCCACATGGGAAGTATTAGGGAACCATCTGGAAATTACCTTCACCAAACAGTTAATGTGCAGAGAAGGGAATGGCAACCACACCAGTACTCTTGTCTGGAGAATTCCCATGGACGTAGGAGTCTGGTGAGCTACAGTCCACAGGGTCACAAAGAGTTGGATATGACTAATGACTAACACTTTCACTTTCAATGGTTATTTTTAATATTCTGGGTGAGAAAAAATGCTGGTTATATTTCAGTGATCTATTGGCAGTTTCCCTGGAGGAGGGCATGGCAACCCACTCAAGTATTCTTGCCTGGAGAATCCCATGAACAGAGGTGCTTGACTGGCTACGGTCTATAGGGTTGTGAAGAGTTGGACTTGACTTAAGTGACGTAGCAGACATGCATGCACTAGCAATTGATGTTCTACTTTAGATAAATATTTCATCTCTAGAATGAGATTGTGGGTCTATTAAAATGTTTTCTCTTAAGCTGGCTGTTGAAACAGTATAAGTGTAGGTCTTCAATATGCCTTTGCTATTTGGCTTGGTCTCCCCCTCATCTGTGAATCTTCTCTACCGTGATATTCTGAGTCCAGAGTTGTTGACCCATGTACAGCCCCTTCTCATCTGTTACAGAAAGTCAGCACTATGGCTTGTTCCTGCTCAGATTTCTCCTCTTCCCAGCAGAGAGGAACTAAAGGGCTTAGGAGGTTGACAGCATTGTATCTCAGACTAGTGTGCTGAGTTTATGCAATTTAAATAGGGTTAGCAAAATTAGCGTTTTCTTGAGTTCCAAAATCACTACGAATGGTGACTGTAGCCATGAAATTAAAAGATGTTTGCACCTTGGAAGAGAAGCTATGACAAACCTGGACAGCTTATTAAAAAGCAGTGACATCATTTTGCCAAGAAAGATCCATCTAGTCAAAGCTAGGATTTTTCCAGTAGTCATGTATAGATGTGAGAGCTGGACCATAAAAAACACTGAATGCCAAAGCATTGATTTTGAATGTGGTGCTAGATAAAACTCTTGAGAGTCCCTTAGACAGCAAGAAGATCAAACCAGTCAACCTGAAAGGAAATCAACCCTGAATATTCACTAGAAGGACTGATGCTGAAGCTGAAGCTCCAATACATGGGACACATGATGTATGTGAAGAGCTGACTCATTGGAAAAGCCCTGATGCTGGGAAAGTTGAAGGCAGTAAGAGAAGTGGGTGGCAGAGGATGAGTTGGTTAGATAGCATCACTGACTCAATGGACATGAATTTGAGCAAACCCTGGGAGATAGTCAAGGACAGGAAAGCCTGGTATGCTGCAGTCCATGGGGTCCCAAAGAGTCAGACATGACTTAATGACTGAACAACAAAAACAGGAAACACACACTGCCAGATCTCATGAGGCCAATACCTGAGCTCCCCTCTATGCCCAGGGCTCTCTGGAGCAGTGCCCACAGTGACTCAACATTCTTCTAAGGAACATGGATGGATGGATGGGGAATGAGGTTCAACACCTCTACTGATAGTCTTCTGTCAACCCTTCAAAACAATTCCTTTATAATAAAGTTGAATTTTCAAGAATTAATTTTTTAAAGCTGAACATGTTGGCCTCATTTTTATTTGGCCACTCACTTCAACTTTTACTTCATCATCATAAATGTATCTCTACTGGGGCTGGTTCTATCCTTTAGAACTTCTGAGGTACACATTTAGGAATCTGAATTACAGAATCTAAAGGTTCATCTACAGTAGATTTGAATTGAAAAGGTTGACTCACCACAAAACTGACCTCTCAAGACAGATGAAAAATTTCCATCAAATTAATCTACAGCTGTAATTTAAGAGTGTTAAATTACATAGTGTTAACCTATGGAGTTAGTCTAAAGGGGATCTTCAATAATGTCTCTAATCAATGTATCAAAATTACTAGTGGCTTCCCTGGCTCAGACGGTAAAGCGTTTGCCCACAATGCAGGAGACCCGAGTTCGATTCCTGGGTCAGGAAGATCCCCTGGAGAAGGAAATGGCAATCCACTCCAGCACTCTTGCCTGGAAAATCCCATGGATGGAGTAGCCTGATAGGCTATAGTCCATGGGGTCGCAAAGAGTCAGACACGACTGAGCGACTTTACCTTCCTTTACTTACTTTCCTTTCCCATCTGGCTGTAGGAGAAGGACAGTTTCGATATTATAAAAAATAATCACATCTCCTTATGGTGCTCTTTATACTGTCCTCAGGTGGGTCCTCAAATGCTACTTGTTTGTAGGTTCTGTGTTTTTCCTAGCATGACTTCCATGAGAGCAACCATGTAAGAAAAATCCCCTTGATAATGAGATAAATTTTTTTCCTGATTTACTGATACCGCAAACTTACATGTCTAGAACTAGGTGACCCTACTCAATGTAACACTTTGTTAATTCCCTTAAGTTGAAGAAAACCCTGGTGGAGGGGATTCTTAAGCTGTAAAACTATTTTAATCCTTTTCTGAGTGGTGGTCCAACTGGTTTAAATCTTGAGATACAGTTAAGGTGGAATGGACACAAGAGTCACCCTAATTTACCAAGAGCAACAATTTATGACAACCAATGTCATCCAATTGGCTCCTGAGTAGTCCCTGAAAGCTCTGAATTAACTTTATTTCAATAAAATATAGGCCTGAGTTTCTCAATCTGTCATTCTGTAAGAGGAATGGGTAGGCTATAGGCTTAATGTTTGGAGAAGGAAAGACAACATATTTGAATATTCTTGCCTGGAGAATTCCATGGGCAGAGGAGCCTGGCTGGCTACAGTCCATGGGGTCACAAAGAGTCAGACACGACTGAAGTGACTTAGCCAGCACAGGTTTAATTTTTAACCACTAATCCGGATCATATTCAGTCTAACTAAATTGAAAAAACTTAAGAATAATTTTAGACAGTTTGTAGCATTTATTGGCTTATCAATGGCCTTTGATGCACACACAGGAACTGTCAATTAGGCATGCCCTCTGATCTTAATCTAGCCTTTTAAAGTTCCTTTAGAGCGTTTGTCAACACACCACATCAAAAGTCACACTGGGCAAAGCAAATTCATCTTTTTTAAGTAGCACAAGAAAGGGCTTCTGTTTATAGTCATTTCTGATGGTTTTCTGTGGTTCTAATATGAACTGGATGACCACAACCAAATGCAACACATACTTGACACTTTGTTGATTCCAGAATGTCACCTATGCTTAATAATGCCTTAGGGTTCAGGGATGACTTCACAAAAGGGGTGATTCTTGAAGAATGACTCAGACAAGCACACAAGGAGTCAAAGACCACTCTAGGGTGGGAGAAAGTCTGGCACCTTGGGGCACTTTACGTGGTGCATTATGGCCACAGCATATTGTAGTCATAAACTGTAGTCCCACACTCAGCCTTGGAAGATCTCAGGCTGCTGGTTTATCTCCTCAGACAGGGGAGGCAGTCCCTTGCTTTTTCAGAGAATTGCTTTGGTCTCTGCTGTTCATTTTATGTCTTACACTTGCTTTCACTTCTGTATGGGTTTCTTGAATTTTGTTCCTTTGCCTTCAAATAAGCTCCTTTTTCCTGGCCAGCCTTAGGGACAGTAACTAGCATGAAGATCTGCCAGGATTTGTATTAAAGCTTTCCCCCAAACAATCTCTGCTTTCATCAAATTCCCTTTGGGAGCAGCTTACAGGCAGCTGACATCAGATTGACCTTCCCAAGCTCTGTCCCAGATCTCATTCTTTGTCTGACTGGGATGGGGATCTAGTGCCCTGGAGCAGTGGGAAAGGGCCACTTCCTTGTTAGGTTAAGGTATTTGGAGTCTATTCATAGAGATGGTAAGCAACTGGTTGATTTTAAGCAGTGTAGTGAAAAGATCATTATCTATTTTAGAAAGACAACCTTGATGCTTTGGTAGATAATGGACTAGGTAGGGAGAATAGTTAGGAAGCTATTATATACAAATACTTAAAGTGTCACAGCTTTGAGTATTGATATAGCTTCCTAACAGAGTAACAAAGGTAACAGAAGAGAGGATGGAAAGGGGAAAAGATTAAAGAGATTTTAAAAATACAATATTGATGAGACTTGTTGGTTTGGATGTTAAAATTGAAAAATGGAAAAGAGAGGCTAAAGGTACTTGTTGGGTGATGGCACCGTACTTCTTGTAACTATGAACCCAGGGGGATGACCAGGTTTAAGAGGAGTTAATGGGGTGATAGTGGGCTAAAGTCATGTACATCTTGAGTTGGAAGATCTCATGAGGAATACAGGTGTAACAGCCCAGGAGGCAACTGAAAGCGTGAGAAGGCTAAAGCTATAGGTCTATGAGTTGTCATTGGCCCCCAGTGGCCAATGGTGGAATATTAACCCTTAAATTGTAATTATTGTGACTTAATAGCAACATTGGAAAAGACCCTGATGCTGGGAGGGATTAGGGGCAGGAGGAGAAGGGGATGACAGAGGATGAGATGGCTGGATGGCATCACAGACTCGATGGACATGAGTTTGGATAAACTCCGAGACTTGTTGATGGACAGGGAGGCCTGGTGTGCTGTGATTCATGGGGTCGCAAAGAGTCGGACACGACTGTGAGACTGAACTGAACTGAATAGCAACATGGGTAGATGAAATGATCAGGATACAAAATTATATCCAGTTTGGATTTCAACTATGTAAAATTATGTTTTTATTCATTTGCAAATGAATAAAAGTGAGAAGGGGAAATGAAAAAAATAAACAGCAGATTTGTTAACATAGGGGGTTCTTTTTAAATTTAATTGTTCATATCCAGCTTCTTTTCATAAAGCATCTGTGATGTCATGGATTCTGTTAATTTTATAATAAATGACTTCTATTGTTATAATGTTATTTGTATAGTGCATTGAAAATTAATATGTCATATGAGTAAAACCTTTTTAAACTTCCATGTAAATGAATATTATAACAGGAACATTACTTTTTTGCCTATCATTAAAGAAGTGGTGCTTTTGTAATTAACCACTAGCACTTTCTTCTGAATATTTGTATTATTTTATCAAATCTCTACATCCTTTAAAGATCACAGTGTGCCAGGGAATTTCCTGAAAACTCAGAATATGAATAAAGCACTAGTTTAAAAAAAGTGATAAATGAAATTTGCAATGCAGGTGACCTGGATTCGATCCCTCGGTGGGGAAGATCCCCTAGAGGAGGGCATGGGAACCCACTCCAGTGTTCTTTCCTGGAGAATCCCATGGAGAGAGGAGACTGGCAGGTTACACAGCCCATGCGGGCACAGAGTCAGACTAAAGTGACTGAGCACACACGCGTGGATGTTGATGATACATAAAAAGAATAAAATATATTCCCCATCTTCAGGGCTCTTAGAGTTTGATGAGGAGATAGAGTAAATAGGCAATTATTCTACAGCATAATTAGTAGGATCGTGGTTCCTTACCATAACCCTAAGATAACACATCATAGGGATATTGGGGGCTTCCCAGAGAAGCTGGTGTCTGCAATGGGTCTTCAACTACTTATACAAGTTGGGTGAAGGGGTATGGGAGGTACTTTTCAAGAAAGGGAATGCATCACGTGCAAACACTCCCAGTAAGAAAGCACAACAGCTCACTCTGACTTTTCAAAGAGCTGGTAGAGAGGGAAAATGAGGCTGGACACAGAGCAGATCCTGAGTGGTCTTTTTTGCTATGCTCCAGATTTTGAACTTGGACCTTTAAGAAATGAAGAGTCATTCAAGCAAAGGAAATGAAGATGAGAAATATTAATACAGAGCAATCAGCAATACTTGGTGATTGTAGAAAGTGAGGGAAAGAAAAGAGTGAAGGATGACTCCTGGGTTTCCACCTTAGGAAATGGGGTTTCCCTCTCCCCTGAGACAGGAAAAACAGGAGGTGCAGATGTGGGTGGAAAGATGATAAATTCAATTTCAGTACACTAGTCAAGGCTGTGGTTTTCCAGTGGTCATGTATGGATGTGAAAGTTGGACTGTGAAGAAAGCTGAGCACCGAAGAATTGATGCTTTTGAACTGTGGTGTTTGAGAAGACTCTTGAGAGTCCCTTGGACTGCAAGGAGATCCAACCAGTCCATCCTAAAGGAGATCAGCCCTGGGTGTTCATTGGAAGGACTGATGCTAAAGCTGAAACTCCAATACTTTGGCCACCTCATGCGAAGAGTTGACTCATTGGAAAAGACCCTGATACTGGGAGAGATTGGGGGCAGGAGGATAAGGGGACGACAGAGGATGAGATGGCTGGATGGCATCACTGACTCGATGGACATGAGTTTGAGTGAACTCCGGGAGTTGGTGATGGACAGGGAGGCCTGTTGTGCTGCGATTCATGGGGTCGCAAAGAGTTGGACATGACTGAGTGACTGAACTGAACTGAACACTAAGTTAGAAGAATCTGTGGGAGAGCCATGTGATTGAAATGCCTTGTGGGTGGTGATATTTATTGGTTGGGAGCTTGGATGAGAGATTGGGGCTAAAATGAGAGGAGGCTAAAATTGGAGCAGACAGTTGAAAGACAAGTCAGTGCTGTTCTGTGTGTGGCACATATAAGATACAGATGTCAGTTAAGATGTATTGATGTATGAATTAAGGAATGGAGTCAATGGATTCTTTGAAATTGGAGAGAACTTTAGGGAATATCTGTTGTTTAGTCACTTCAGTGGTGTCCAACTCTTTTGCAACCCCATGGACTGTAGCCGTCAGGCTCCTCTGTCTGTCGAATTTCATGGGCAAGATTACTGGAGTGGGTTGCCATTTCCTTCTCCAGGGAATTTTCCTGACTCAGGAATCGAACACAGGTCTCCAAGTCCCCTGCATTGCATGCAGATTCTTTACAGCTGAGCCACTGGGGAGCCCAGGGACTATCTAGTCTATAAAATTACCAATGAGTAGGTGAGGATATTGAAGTTAAAGAAAAGAGATTTAACAATGACACGTTAAATTCCGAAACCTAAACTTTATGAATGTATGCCCAATTCTCTTTCTGCTTTATATTGCTGCTGGGGTGGAGATAGAGAAGAGAGCTGATAGAGGAAAAAACATGAAAGAAAACTCTTAGCTAGAGCAAGAAGCAGGAGTCTTCCCTTAGTAGTGGGAAAAGGGACCACGATCCCTAACCCTCATACCACCCCTCTCCCCACCTTCCACGAAGGCAGTCATTCACATTTTCATGGATGAGCCACCATCTTGGAGCCCAGGTTTTCTTCCCTTTCTCTTAGATCGGGGTTTATTTTGCCTCTATGTGAATTTTATGAAGGTTTGCTTTGTTCTGGGAGAAAATCTGTCACCCGTATGAGTCAAAAGCCGTGACTTCTATTGCTCTGTGACCCAGGAAAAACTATGGCCTTTCAAAAGGAAAGATGCAGTTGTGTCATAGCTTTCTCACTGCTGTGATGTTTCAGGGTGACCTAACTGTAATGTCATTTCCATGCTTCTAAATTGTTTTTATCGTAGATGAAATGAAATGAAGCTGTTAATGACACGCTGAATGGGAAACGCATCTGGCAGCCCTGCAAGGTACGCATCAGGCTGCCCTCTACTCCGTGAGAGCGACACCTTGCTTTTATTTTGCCCAGCTCTTCAAAGTGAAATGGTAAATAGCATTAGCAGATCAGGTCAGGAGGACTTAACTCGGCTTTGTAGTGAAACTTGGTGTTTCTTCGCTGTTGGATGCATTTGTGTGCTAAGTGCCCCAGTCTGTTCAAATCTCAGATGAGGAATTTTTGGATTTGGATAGTAGTGACTCTCCCGGGTTGGCGGGCAGCTTGCAGGGTAGGTTGTGTGTTAAGGAAAATTAAGAAAACCATTTCTTCAGGTTGGCCTCACTGAGGCTTGGGTAAAAGGTTAGGAGGACAGCTCTCGTTAGGCTGGAAGGTGTTTTATGTTATCAAAGCTAGACTTTCTCAAGGTAGTTTGTCCTTTTGCCAGGGGGAAGATGAGTTTTCTAAATGACTTAACTAACTTCTTTTTTGGCATACTTTTGCAATTGGTTCATTTCCAGGTACCAGAAAGAATGTAAATATGGAATGAATCAACTTTTTCCACATTTTTCCCTAGCAGTTCTTTTATGAAGAACAGATTTTCCATAGAGGAAATTAAAAAATACATAAAACTGAGAAACCATGGTGTTGTTGAGAACGGCCTCATTTTCCATGTCACTTTGTAACTGGCAATGCACACTGCATTCAAATGGCATTAATATAAAGCATAGAGTTTGTTTCAATTAGCTTCATTTTCCCTCAAGATGAGGAATTATCATAAATCCCTGAAATAACAGTTGACTCACAGAGATACTTGTATCGTTGCATTAGGAATTTTTTTGCAGCTTTTTTTCTAGCTACATCTAGTTATAAAAATGATGAAACTCCAATTCAATGCATTTGATATGGACCTTTTCCCTAAATTAAGAAGTGGGAGAGAGGGGCAGGCATATAACTCATTTCTCAAAGACAGACAAATTATTTTTTTGCAGCAAATTTGGGTAGAATGACTTTTTTTTTCCCACTTTAGAGCATTTTTATACAAGAAACCCAAGTATTTTCATTAGCATTTGCTTCAGATTTTTTCTTGGATGCCATTCTTTTGAATGATTTGAGAATATTCTTCTGGTGCATCTGTAAACATCTGAAAATTCGATATTTGGTAAAAGACAATTGATATGGACAGCTCAAAAAGCCAGAACTTTATGCAAAGCGGTATCTGGATTGCCATCTAAATGAAAACCTCATGTCAAACAGATGCCATAAATATGAATTCAGACAAATACCCATTGATAGTTTTTCCGTGGTGCATCTTAGATGGTTCAGCTAGTTACAGATCTTGTGAAGTACAGCCTGTTTGGTATGCTGAATGCAAGTTTAAGTTCCTTTCCTTTCTATTGTGACACTACAAGTCTAACCTTTATTGTCAGGGTCTCGGCTGAATTTTCTAACAGCAGATGAGTGGGAATTCATGGAAATAGCATGTGTTTCACCAGTTTCCTTTATTTCTCCCTCAGGACAAGCAGCTGTCAGGTCAGCCCCCCATTGCAGAGCTTGAAGCCATCAAGAGCAGGGATATATTTGCCTTGCTCTGAGGGCAGGCTTTCTGCCGACTCGGGAGATCACATAAATACCTTCAGGCCAGCATATCTGAGTCATCAGTGAGTGACCTCCCTGACAGGCTGAAACCACAAAATGCGACTTATGGAGCCCTCGAAGCAGGCTGCCCAGTGCCAGTTTCCGGTGAAGCAACAAACAGAAAAGGATGAATTCATTCACGTTCACACCCCCATTTTTCTACATGGTAGGAAACTAATTCCAGACAGTAATAGTAGCGCAAAAATCTTTTATAACCCATTTCCTCAAATGCTTTACGGTGAAATCCAGAGTCTTTGATAGATCTTGTTCTGATTCCTAAGTTTCGTAATGATTACAGCTTGATGTAGTTTTAGAAAGAAAACTTTACTTTTTAAAATACAAATTTAGTGTCTTTTCATTAGCAGACCTGACCTGGATAAAGGGAGGAGGGCCACTTTTGCTGTAAATCTGCCTACTTCTCTGGGTCCAGGGAGGTGAGCTCCCTGAGGTGAGGAGGCAGGAAAATGCTGACGCTTGTTTTCAGGTGGATGTCCTTCTTCTGCAGAGACTGAAAACTTACTTACTTTGTGTCACTCAAGAGCACTGTTTCTCCTGTATTTCTTCTCAATAATAAGGTCTAATGTTTATTGCTAGATCATTCACCTGGGTCATTGCATTTACTTTTTCAAACAACCTTGTGCAATCTGTATTAATATTATTGGCTACATGGTAAAACCAAAGCTGATAAGGTAAAGTCAGAAATCACGCTCTTAAGGGGTAAATGATTTATTTGAATACTGGCCAGCTAAACACAGAGCCTATGTTTGGTTTTGTTTCTTTGTTTTGTTTTTCTCATTCACTTAGCAAGGCATGAAAAATGTGTGAATCAGCAGAGAGGCTGTTGAATACATGTATTAAGGATATTAAATATATTCCTTAGCACGTTGTCATCCCCATTTTACAGATAGGAAATGGATGTGTTATCTTGTTCAAAGATAACATGGCTAACAAAGGTCAGAGTTGAAGATGTGAAGCCAGGAAACATCCCCTTAGAGTTTTTTCCCTTGGCCACTGTACATAATACAAGGGCAAGGCGTTTGAACTTTATTCTGAGGTCGAGGAAGTGGTCTGGGAGGCAGAGTAATCACCACCCAAATATGTCCATGTCCTAATTCCAGTACCTATGCTATGTATGGCACAGAAGAATTAACGCTTCAGAGGGAATTGAGGTTACTACTAATCAGCCAGCTGTAAAACGGGGAGATTCCCTTGGATTGTCCAAGTGGCTTAATGTAATCCTAAGGCTCCTGGAAAGTGGCAGAGGGCAGCAGCAGAAGACGTCAGAGTGAGACAGAGAAGGACTCAACCTGCTGTCACTGAAAGCCAAGGAATGGAGATAGCTTCTAGAAGGTGAAATGAAATAGCTTTGTTAACCATCATTGACCTTTGAGACATATTTTATTTGGCCCCTACCCTGGTACTGGCTGTCTTGGGGCAGTGGGACCAGACAGGAACCCCATGCCAGGAAGAAGAGTGTGGGCGCTATCAGATGGCCCATGCTGCTGCTCTCCCATGGGCTCAGTTATAAGCTGCAATTTAGGAGTAGAATGCTAAGAAAAGCAGGTTACCATAGGGCCAGAGTGGGAAGGCAGAAAAAGACATCCGAAGATAGCCAGGTACCATCCCCATGTTGAGCCAAGGAGTCTCCTCTAGGATGACTCTCCCCACAGTCAGGGCAGTTACATTTGTCTGCCCTGGGTTCTGACCTCCACTGAGGGTTTCTTCCCTAGAACCTCCATAAAGGAATACAACCTTGATGACCTCTTGATTTTAGCCCAGTGAGACCTGTGTCAGATTTCTAACCTATATAACTGTAAGATTAGTATTGTTTATGCCAAGTAATTTGTGTTCACTTGTTAAAGCAGCAACCATAAACTCATGTAGGTGGTATTGAAGGATTTTCCTCAGGGTTTGGGCATGATCAGATTTACTGTCATGAGGTCCCTGTGTTGGCCATGTAGAGTCTGGATTATTTAAGGGGTAAGGCTGAAAGCAGAGGGATGAGGTAGGAAGCTTGCAAAGGTAAAGACAACAGAGGGTTGGAGTCCACTGTACGACAGTGGATGTAGTTTTGTTTGTTTTTCAAAGCATCTATGAAATAAATGTTGTAAAATGAAGAGGAGACAGAATTGAGCACATTTTTAAAGTGTAGGGTAAAGAGTACATACGTGTGTGAAGCTAGGTGTCAGAGCTAGTAGGAGAAGGATGTTGTCTTGCAGGTGTTGGTAGGGAGTGTCATACTCCTCCTGATGGTTTTGGGGAGCAAAATGGTGGTTGTGGTGATTGAAATGAAAACAATGGTGGGGATGGTGATGTTTGGGCATAGGTAGAAGGAAATGCAGGCATCCTGGTCTAATGACTTCTCTCTTTCTCTGTGGAGAATGAGGGGAGTTCATCAACTAAAAGTCAAGTGAGGTATGTTTCAAAACAGCCCTTGTGCAGAATTGTGGGGTGCACAGCCTGGTGAGATTAAAACCTTACCCTTTTATGGCACCATGTTTGACAGTTATGCCGTATATGTCCTCCTGTCAACAGCTCAACAGTCCTGGAGTAGGAGCAGAGATGGCCATGTTAGGGGTGGAGATTTGGAAGACAGAAGGGAGTGAGAGTTTTTACTCCCCATTTTAGTGGAAGAGTGATTATTATGGGGAGAAAAAGGAAAGATCTTCATATTTTGTTTGAGGCTGATTTCATCAATTCCCAACAAGTGCATCCATTCAACTATTCTCTACAAAAGAATTGCTGGAGCTCTGAGATAAATGGTTTCTCAGCTACCAATGCCCACCTTCCAGGTTCCCAAATGGAATGCCTGGGCCTGGATAGACACAAGGGCATGGTAAGCTCCCCCTCCCCCGACCCCCGTCCCACAGATCACATGGATGTTCTGTGCTCTGTTGAGTTTTGCTTATACACTTTGAAGTGTGTCTGCATTCAGTCCTATGGAAGGCAAAGGTGCAAAACCACAGAAGAGGTACAAGGAAGGCACTCAGTCCCTCTGGTACTGGAGGAATAAGGCCCTGGCACCTTCTGGCAACAGAGAGCAGGAATGAGCAGAACCAGTGCCATCTTACATAAGGCAAAGTGAGGGAGATAAGAAGACATAGCATTTAATCTAAAAAGTTCCCCGAGGGCTGGTAAACCTCTTTGGGAGGGAGATCCTAGGAAGAATGCACAGCTTGCTAGGTTGAGAGCTCTGTTTAATATCAAAGGAAACCTTTCGCATCTTTAAAAAAAATGTGAAAAGAGAGCCTGTAATCCCCAGGGCCTCAGATTTATGTTTTCCAAATGTGAACCTCTATTTCTCTATGTGCTTGATATCTTTTTAATGGGCTACAAATATTTGAAATGTGTAAACACCATGGGAGGATGAGTATTTTAAGTGTATAGGGATGTGGCTGGATTAGGAAAACTAGGATGTCATTATGGAAGTGGGAAGCATGAGATGAGATGTCCCAACAGACCAAATTGCTAGACCGGAGCACACCCTTAGGGCAGATGAAGTGGAAACAATCTTCTATTTGAACTTTCAAAAATGTCACTTGGACAAAAGCATGCAGCACCTTTCTTATTAGAGACATGCTCTCTTTGGACTGCGTGGGGAGGGAGGGGATTCTGTTGTTTTTCCTTCTGTACTGATCTACCTTCCCAGAGGAAGTGGGGTCAAGTGTGTCTTGAAAACACTCTCCTGGGCGATTCTGATATATTCTTTTCTGCATCCACTCCAATCCTTCCCCGATGGGAATTAACAGGTTCAAAGCCAAATACTGACATGGTCAGAAAAGATTGCTTGTTCTAAGTAGAGTGATGTGTTTCCAGGCAAAATAATCTCAGGAGTCTTCTCAGTGGTTTTCCTTAATGGACATCATTGACCAGACACACCAAAACCCTTCATTTCCCCAGGTGCAGAATAGGAGGAGAATATACTGCTGGATTTTTGGTGAAGATTAAATGAGATATTATGCAAATGAATAACTGTACATGGAGAGTCCTCAATAAACGTCACTTCCCATCCTCATAGCATCAGTTGGCAATGAATTATTTCTTTTGTTTCCTAACACTTATTTATGTTTTCATGCATTTATTTACATATTAGAGAACTTATAACCTAATGGAGGCCCATGGTCTCAGCTACAGGTATTTTGTTTGCTTACTCTTGGTTATTGAGTGCCCCTTGGTAAGTGGCAGGATGGCAGAGTGGAGAGAATATGGCACTGGAATGAGAATGACTGGGTTTGAATTTGGGCTTCATACTTTTAAACTGCATCATCCTGAGCACATCTTTGTGCCTCTATTTCCTTATTATAAAGTTGAGGAGGGAAGACATAATAATTAGTAGTATCTATCTCATGGGGTTGTTCTGAGGATTAAAAAATATATATATATATGGAGAGAGAGGCAGAGAGAGGCAGAGAGAGATGCATACCATAGTCTGGCATCAAGTAAAACCTGTAAAAGTGATTGTTGTAACTGATTTTTGGTCAATACATATAAGGCATTTATAATGGTGTTCAATAAATATTAGCTGTTGTTTTTATTATTACTGGCCTATAAAACATGGTCAAACAGCCTCTTGAAAATAATTTCAGATTTAGAGTGATTCTTACTACCAGAACTAAGAATTATTAGCAGTAGTTAAGGTGGCAACAAAAGCCAGTCTTTGGGTGGTGGCACGGCTCACTAGGACTTTAAGGCTTTATCCCAGGCTACATGAATAGTATCAGGTTACTTGTTTCTTATTTTGCCTTTGGTTGTTCTATGTCTTTATTGTACCACATGAGCTTTGTTGCCCTGTAGCGCGTAGGATCTTAATTCCTTGACCAGGGATCAAACTCACATTTGCTGCATTGGTAGGTGGATTCTTTACCACTGTACCGCCAGGAAAACTCCAAGTTATCTGTTTCTTAAATACCATACATTACATTTGCACACTGATGAGCAATGGACTAAACTGTGTCCACAGACACAAGTAAAAATTAATTTATTGTCAAAATTTTAAATATGGACTATTTCACATAAAATTCTGGACATTCTGCCTCTTAAACAATTAGAGTATCTACAACTCTGGGCTTGCTGTCATACATGGCAACATCTGCTTCAGCTGTGTAAAACTGCCCATTTTATTTTACATTTTATTTTTATTTATTTATTTTTTAATATAAATTTGTTTATTTTAATTGGAGGCTAATTACTTTACAATATTGTATTGGTTTTGCCATACATTGACATGAATCCGCCACGGGTGTACATGTGTTCCTCATTCTGAACCCCCCTCCCACTTCCTTCCCCATACCATCCCTCTGGGTCATCCCAGTGCACCAGCCCTGAGAATCCTGTATCCTTCATCAAACCTGGACTGGTGATTCATTTCACATATGATAATATACATGTTTCAATGCCATTCTCCCAAATCATCCCTGCCTCTCCCTCTCCCACAGAGTCCAAAAGACTGTTCTATACATCTGTGTCTCTTTTGCTGTCTTGCATACAGGGTCATCGTTACCATCTTTCTAAATTCCATATATATGTGTTAGTATACTGTATTGGTGTTTTTCTTTCTGGCTTACTTCACTCCGTATAATAGGTTCCAGTTTCATCCACCTCATTAGAACTGATTCAAATGTATTCTTTTTAATGGCTGAGTAATACTCCATTGTGTATATGTACCACAGCTTTCTTGTCCATTCATCTGCTGATGGACATCTAGGTTGCTTCCATGTCCTGGCTATTATAGACAGTGCTGCGATGAACACTGGGGTACACGTGTCTCTTTCAATTCTGGTTTCCTCAGTGTGTATGCCCAGCAGTGGGATTGCTGGGTCTTATGAAAACTGCCCATTTTAGATTGTTGCTTCACCTTTATCTTTCCACAGTCCCCACCACTCCATAATGTATTACAATCTAGCCCCTTGCACTCAACAGTCTTATTGTCTGATCTCATTAGGCCTCTGAATTTGCAACTCCTACTATAAACTGATATAAGAGAAATGTTGCTAAGGAGCTGGAGGTGGTACATTTCCATACTGTTGAAAAGACATACATGTTTCCACTATAATGCAGAAAGTGAAAAAGTTCATTTCATCCAGTCTTGACGACATGTTTCCTCAGCATTCAAATGGGTCACTTCACATATACTATCATTGGTTGAGTCTACCAAGTAGAGTCAATGCCTGCACCTCACGTGGACCACACTGATGTCCATCACTGGCAGTTACTACCAGAAAACGTTCACCATAGTTGGAAACCATCAAGAAGTGGTACCAACGAGAGCAGTTAAGCTTAGCATGGTATTTCCAGAGTCGCACAAAACATGTCTAAACACAGATATTCTTGGTAATTGTAGTTTTATAATACAATTCTTCTGGAAATAATAGTTTTCTTGAGTACCAGAGAAAAAAAGCAGACATTTGGATCCAACTGTAGGGACATCTTTAGAAGTTAGACATTTGAGTACTTGGGTATCAAGTCGTCATTTCTGGAATTGGAAGCAGAAAGGCTGAAGAAGTGATGAGCTGAACTTTGGTATTTCCATGAGTACAGGGAATATATTTCAAATCTTATGTGTAGTTGTGTTTACTCCCACCAACCTATAACTCTGGCCCTGGCATTTCCTTTTGAAATCAGTCATGAAATAAAAGGGTGTTTCTATTGTTCAAATTACAGTTGTTCAGAAGGAAATGTTCTATAATTTAGATCAATCAGAGGCCCAGAGGTATGTGACAAGTGTGCCTTGATGGAAGATATATTTTTCAGAAGTAGGTCACATTCAGTCAGTATTGGATTGAAACTGTGTCTCCTTTGCTTGCCAACATGGGAGAGGATTCAGTAACTCCATGTGTCCTCAAGGCTTTCTGGACCAAGCAGAAGACCATCCTTGTCAGAGTGTACAATTCAGCCTTGCATCACACACTGCAAATTGTAAGACATGCTTCTTTATCAGCGGAACTGTATGTTAATATAGCTGTCACATTAAATATTTGCTGCTGTGACTCAGTTAATGACTGTCATAAAAGTGTGGCAGTATCTGGCATTTTCAGTGTTTGTGGTGCCTAATGTACGGCCTGCTATTGTAAATAGGCCGCACATTTAGAACTAATTACATGCCAGCTATGATAGCAGGTTTATTTTTTACAACTATCTGAGCTGTGATCAGCACTTGTAATCACAAAGCAAGGAAAAAATAGGCAGTGACAGCAACACCTTCATGTTGAAAGCAAATTCTTGTTCTGAAGTGTTATGAAATATTACGTGTTTTCCAATAGAAAGTGAATACAATTAGTCAGAAGCAGATATAATTAAAAAACACCCTGAATCTGGCTTATAGACTGTTTTTACATCTGCACACATTTTTTTTTCTTTATCCAGTTCAGGAAACACCCCCAAATTTATCATTTTTGAAGCAATACTTTTTGATTTCTTCTGAGAGTCAAGGAAAGGGAATTTGCCATCTTTTTGAGTCTCGGTGATGTGTTGCTTTTTGTTTATGAGTTTTGGTTGAAGCAGGGTTACAAATTGGTTGAAACATAAAAGAGGCTGATAATGTTTGGCTCCTCCTAGCTGAGAAATGCCTCTTATTTGTGCTGCCATCCTGGGCATTTTCCATTGCTATTCTTCATGTCTGAAGATAACCGATTTCTGGAAAGTGGCAAGAGACCAGGGAGTCAAAATCTGGGGTTGATGGACTCCTTAGGGTCCATGGATGGAGTCGGGGGCAAGAAGAAAGCACAAACCTCTCCTAAATGCATGCAAACTTTAATAGGTAATTTTTTTTCCTAGAGAGAGAATCCAGAACTTTCTTCAGGACTTGTGAAGGAATAATAACTTTAAGAATAGGCAAATCTATAGGAAAAGAGAGCAGATTAGTATGGCTAGGGGTGGCGGCAGGAAGGAATCAAGAATGACTGTTTAGTGGGTGCCGGTTCCCTGTTGGGGTGAAAAAATGTCTGGAACTCGATAGAGGTTGATGGTTGCACAATTTTGTAAGTATGTTTAATGCTACTGAATTGTACACTTTAAAATGGTTAAATTGGTAACTTTCATGCTATATATATTTTACCACAATTTAAAAAATTATACATCAAGAAGTGAGGGAATAAGAGAAAGGATATTAAATATCATATTGCAGCTTGTCTAGACCACAGGAAGTAATGAAGAAGTGGTTCTTGAGAGAGCACCTGGGTGTCTGCAGTGTTGAGGATGCCAAAACAAAGGGGCTTATTACAGTTAATCAGGACTCTCTGGGGCAATTGCTGCCTATTTCCAGAAAGCCCCAGAAAAGCCTGACTGCTAGGGTCCTTCTGAAAGTGTTGCAATGGGCTCCATATATCTTCTCTCAAGTTCAGAGCTTGGATCCCACTGAGTTGGGAGAGAGCAGGCAGAGATGATGGGGACAGCTGTATAGTGGCAGCAACAGCTCGTACAGCAGATGCTCCTCACCCTCTTTTTGGTACAGCATCGACCTGGGAGGCCAGAGCTCTCCTGGCTTTGTGGGAAATCTCTTTCCAATCCAGTGGAGGTTGGAGAGCTGACTATACCAGGCCACTCTGGGTTCAGGCACATGGAGACTGAGTCCAAATGTTGAGGCTTGGAACTGAGGGATAAGAGATTGATCCAGAAGTCAGGCTAGGGGCTTTGAGACAGGCTGCTGCCTGGCTGACTAAGGATGGTGACAAAGGCCAGGCAATCTGCAGAGGACTGAGCGGAGGCTCTGGATTTCTCGTGTGTCCTAGAGTCCACAATCATTTTCACATCTTTTTTTCCTTTGCTACTTCCTGTGGAGACTCCAGAGCTAAATGCAAAGGCTCAGTAGCAGTGAATTCCCTGCTCTTCCTTCTTTGCTTGCTCTGGGGCTTCCCCTGTGACTCAGCGGTAAAGAATCTGCCTGCAATGTAGGAGACACAGGAGACCTGGGTTGGATCCCTGGGTTGGGAAGATTCCCCTAGAGGAGAAGGGCAAGGCAACCCAGTCCAGTCTTCTTGCCTGGAGAATCCCATGGACAAAGAAGCCTGGTGGGTTAGCCTAACCCTAACCCTAAGCCTAACTTGGTGGGCTACAGTCCACTGGGTCTCAAAGAGTTGGACACGACTGAAGCAACTTAGCACGCACACACAGTTTACCTGATACTTTGGATAACTAGATGCCTATTCCCTCTGACTTTCTCTCCTTTCCTCTATTTCCTTTTTTTTTTTTTTTCCTCTCTCTCTCTCTTATTTGTATCTTGAACTTGGTCTCTTCTTATCTTGTTCTCTTTATCTTTTTATTACCAAGTGCCATTCTTATTTCTAGGCTTCTCTCTTTTGTCTTCGCTCCTTCCCCACTCTGTTTGTGTCTTTCTGTGTTTGTCACTCATAAGAGAGAGCAGGTGGAATGGGTGACCTTTGGTGTATTTACTCTTTTAAAATGATCTGAGAATTTTGAGCACAAAACACGTTTATTTAATTTAGCATAATGTCTAAAGTAACCCAGGGGTAATGAGAAGGGAATGGTTTTTGGTCTACGGAAGTCCCACTTGGGATAGAGCCAACACTTACCCACCTCCTTTTGAGAAATAGACAGTAGAGCTAACCTCCACCCTCATTCAGCTCCAGCAAGAGTGCTGACTCAGGGTGATTCCAGGTGGCACATGGATTCCCTGGAACCATCACTGGGAACCCAACAGTGGTTTGCTGCCTTTACGTAAGTCAAAGAGCCACATTCTTTTTCAGTCTAAACCCTTCCCCTTGCATTTCTACTGAAAGATACAATGTATCTTGGAAAGATTTGTTGAGAGAGCTATAGTCCTAGTTCATAACTAGATTTTTAGCTAAATTCAAGCCCATCTCTTCCACCTAACTCCTTCTGACTTAAACTTTGCTCCTCAAAGAGAGTTTCACATTTTCTTTGAGTCTTTGCTATGGTCTCTTATCTCATCTTCTATTTACTGCCACTTCCTCCATAAGGCCTTCTTAAATCTGCAGCTGGAATGATGGTTTCCTTCAGACTCTGTGCTCTCGTAGGTTCTTATTTTTGTTTCTAATACTAGTTATCACGGTCTATCTTGAATTATAGCCAGACATATACTTCAAGAGATAGAAATGTGAAGGCAAAAAACAATATATATTTTTATCTTCCCTGTGTCTAGAACTATACTTTAGTTAATGCTCATTAAATTGACTTGCAGAGTGATCAGTGAGAACATTTATCAATAATCTTCAGCTTATTTTTCATGTCTAATGGAGATTGCCTTTGATAAGCTTAAACACATTGTCAACAATCATCAGTCTACCCCTTTTATAATTGGGTTTTGATCATTCCATTGACTCTGTAAAGTGAAGTGAAAGTGTTAGTCCCTTAATCATGTCTGACTCTTTGTGACCCTGAAGGAGGAAACAGACAGAGCTGGACTCCATCTTAGGCCAGGATGCGAACATTAGGCTACACACATGGTCACTTTCCCAGTGGATTCTGAACTTTGTGCCCAGTGTCTATAGAGATGGCATACCAATGGAAAACCAGACCCCTGGATAAAAGAGCCTCAGGACTTGGACTCTCCATTGCCTAAAAGAATATGCTAATTTTCTCTGTAACAGAACAAAGTCATAAATTCCATTATATTTTTCAGGATATGACCACAGTCCTATTGATAAATGTCCACTGTTTATCTAGTCTTGTGACACGTGAATCATGGGTTAAGTTTGATCGTATTTCTCTTTTACCTTGTCCAGACTAGTTTCAAGGAATTTGGGGAGGTGGGCTTGAGCAAGTACACTTAGGGTATATAAGGTTTTCACAAAAACTGGTCGGGGTCCTTGGCTAAGAGGAGACTCTGCCTTGGGCCCGCCAGTGTAATAAACTGCACTCCACTATCTGCATTGTCCTTCTGAGTGAGTTTGTTTCCCAGAACGCATGGCTACAACAACCCCATGGACCATAGCCCACAGGATCCTATGTCCTCGGAACTGTCCAAGCAAGAATACTGAAGTGGGTAGCCATTTCCTTCTCAGGGTAATCTTTGTCACCCAAGGATGGTGACCTGGGCCTCCTGCAAGGCAGGCAGACTCTTTACCATCTGAGCCACCAAGGAAGCCCCTGACCTTGTAAGGGGGTATATTATCTTCATCTCATGGAGGAGGCTGAATTCTTATCATGGAACCAAATCTCCAATCCTAGCTACTAGTCCTCAAAGCCACTGTTCTTTCCACCTTATTCTGAGGCATATTCTGATGGTCTGCACTTCCCTGCAGCCATTGTGTTCTCTATAAGTCTCAGCCACATCCCCTTCTCCCAGGAGCACGCCATAGGTGGGCTGCATACCTGGCTTGCTCCTTTTCTGGGGGAGAAGAAGGCACCAGTCCCTTTGTCTAAGACTCCAGTGCAGGATGTTTAGTGCTCTCTCTGGCTGTCACAGCATCACGACCGTTTACTTGGAAAGATCACAGCCCTTGTTTGCATACAGCTCCCTCTCTCAGCCTGCTTTGGGGCAGAAGCTTGCTTTGATCTGTGTGCAGGCCTGGGAGGTTATGGCCCTAATTAATTCATGCATAACAATCTGAATTTCCTTTTCATTTGGAGAAGAGCGTAATCATTTCAAAACTTTCATGATGCTGAAATTCTTAAAACTCCAATTGAATCTTATTTTCATTAAGTCTGGTCAGGGTGATCTACAGATAACACTTTTGTTTCAGATAACACTGAAACAAAAGATAATGAAAACATATTTCTTTTAAATTACTGAAAACAATTTCTGTTAGTAAAGGGGTTCCTGTCATAAGCAAGACTTTAGAAAAACAACACTTATAATAAGCAGGAGATTGTCAACAAACTTCATCAGAATCCGGTTTTTGTTACATGAATACATGAGCTTACTAATCCACCCCATTCTATGGAAATGTCATATAAATTGAAGGAAAATAAAGAGTGTGAGGGAGACCATGGATATGAAAGCAGCAATGTGCTTTATAAATGTGACATATTATTATAGCTTGACTTCTGTAATTCTCTTCCCCATGGTTATAAAGTGTATTAGAGGTCCCCTGACTCCTGTCAGACGCCTTTTTAATGATCTTTAAGCCTAAAAGGCAGGACAGTGATACTGGCAGGGAAAGTGCTTAATAATTTGTTTATGGTAAAATGCTATCCTAATTAGTCGATCTCATTAATTTCAATAAGGCATCACTCCAGCTCTTTCTCTCTCCCCACAGTCCATCAGCCAACAAGCCCTATTGCCTTTGACAATGAGATCTATCTCTTACTTATTTGTATTGTTCCCAGTGCCTCCTGAATTTGTGACCTCTCACACCACACCTGGACAGCAGCTGATCACACTCTCCTATAATTCATCCTCTGTGGAGCCAGAGGAACCTTTTAGAAACAAATCATGGTAGTGCCCTTCCAGTTTCAAATCCTGTAGTCAGTTCCTTGGCGTGGCCTGCAAGACCCAGCAAAGCCCAGCCCTCCTTGCTCTCAACGTGTACCATCTCCGTCTCTCACACTGGCCTTATTTTTCAGTCCTTTGTTGCCTGAAACTTCTTTCTGCCTCAGGCTTGGTCTCTGTCCACCACCGCTAGCCTCCCTTACCTCAGTTTCTTTCAGCTCTTACTTCCCAACATTATTTTATATATGTGATTATTTATTTATCTTAAATTTTTATTTATTTATTGTATATTTAGTTTTGGTGTGTTGGTCTTCGTTGGCTTGTGGGCTTTCTCTAGTTGTCATGAGTGGGGGCTATTCACCAGGCTTCTCACTGAGACAGCTTCTCTTGCTGCAGAGCACAGGTTCTAGGTGTGCCAGTTCCAGTAGTTGGCAGCACTTGAGCTCAGTAACTGCTGCACAGGCTTAGCTACTCTGCAGCATGTAGAATCCTTCCAGACCAGGGATTGAACCCATGTCCCCTGCTTTGGCAGGTGAATTCCTATCGACTGTACCTCCAGGGAAGTCCATAATTATTTATTATTCACCTCTTCCTGTTCAAATATATATTCCATAGGGCAGGACTATCTCTGCATTGTTCTATGCTGTTTCCGCAGAGACTGGCACAGATAAGACTCTAATTTATCTGCTGAGTAAATGAGCGCTAACTGAAGGCAGAAACTATTGACTGAGGTGGGGAAAAAAGAAGAAATCTTCACATTATGTGAAAACACTGCTAAAATTCAATTCAATGGAGAAAAATAGTCTAAATAACCAGTTTTAGCTAAAATCAAAATGACTGTTTTTCACCAGTTCCTGGCTGATTCAGTTACAGAAGTAATTTATTGTTGACAAAGTAACAGTAAGTGCTATCGCATCCCATGGCTATCCATTTCTTTTGGTTAAACAAGCCAGAACAGTTTATCATTCTTGAAATCCTCTGATCTCATTCACATTTTACAAAAGGAACAACTACAGAATACAGATCACTTACTTTTCCAGAAAATAATAGTTTTGGGGAAAATTGCTAATGCCCAGTCTGGAAAGTTTGAGATTATTTTTATTCTGTTCATATCTTATTAATTCGTTTTAGTGTGTATCATCTCGTGGTAAAGTGTGTTCATCCACAAATATTTTTGTCTATTTGTGCACACAAATATCTTGTGTACCAGCTCTAGACTTGGCACTGGATGGCTTGGGGCAACCAGACAGATAATATTCCTACTCTGGAAAAGGTCGGTCAACAACTTCTGTCTGTAGGAATTTAGAATGAACACATTTGCTACATGCATCTAGTGCTGCCCCCTCAATGTTATTTCAAGAAAGCCAAGAAGTGACAGTAGCGTGGCCTGGAGATTCCAAGAAAATCCTTGTGTCCTGATAAAGATCCAGGATGAGGTATCTGTGAAAAAGAAAGGCAAACTAGGCCAACCATTTTTAAAATGAGATTTGTAGTTAGGCCATGACAACTGTTGCATTCCTGATCAAGGCCTGTCAAGCGAAAGTTTGGGCACATTCAGAGTCTTTTCAAACTCATTGGGTTCCATCTCTAAATCCAAATATGGGCTTTTCAGCATTGAGATCTAGTCACTGCTAAAGGAATGCCTCGTGGAAAGATAAATGAGCTTATAGGGTTTAGGATTAGACAGCAAATAACTGGAACTAAATTGTATTTTGTTGAATTTCAAAATGGCTCAGAAACAGTTAGACCATGTTTTCCTCAAAATTAAAATCAGTAAAAAAGATTAAGTAAAATAAAATCCTCCTGGGCAAAAAAAAAAAAAAAAAAGTAAACTGAGATTTGCTAAAACCAGACTTCTTCCAATTCTTCCATCCTTGGTTGACAAAGGCATAAACTTGGGAGTGCTGGCAGGTTATAAGCCTTTAAGATTATTATAAAAATCAGAGTTCCAAGTTTTAGAAATGTTTAAAAAAGAGGCTTTTTTCTTGACATTTCTAATTTCTGTTAAGTATTGAAATATACCACCCATATAATAATTATAGGTCATAGAATTTCAGAGCTGGAAGGAGCGCTGGAGACAGTTTAGTGTAGTCTGTGCATTTCTGCAGAGGTGAAAACCAAGACTCGGGAGGCAAAGGAAATTGCTCAAAGCTAAGTGTAAGCCTGGGGTGGAGCTGGGAACTGAGGTTTTTTAATCTTATGGAAATGACCAGTATTGGACAGGTCTAGCCTCACTTTCTTATTAATGGAGCTCTGTAAAGTCCCTGGAATTACAATGTAAAAAAAATATGAGATTTTGATGGTCAGACAAGACAATCATTATGATCACAGTCTTGCTTTTTTCCTCTGAGATGTGACTGTTCAGAGGTACTGGGCATGGAGAATGTCTGTTAAAAATGGAGTGTAAAAATTTAGGGAACTGGAGCCGGGCAGAAGCAGTGTGTGGCATACACAGCTTGCGGTCGGGGACCCATCCCTTCACTCTGATATGCCTTCACCTGCGCCAACTGTATTCATGGTTGGGCTTTGAAGCCCACACTCCCTCCCCACCCCCCATCCCTGTTACTCATGGGAGGCAGCCCACAGCTCAAAGCAGAGGTGGCCAAATGAGTGCAATATCTCTGTGAACATCTTCTTTCCTGAGAAGGGTGTGTCCTTTCAGGACCCCGGGTGGGGTATAGATATAGATGAGACTTTAAAAGGTACCAAGTGATGTGGAATTTTGGCAGGGAAGAGTCAGGAAGGGTTGTCTTAGTGGTGATGGTTTGACTCAGCCCTTTGAAAATACTTAGGAGTTACCTAATTGCAACCAAAGTTTTTGTTTTTTCACACTGTTTTAACTATTTGAGGTAAATAGTCATCTTTCTTCTCCCACCCCCAATACACACAGCTTACAAATATATTTCCTGAGACTGTGTACTCTCCCCAGTTTTTACAACCTAAGAAGAAGTTTAGCTAGTTGGTAGTTGGAAGACAGATCTGAAGGGAGTAAGTAGTGTTAGTAATCAGTAGGCCACATCCCCTTCCAGAATGTTCCAGCTACTTTTGAACCTAGGCCTGGGAAAAAATATATTTAAGTTTCCCTTGGAGACACTGTTAAATTATATTTTATTAATTAGTGTCCACTTAAATTTGAATCCATACCCAGGGAAACTACTTTTGCTCTTAAGTTTCACCCATGCATGATTATACTAATAAAACAATATTTTAATATGTAAGATGTTTACTGTAAAAAACACATTTATTGATATATATATATATATACACACACTTTCCAAAGTACTTCATTAATCAATTTTTTATAACAACATGGAGCTCCATCATTTTCATAATATTCTGAAATGATGATGCAAACATTCATATTCAAAAGTATGTACCAACTACTGATAATATCATTAAGACTGAATTCACTTGCCTTAAGTGAAAAGCCACAAAAGAAGTTTCTATTTTCAGTGTAGTTTATCTGTCTGACGTTTTCCGCTTTGTGTTCAAAAGAGAGTGGCCAAGGCCATTTGGGTGTCCGTGTGTAGCTGGAGGATACAGATTCCACTTGTGGGATTGGTCAAGATCAGAGAACGTCTTCCTTTCCTGTGGCTTAGAAACTGAGTTGTTAATATAGTTATTCTGTCTGGCATTTAGATCATGAATTTTGCCCAGATCCACATCAAGGAGAAGAGGCCCTTTCTATGTTAGATTTGCAGAATGACTTCAGATGTTTTGACTGGAGAGCTGCAGAACAGAATGAAAACAGTACAAGCCATGATCTCCTTTGCTGCCTTCCAGAATGCACCGGGCTCTGTTCTTGTTAGTTTTCTATTAGTATTATAATAGCATGCTCCTTATACAGCATGATTTGGCTTTATTATTCCCTTTAAGATATTCTAATTATTTGTGTGTGTGTGCTCAGTCGCTCAGTCATTTCCACTCTTTGCAACCCCATGGACTATAGCCCCCAGGCTCCTTTGTCCATGGAATTTTTCAAGAAAACTAAGTGGGTTGCCATTTCCTCCTCCAGGGGGTCTTCCTGACCCAGGGATCGAACCCTTGTCTCCTGCATTAGCAGGTGAGTTCTTTACCACTGGCACCACCTGTTAATATTTAGCTGACTTTATATTTTGGGAGGGGCTTCCCTGGTGGCTCAGTGATAAAGAATCTACCTGCAATGCAAGAGCTATAGGAGATGCAGGTTCAATCCTTGGGGCAGGAAGATCTCTGGAGCAGGGCATGGCAACCCACTCCAGTATTCTTGACTGGAGAATCCCATGGACACAGGAAACTGGAGGGCTTCAGTCCATAAGGTTGCAAAGAGTTGGACACAACTGAAGCAACTTAGCATGAACGCATGAATATTTTGGGAGACCCAGTAATATCTCCTACCAGTATCTTCTATGTAAACCAGAAAGAAAGAGTTAATTGGAATGATATTTTTTTAAAAAAAGGGAAATTATTTCATATAAAAATTTTCATAGAAATGCATATACATCCTCACTGTGGAGAGCATCAGAAGTATCTTAGGACACTTGCTTTATGGAAGCACCATGGTACCCACACACCCTTTTGATAAGGGATACTATATAGCCTCTGAAAACTTGTAGTGTTGAGCTACCACAGCTCCCTTCACTGAACTACCCTGGAGAGAGCAATGTCAGGATTGTTGGGAGAAGGATATAGAATGAGATAGAGGATGATTTTTGCTCCTTACTGATTTCTCTCATCTCTTCTTGACTATACTGAAGTCCTATCCCTGAGGAGGTCAATGTTGCATGCCCAAATGCATCCAGGGAGTCACTTACCTCAGGGAATTTCTTTTCTAGAGCTAATTTTAGCTGTGTCCAGGGATACATTTGAAAGTCAATATTACTCAATTTTTTCAGATTGTGTGATGATGGCCAGGGAAGTGGCAAGTAGGGTAGAATGTATTTTTATCAACCAACACCACTGACTGGGAGAGCTAGTAAGAGCACTTCTTCAGATTTTCTACTTTTACTTGAAGTTAAAAGTTTACTTTTCCAAGCTAAAGATTATCATAATTATTTACAGAATGGCATCTCCAAAGAATTGGTCATAATGGCCCAGGGCATTCCCTTAAAACTACCCTTTCTTCTTTGTGCATACTCAGGAGATGGGCAGGGCTAACAGTCATCTTCCCTCATCTTCCCTCATCTCGTGGCTCCCCTATTTTTTTTTTTTTTTTGGTGAGTGATCTTTCTACTGTTCTTTACCAATAATGCTTGTGTGAACATTATTGGAGTGTATTCATATGTGACTGGTCTGTTTAGGCCTCACCTTGTCAGTTGGGAGCAGCCTATCCTCTGAAGGAGGTGATCATCTGAGTTTCAGTCCCGAGGAGGGCCTCATACGAGACACCAGAACACTGGGTAACATCATATCTCTCCTGTATTTTCTCTCTGGGGTTTCCTCTCTTAGTTGCTGAAATGTTTTGAAATGTGCTCTCGGATGGTGAGTACCAAGATGGTGCTCACCACGAGGTCGCAGATGCAGGGCTAAGATGGGATAGGTCCTGAACTCAAGACAACAGGCTCTATTTTACAAACTGGATAGATGATCTGGTTTCGTGTTTCTATCTCAACCTCTTTCCCTTAGTTGTTTAAAACCCTCAGTATTTTCTTCAATGTCCTGGACTGGTCTAAGCTGGACATTAAGGGGATAATTTGGGTAATACCTAATCTGGAGTGTTAAAATGGGTGATGGTCCCCTAGATTGGGGTTGTGGTGGCAGCAGGAATTAGGGAGAAATACCCAAGATGGAAAGCTAGAGAAGGGATGAATGTAAGAGTCAGTGTTGGGGCCCTGAGACTGCTCCCTGCTGGAGAGAATTTTCCCCTCAGGGTCCATGTTAGACCATCTGACCAGTATCTTCTCAGGAAGTGTGGGGGCCAGGGGGGAGGGGGCGTGGCGGGGGGCTTCCTAATAGCCCTTTAATACTTTGTTTCTAGAATGCTTTGTTGTTGTTGCTATGGCTCTTGTTGATTTATTTACTTGTCTCAAAGATAAAAAGATGCCCAGGTAGAGTTGAACAACAATTGTTGTCTCAACTGCAGAAAGGCCAGAGGCACTTGATTGAATTAAATATCTGTATTTAATCTCTAGAGAGAAAGCGAACACTTGGCTTTATATGTTCATCATAAGCAAGGATTTTTCTTAAAGACAAAAATAAGGAAACAGGTATTTGGAGACTAGGCATTTCACATATCTATCAAATGTTATCTGAAATAATGAAGTTACAGGACAGATGAATAGATAACTGAGCTTTTTCTCAACATCTACAAATATGACATCCCCCTGCCCAACCCAGCAGAAGGTGAAAAGTTACCAGTGATGGTTAATGCTTAGGTGGACAGAAATGATTTGCCAACATGCCTCCTTTGCCTGTGGTTTGAACTGAGTTTACCACTTACATCACCCTAAAATAGTTCACCTGTACAGCACCTCCTATAGGAGACCTATGTGTGGGTGCTGCATGAAACCATGACCCATGGAGGTTTCCTTCTTGGAAATCTGATCATTTATTTTTCCTAACTTTTGAATCAAATGAGTAAAGCATGCTCAATACTGGAGTTATGGGCTTTTGGGGGTACCTTAAATATAGTAACGCTTTCTAGGCATAACAAAACTACGATTCATAGTTTTGGGGCTGACTAGGTCTCAAGTACTCTTAACTGACCAGAAAAAAAAAAAAAGGGAATCCATTTTACTAATCCAGGTATTTAAATTTATTGGCTTCTTTCTCTTTAAGTTATTTTTTTCTATTTAATTTCCTATAGCTTCAGTAAGAAATTATATTTGATGTTTTCACAAGTCTAAAAACTCTAAGGTGACAGGACCACTTGGGCCTCACTCACCATCATAGTCTTGGAGTCCTTGCACCTGGCACAGAGCTTTACAGATAATAAGTCCTCAGTAGACATTTAATGAATGAGTGAATACACTCAGCCTCCATGCCTATAATAGCTTCAGTTCAAATACCCCTTCTTTGTAGATCTTCCCTTGACACCCTAATGTAAGATAAACAAACAGTGGTTATTCTCTTTCATAGAAACCAGATATTTGCCCTCTAAAGTACTTCTGTGTTGGTTTATTTGTAGTTTATTTAATGTGTGTCTCAGTCATTTGACAGAAAGTTCTATGAGGATGAAGCTATTTTGTTCCACATTGTAGCACCATACCTGGCACAGAGTGGTACTTAATAAACACTGGATGTGTGCATGCACGCTCAGTTGCTCGGTCCTGTCTGACTCTGCAACCCCATGACTGTAGCCCACCAGGCTCCACTGTCCATGGGATTTCCTAGGCAAGAATACTGGAGTGGGTTGCCATTTCCTTCTCTAAGGGATCTTTCCGACCCAGGGATCAAACCCACATCTTCTGCATCTCCTGAATTGGCAGGCGGATTCTTTACCACTGAGTCACCTAGGAAGTCAAAACAGTAGAAGCCTGGATGGATAAGTGAATGCTATATACCTACATGCACGTCTGCAGTGACAGTTCTGTGCTGGCCCTCTTTTACCCTTGAGCAGTAAAGAACAATTAAGAAAGCCACTGAGAATGGCCATCAGCACCTCTTATCTCAGCAAATGGTTAGAGATGGGGTGACCAAAAACTGTTGGGTTTATAATATAGTAAACTTTAACTCCCGGAGAAGGCAATGGCATCCCACTCCAGTACTCCTGCCTGGAAAATCCCATGGACGGAGGAGCCTGGAAGGCTGCAGTCCATGGGGTCGCTGAGGGTCAGACATGACTGAGCGACTTCACTTTCACTTTTTACTTTCATGCATTGGAGAAGGAAATGGCAACCCACTCCAGTGTTCTTGCCTGGAGAATCCCAGGGACGGGGGAGCCTGGTGAGGTGCTGTCTATGGGGTTGCACAGAGTCGGACATGACTGAAGTGACTTAGCAGCAGTAGCAGTAGCAAACTTTAACTCCAGGTTTATCAGGTTCAGGATAGAGAATTTCTCTATTTCAATATGTCATAATTGGCCTGAGACAGGCCCCAGGTGCAATTCTGGTTCTAGTAATAAACTGTGTGATCTTGGGCAAGTTGAGCAACCTTTCTGAACCTCTTTTTCTAATATGTAAATTTGGAACACAAATAGCACTTACTATTTAGAAGGTTAAACAAGATAATGTACGTAGAGTATATAGTTGAGTGCCTGGCACAGAATAAGGAATAAGTACTCAGTAAAAGTTATTATTAAATTAATAATAACATTTGAAGTCCATCAGTGGGCTAGCAGTGTCCCAGAACTCAATTAGGTTGTAATTAATTGTATTAAACAATGTCTTGTGTTCAGCTTCAGTGAAAGGAATTAATGCTTTGCTTTTAATGGCTATAAAATTCTACTTAGCTAAATAATGGAATCAGATGAATTCCCTACAGTCAAATCTGGATTTAGTAAGATCTGGAAGGTTACAAGGCACACTGTGACTGCAGATGAAAACATCTCTGCACCCCCAATATTACAGTTATTTAATAGTATGCTGAACGATCTTTTAAATTTTCTTTGATAAAAAGAAAAATCCAACCACAACAAAAAAGAAATCAATGTCTATAGCCTCACAAAAGTATGGTATAAACAATATCCCATGGTAAAAATAATTATATAAATGTCATTTTTAATATATTGTCAAAAGTATATTGAAAATATAATTTTTCCTTATTAGAAAATAATCTTTGAATATAAATGTTTTAAAATGTTTCATCTTATTGACATGACATAATTATATATATAATTATAATTATATATATATGGCAATTTAGATAATTTCCAGTGACAGGTAAGACCTAAATTACAGGAACCAGAAACCTAATTATTTCAAATTGAATAATCTCGTTAACTAGTCACTCATTTCAAGGAAACAAAGGCAATGGCTTTAAAATTTTTTCTTATATTAATAATTCTGTTATAATTTCCATTAAATGATATCAGAGTTCTTCTATATCACAAAGACTGCAAAGGCTGGGCATTTTTTTTTATCAAATGCAAAAAATGCACACGCTTTGCTTAATCCCTGTGGGTTTATGTGGGGATCTGTGAAGATTCTTACACTACAACAGTCAGCCTACAATTTTCTCATCACTCTTCAATTTGGACCAAAAAAAAAAAAATACAATTCAGAAAAAAATTCTCAATTTCATGCCTTATGGTAGATGTGGGTGGTATATTATAGAGTAGTTTTTCTCCATGTTATTCATGCCCTCAAATATTTGACAGGATAAAGACTTTAGCAAGTCACCAATTTCTTGCGTTTGTCATCTCTCTCTTATTTTAGGGGCTGGAAGGGTGTGTGTTTAAGAGAAGAGGGTTTGGGCATTAGAATTCCAGCTCACAGGTTCTGAGGCATGTAGGCAAAACCACCATACCACGATTTTCCTTTCTGGCTATGGAGCATCAAGTAAGAATGCTGTCCTCAGGGACGGCAGAGGGGAGTGACACCACACGCTGCCTTCATTGTTACTATTTTTCTGCTGTGCACACCCCATCTTTTTGTAAAGGTTAAAATCTTAAGATATGGGCGAGAGTGATAGTAAAACATTTCATTTTTAGATGAGGAATATCTCCTTTCTTGAATTTGATTGTATTTTCATTCTATTCAAGACAATGTCTAACAAATACTAACCCTTGAAAAGTATATATTAATATGCTTTCTGAAATTTTTTAATATTGGGTGAGTTTGTGTTTGCACATCTCTTTTGCATGATCAGTCTCTCAGCCTTGCTCTATTTCACACACACACACACACACACACACACACAGAGATAATTTCCCCATTGGCATACCCATCTGAAAACAAAACAAAAAGAACAGCATAATGGTTTTAGATAATTCATCAGGTCCCCTCAGTTCATCCCAGCAAACTCATGGAAAGAGTTGTCTATATTTTGAGTCTCCATTTCTTCATCACTCTTTACTTACCCAACTTATTTCATTCTGGCTTTCGCCCCCATCATTCCATTATATCAGCCCTTATCAAGGTCACCAATAACCTGTACAATAAACTCTGTCTGAAAAAAGCCATTTTCCAGCTTCCATTTTCATCTTCCTATGTCTGTCAGTAGCAGCTGACCTTGCTAACCACACTCTTCTTTTTAAACACATCCTCCTTGAAACATCCTTCTCTGGCTTCTGTGACACCTTTCACCTGTGTCACAGAAGAGGAGATTTCCAGGGAAGGCCCTATCACATCTCTATTGTTGGTTTCTCCTTTTCTACCAGACATGTAGGAGGGCCCAGGGCTCTGGTTACAGCCAGCTCCTCTAGCTGCCCTGTCTCCCAGTTCCATGGTGTTAATACAGCCATAAACAAACACATATCAAATGTGTATCTCCGGTCCAGCTGGAGAAGGTAATGGCACCCCACTCCAGTTCTCTTGCCTGGAAAATCCCATGGATGGAGGAGCCTGGTAGACTGCAGTCCATGGGGTCACTAAGAGTCGGACACGACTGAGCGACTTTCCTTTCACTTTTCACTTTCATGCATTGGAGAAGGAAATGGAAACTCACTCCAGTGTTCTTGCCTGGAGAATCCCAGGGATGGGGAAGCCTTGTAGGCTGCCGTCTATGGGGTCACATAGAGTTGGACACGACTGAAATGACTTAGCAGCAGCAGCAGCCAGTCCAGCTCTTGATTATTTATCCACCTTCCTACTCAACATCTCCACTTGGATGTCTAAGAAGTACAAAGAATAAGGTGACATAAGGACCAAGTGACATTCCCATCTCTATAGATAAGAGAGAACTTGGTTAACTTTTCTCAAAGAGAAGAAACTCAAGTGAATTCTTGAGACACAGCTATTGTACTGTATTCTCAAATGTAGGACAAATATCAGGTCCAAGAACACTTCAAATTGTTGTGAATGTATGTGTGTTTATGCTGGAATACCTCTCTGCTACTTGATCATCTCACATGCGCCTGACACCCCTGAAAGTCTTGTCCTAAAACTGAAAACTCTTTCCTGAAACAGTCCTCTCCACTCTCCCCTGTTTTTCCTCCATCTCCCCTTAACTTCAGCTGTTAAGTTTCATGTATTTCTCAGACTATTATTTGATGGTTCAACTCTTCAAACTCTATGTGCCTAAAGTAACCATTAATCCCACTCTTCCAATCATCTCAGTATCAGACCTCTCAACATAATTTCCCCTCACTCTTATTCATGAGACAAAAATAGTGAATACTGATTCCATCCTAAAGGACTCCTCTCAAATGATCTGGTTTTATATCAGTCAGGAATTTTAAACACATGTGAGAATAAAATGTTAGACTTACAGAGAAAGATCTAATTCTTTATTCCTTTTCTTATATCCAGTGATTGTTTCTGTCATCACAATTATTTTAAAAGCATCTGGGATTTAATGCTTTAAAGGAACTCAGTCTGCCAGATTCAGACTTAGTATTCCAAATGGTATTTATTCAGTGTTCCACATTCTCCTCCTCATCTCATGACCACCCAAAAAGAATACTCAGTCTGTAAAATGGTAGGGAGTATCCTTTCAACTCTTCTCATATTGCAGCCTTGTTCATAGAAAAAATTTCCATCTCTTCTCTCACAAATTCATAACTCAGTTTTTCTTAGTGGAACAGAAATGCCTAATTTCTTACTTACTGGTAAGAGCCTAATATTCATGGAGTCACCTTTTACTACTAGGTGGGGTCACTGTGCTCTCAGTTGCCTCACGTCCTGCTTGCCCTTGGGGGTAGTGGCTCTCTAGTTGGCCACACGCTTAAGCAGCAACATGACCATATTTTCAGACTACTGTCCCCATTTTCTGAAGGGCTATGGGCCCAGCCATTTCCAATTCAAGGAAGGAGAACATAAGATGCTCCAAGTCGGCCTCAGGCCTAAGCTCTATTCTTGGATACAAGCTTACCAGGAACCCTACTTTTAGGGAGTTATCTATACTTGGCCAAGTTAATAAAGCATTGCTTCCTGTTTCATGTGGTTATCAACCACTGGGCATCTATCCTGCCAGTAAGAGTCCCTGGGAGGAAAGGGGTGAAAGGCTCCAAACTCCTAACATAATAACCGAAGCTCGAAACCGAAAGCAGCATTTCAGTTGTATCAGTTTACTGTTACAGCCATACCAATTACCACAAATTTACCTCTTGTTGTCTTATGGTTCTGTAGGTGCCTGTTTCAGCTGATACTCTACTTAGGACCTCGCAGAGCTGAAATCAATGTACAGGCAGAGTTGCCTTCCTTTGGGGAGGCTGTCCACATGAATCCACTTCCAAACTCATTCAGGTTGTTGGCAGAATTTAATTCCATGAAGTGGTAGGGCTGACATCCCTATTCCCTTGTTGGCTAACATTTGGCTGTTGTTCTCAGCCCCTAGAGCCCACCTCTATTTCATATCTCAGGCTCCCTTCTTCTGTCTTCAAAACAACAGTAGCAGATAGAAACCTTCTCATACTTTGAAGCTATCTAACCTCCCTTTTGCCTCACATATTCTCTGCTTCATCCTTCTGCCTTCCTTTTCTCTTAAGAGTGCAGGTGATTAAACTGGATGCACTAGAATGATCCAGGATAATCATCCCACTTTAAGATCAGGTGATTAGTAATCTTAATTCCATCTGCAAAATCCATTCACAGAAGTATCTAGGTTAGTGTTTGGTTGAATAACCGAGGGGGTAGGATATCTTTAGAATTATCCCTGCCACATAGTGCATCTATGTTTCAATTACAACTCGCAGTACCTTTCGCACCCTCAGGTCTGGCTAAATTTTTACTTTTGCCCCAATCTCTAGGTATTAAATTTTGTGCAGTAAAGTTCCTCTGCCCCAAAATCAGCCCCTGACTGTATATCATTGGGCAAGTCCTAAACCTCTCTCAGTCTTTCCTTGTATATAATAGAGATTTCCTATTTTACAGTATTATTCCAAGTTAAATAAAAATGTATTGAATAAATTAAAAAAACTGTCAAATGAAGTATAAAAGTTCAGTGTATTACCTTATGTTCTAAAGATATTTTAAAAGTAGAGTGGAAAATTTTAAAAAAGTGATAGAAGAAAGCGAAGAACAATAACTTAGTGTTAATCTAAACTAGTATTTTTTTTTTGTTTTGATATGCTGATTTCTAAACTTAATCGGAACTGAAATCAGAAAATGTGAGCTAGAGTTCACTCCTTAGCTGGATGACCTTGCTTTCATCATTAATTTCTCTAGGTCTTTTTTATCCCCTCATCTATGAAATTAATATGTTTAACAAAAGGACCTCCAATGTCCCATTCAAGTCTGAAATTCTATGCATTTACTTTATGCACTTTCTTCAAGGTGTACTAAAAATCAGAGCTGTGAGAAGCAATCTATTTATAGTCAGCTCTTCATAAGATGACTGTAAAAAGGCCTGAGACAAGTTCATAATATTGGGACTAGAAATCTCATCTAGGATAACTTGAAATACGTCTCTAAATCCCACCAGGTCTTTCTGTCCTTTATCATTATAATCAAGCTTTACTTTAGCACCTGATTCCAAAATATTCAGCTAATGAACAGTTTTGGTTTAACAATTCATATTATTTAACTGACTAGATATTATTATGTTTTAGAAGGATATTAAACATGTAGCACCAATTAAAAAAGTCGTCCTTGAATTCTGATTCTAAAAAAGAAATCAAGCAGGAACATAAACTCTAATTCATCATTTGTAATTCAAAATTTCTGCATTAAGTAATAGCTCAAATGATAAAATTTGCCTTTTCACTCCCTATGAATTCTGTATTTGTTTCAAACAAACTGTAAAGATTAAGCTACATGTCTTCAGTTATTGTCTTGAGTCACTAATGCATGCATTCAATTTGCTGAGTGTTTTCCTATTCTGTGTCTCAATCTGGGATAAAAACTATCTGTATAAATTTAGTTTTGAACTTTAAAAGAGCAGCGTGTTCCTCAAACTCCCTTTTGTTGGGTTTTCAAACAATAGGACTCTTGTCTCCATTACAGTGCTGGTGCAGAACTAGCAGAGAATAGGATTGTGAATTTTCAAGTCCCTTTGCATCTGAGAGTCATCTCGAAGAGCCCTGTTCCTACAGGAGCTGGTCTAGAAGCAGGGAAATGACAGTGTGGGCAGAGTGGAGCACAAGTCCTTGTCGTATTTGGGTTAGTGCTTCTTAAGGGGGTAAAAATGGATGATTTGGACCACACCGTGGTGGTCAACCAGCCTTCATTTAAAGAAGAAAATAATTTTCTTTGCATGGTAATCTTCTAGGTTGTTGGTGCTGGCTGAGATTGAAATCTCAGGAGATGAATGTTGCATGCAGTGTGTGAAGCTATAATGGGTTGCACGTGTGTGATGGTTTCAGCCCCAGGGATCAGGAGCAGTATTGCAGTGGAAATATTAGGCTAAGCAAGGCAGGGACACTGATGGGATCACATGCTCCACTTGCAGTTTCTTATCCAGAAGATGGCAGTTTTACTGGGAGATTAGACATAGCCAAGACAGAGAAAGAATAGAGAAAAGACGTCAAGAGAGCAGCTGGGACTGTAAAAAAGAGGAAGAGAAATAAAGTAGCAAGAAAATAACCGTACTTGAATTTGTTCTTGTAGTTGCAAGAAAAAAAAAAAAAAGAGAGAGATAGAGGCAAAACATAGGATAAGGACTGGACATGAATTTGAGCAAACTCCGGGAGATAGTGGAAGACAGAGAAGCCGGGCATGTTACAGTCCTTAGGGTTGCAAACAGTCAAATATGACTTAGTGACTGAACAATGACAACAATAAAAGGATAAGGAATTTGTTGTTTCAGTGATTATTCATTCAACAAATTGAACACCAGATTTGTGCTCAGCACCATGCTAGTGTTGAAGATACAAGAGTAGACAGACACTCCTTGCCCTTGAGGAGCTTATACGTAGTCTGCTGGGAAGGTCAGTCTCAGAAGTGCATTCAGGCACTCTCTCTATGCCTAGCCTTGCTTGGAGAGAAACTCAGTTGACCAGGTGAGTCCTCTGGTCCTCAAAGAAAGTATTCTTGTGAGTAATGGGCACTCCTCCCCTGTGCATAGGGCACTCCCATTAGGCCTGCCTTACCAGAGTCTTCAACTGCAGACAAGCTACAGTTTGAGGAAACAGTTTTCAATTTTCACAGTTTGGAAGACTATTGGCTAACCACAGTTCGTGGCTATGTCTACTAGCAGACTTGGTTATGTCAGGGAAAGGGAAATTATAGGGTGACATACACATCATCCTGGGCTTCCCTGATAGCTCAGTTGGTAAAGAATTTGCTTGCAATATAGGAGACCTTCGTTAGATTCCTGGCTTGGGAAGATCTGTTGGAGAAGAGATAAGCTACTCACTCCAGTACATTTGGACTTCCCTTGTGGCTCAGCTGGTAAAGAATCCATCTGCAATGTGGGAAACCTATGTTCATTCCCTGAGTTGGAAAGATCCCCTGGAGAAGGGAAGAGCTACCCACTCAGCATTTTGGCTTGGAGAATTCCATGGACTGCACAGTCCATGGGGTCACAAAGAGTTGGACACAACTGAGCAACTTTCACTTTCATACATCATCCTTAAAAGGAATTGGAATAGTTTTGTAGACTAATCAAAGTATCTAGTCTCTGATACAAGGATGATTGAGCACTGCTGCTGCTGCTGCTGCTAAGTCGCTTCAGTCGTGTCCGACTCTGTGCGACCCCATAGACGGCAGCCCACTAGGCTCTGCCATCCCTGGGATTCTCCAGGAAAGAACACTGGAGTGGGTTGCCATTTCCTTCTTCAATGCATGAAAGTGAAAAGTGAAAGTGAAGTCGCTCAGTCATGTCCGACTCTTAGCGATTTAAGAGTCATGGACTGCAGCGTACCAGGCTCCTCTGTCCATGGGATTTTCCAGGCAAGAGTACTGGAGTGGGTTGCCATTGCCTTCTCTGATGATTGAGCACAAAGCAGGACAAAATTGGGAAGTAAGCTTTGGTGATCAGCTCCTGGTGCTATTCTCCAAACACAACCCTTCAACCATCTTGATTGAGTGCCATGTGGTTAGTTGTCCTGAATCAGACAACCTTTCCACAACTCCAGCCTTATTTGTCCTATTTCTCAGTTTTAGATCTTGCTAGGCAATAGGAAGCATCAATAAATTTATTCATCCTGCCCTGTCACTAGCAGACCCCTGGCTTAGAGTGAGATCTCCCTTTACCAGGTGACATAGATCTGTCTGTGGGCTAAGTGAGCTAGCCATGCTGACTTCAGATTCTCAGTCAGGACCAGGGAAAGGGTATGGGCTTTAGGTTCCACTCAATTCTTGGCTTATTCTAAAAATTCATAAATCTACAGGGGAAGGTTCTGACGTGTTCAATGAGAGAAAAGGCAGAGGCATCTGAGGCCAGTTCTGAAAGCTTCTCATTCTCTACTCATGAAAAATCACTACTTAAATCTTTTGAATAGAGATTCTAACAGTTTGGAAGGAAATTCTGACTTGAAATGTGTTTTTCATTCTAAAACTGGGAAAGCATACTTCATCTGTAATCATTTTTTTGTCAGATCCCCTCCGCATCAAAAAGTGTGGCTTTTTTGACCAATCCCTGGATGAAAAGTGCTTTGAGTTTGAGGCCCATCCCCCATTCCTTTTCTTTCACCATTTTGCCTAAAGTCTCCCCAAGAATCATTAAAAGGGGCAAAACATCTGCTCCTCCTTCACTGGACTTCCAGTGATGGACCCAGAGGAGGGTGGCTGAAAGAATCCCAAGGTCATTTATCTTTCTCTATTCACTGCTTGTTTAGGAAATAAACTTTTGCTTTTTTATTGAGGTTTTTTTTTTTTTTTTTTTGGTCTTTTTCTCAAATGAAAAGACAGGAAATGGACATTTGAAATACTACTCAGGGCTTATGTTTACAAATAATTTCAATATTTATCTACATGTATATGTTTAATTTATTTAGAGATTATTTTAACCACCACTTATGGGGTGTTTTATCATTTCCAAGGTATTTCATACACACATTCTCAATTGACCCTTAGATTAGCTCTATAGGAGCAGCTCCGTTATTATCCCTTTTCTTCTTTCCAGAAGAAAGAAAATGTTCACAGAAAGAAAATGTTGCCTGGACTGTGCCAATCACTCAGAAATATTTTATACACGTTTATTCAAATGTGTGTTCTTTCATATAACTCTTACAACAGCACTGTAAAGCCCTATTTGTATATGTATGTTTCTATAACCTGAGTGACCCAGCAGGGAAACAGGACCCAAAGCCCTATACTTTGGTTTATTGGACCTCAGATTCCAGTGCTCTTGCTCTTCCCCCGACCTTCCCCACTGAGGGCCCTTCTGGTCTTGTTTGTTCTGGCCCTTGTGATTATTTCCTCTCCAAGCACCACTAACCTCTGTCTGCAGAAACAGCTGGCTTCATTCCCAGTCATGGTCATAGAGCATCTGCTTGGGAGCCACTTTCAGCCAGTATGGCAGGTTCCCCCACTTAATAAGGAGCTGGGAGGATTCTCCCCCTACAGCACCACCACCCTGGCCCCCGCCTCCCAGGCCTGACATGGAAGGATGCTGGTTGATGCCTCTCTTACCAAAGGCAGACATTTTGCTGCTTTTACTGATACACAATTATTGCTCACTGCTGCCCCATCACCTCAATCACATTTTTCTAGTCATTTCACTCTGCCCCCACACCCAGGAACCATAAGCCTGGGAACTTAGGATTTTAGAGTTCCTTCTTTATGTCATTCTGCCTGCTTCATTCTACTCAGTAAAATGTAGATATTGTACCTTCACCACCACACATGTCTCTTTCCTCACTCCCCTCCCACTTTTTTTTTTAAACCTAGAAGTGTTGACTCCAGTCAGGGTAGAAAGCAAGGGATGTTAAGGGGGAAAAAAATCAATGCAAGCCTCTGGCTATCAGTTAAACAAAACAGAATCAACTTCTGTGGACATCTGCTATTCTCAGGCTAAATTATGGTGTTGAAAGACTTGAAATTGAAGAAAGTACATTACAAAAATCTGTTTTATAAGTGGCACCTTTGTGATTCCAAAATTTATAAAACATATTCTCTCATTTTTTTTGTCTCATCCTCTAGGAATAGTGTATAAGCTATTATAAGTTATAAACTAGGAATAGTGTATAAGCTAACTAAAAAATTCATATAAAGCCCATCTGTATTAAAATGCAGTAGCCCATTTCAAAGCTATCACAAGTAAAGCCATTTCACAGTAATTTAAACCATTTTTAAACAAGCTCTTGTAAATGTCAGTTCTAGCCTTCACTGAACATTTCAACATGGTGCCCAGAGGGTGCTTTTCCAAACCTGACAACCATTTCCTATTTTTCAGGAACAAAGGGAGGGGTTTTAAAGAAAGCAAGGTCTCTCCCTTTCAGATGTAGAAATAATAATGAAAATGACTGTACAGTCCAAAGGGCTGGCTGGGAGACACATCCAAGAAGAGACAGTGTGGACCTAATAGGTCATGACAGCTTAGATATAGAAGTTATCTCCCCTCAGTAGAGGTGGCCTCATTACCCACTTCTGGTTTAGTTCTGCTGCAGCAGCCATGAGTGATGAGGCCACCCTTATCTCACAGAGACGAAGACTGTATTCTCCAACACTGTGACACATTCTTTCTGTGTAACCACTTACAGCATGGATTTCATTTCCCAGCTACACACGTGCATCACACACACACACACATATATGCACACAGCAGGAGAAGAAAAAACTGCCTGTCTGTAAGTGACGTTCAAAGATGAATGTGGCTCTACTGACAGATTAAAAGAGAACTCTTCCCCCCAACACTCTAGGCACTTGAACGACTTTCAAGAAAACCAGCTTCCCTTTCTCTATTAAATTGATTTTCATACCACTTTAGCTCCCTATGCCAAAACAGTTTAGAAATGGCGGCAGTACATATTGAAAACCAAAAAGTGCCACCCCTTGTCTGTGAAGGGGAAAGCAAGCATATTCCTTGTCTAGAAAGTCCCAGTGACTGGGTCGTCTCTGTCCCATGAGCCACCAGTGTCACAAAACTGACAAAATGCACATTCTCAGGTCAGTTCTTTTCTAAAGCAGGGCTCCTTGTGGGAGGCCCTGGTGACATGAAGAGTGTGTTAAGGCTTAGCCCTGCTTAAATCAACCGATCATTCTATATTGTGCTTTCTCTTTTTTTGGTTTTAAATTATTTATTAAAAGACACAATGCCTGTTAGGGCAACCTCATCAGGATGGAGAACATGGATTCAGTGACTTGTGCATAAAATCTGCAACTCAAATGAAAACTGTGGGGAAACTTCAAACACTGACAGAAGAGAAGGAACTCAGAAGTGAGGTGTTCTCCTTTCAGATTTTAGTTCAGAAGACAAGAAGCCTTGTAAATATTTTGGTTATATTCTCCAAATGTTTTTTTTTTTTTTCCTCCCTTTAAAAGGTAAAATGCTTTTAGAAATCCCCTACTTGGCTTTCCTCATAAAAACACAGGGAACCCTGCTTAGGGTTAGTTTTGTCCCTCCTTTCAGAGGTGCATATGAGTTGGTTGGGTGGTAAAGAAGGGCTAGCTGGTCTCTTTTTCTTTGCTTTGATGGATTCCTCTCCTCATAAAACATAGCCCAGCTCATAATTATAATGCAAAACAGCATCCCCACAGCCTGCTTGGTGCATTTCAAATCTGAAGTTCCTTGAAGTTCTAAGGATTTTAAAATATTGATATTCATTAATTGTGTGGCTTTTTGTGACATAAATGCACATTACATACTTTTATGTGCTGGAAACAGCTAAAAATGCCATGTCACAAATGTTTACATGGCTGTTATGGAAAACGGTATCATGCTAATATATGTCTGCTTCTTAAATTCTGTTAGCAGTTGTAAGACAGTCAGATACCACCCGTGGGATCTTGTGCCCTCATGAAACACAATTACAATGAGAATATCTCATTATCTCATTGGCTTTAGCTTACTGCTCTGTTACCATGGTTTCAAATACACAGAGGAGTCTGAAACTAAGAGTGCTGCTAACAAAGAACATATCCTTGTACAATGACATCAGATCATGTTAGACAGAATAGACTTAATTAAATACCCCCTGATGGAGGCCAAAATACAGAAGTTGGGTCTACTTTTTAAAAGGGAAGCCAGCCATTTAAAAGCATTCTACTTAATTTACTTGGGGATTTCGTATTCCTTTCTGACAGCAACTACAATAATAAAAACAAACCGAACTCAGATCCCATTTAATATTCACTGCTGGTGATGAGAAGTTAAGGAAATGGGGAAGAAAAAGACAACTGTCAGAAGAGAATGATGTCAAATGTGGTTTTCTTGGCTACTGAGCCAACAACCCCTCAGACTAAGCAACTGGCATAGTTCTGAGGGTGCAGACTACTGGACACCCTGCTTGTGACATGTCCACTGCAATTCAAAGCAGAGTTCCAGCCTTCTCAAGAGAGTTCTGGTCCTGCCAGACACTTATTCACGCTCTTTTCTGACATGAGTGTCTAACTTCACAGAACTAGAACTGTATTATTTTTCATGATGGGAAACAAGTTGATTTTATTAGAAGAGAAATCACAGCTTGGGCCTCTTGGACTTCTGACTGTTGTGTAGCTTGCCATGATTAGATAAATTTCCAGCTCTTGTCTTACTCTGCACTGAAGTAAGTGCCTCATGACTTCATCCAGTATGGATTTGTTTAAGCAAACCTTTAAAATATAGTCCAGTACAAGAAATCATTTAGGCCTCAGAGTTACCCGTGTGTTTATTTTCTCCCAAAGATCTAAAACAGTAGCTTCATTTTTCTATGTTGTAAAATTAATTTCCCTGTAATTGAAATCTCCCTTGTTAAGGTGAAGTTTATTCCTTCCCCACAAACCCCGCCCCAAACAGGAATCATACCAGTTTAAAAAAAAAAAAACAACAACAACATTAAATCACTTATAGGCCCTGGAGACTATTGGGTGACATAATGTGACAATAATGACATCCCTAGTGGTGTTAATTGATTTTGTCCTGGTTGAGGGTAATTTGACTTCTGCAGTGACTGGCGAATCATGGACTTACTGATTGGTCTTCCTAGGTAGTATTACCATTAATGAACAGAAAACACACTTTCCTCTTTAAAAGATACTGGTAATTATGGGGAAGGGAAGATGGAAAGCCATAGGTTCTTAATCGTTTAAGGAGACTTAATTCCAAGCTGTTTGCATTAAAAGGGGATATATGGCAAAGACTGTGAATTAGCAATTCAGAGTCTCACTCCATAAAATCCAGCTGCTTTTATGCTACCTTAGGAAGATCTGTGAAAGAGTCAAATGATTTGTAAAGTGCGCCTTAACAGAAAAAAATAGCAATTGGCAGCCGCATGTGCTGTGTGATTAAAAGTGATACATCATCTGTCAAGCTGGCTTACTTTATTGGTCTACATTCCTTTCTTTATGGCTTCTAATTGGTGTGATTTTTAAAATATTTTTAAAATGAAAAACACATCTTACTCTAAACTGTGTGGAATAAGATATTCAGATAATTTTGATTTTCAGAGGAGTTGGAGAGATTTGGAAGTCATTCATTTGAGAATCAAATAATTGAGGTTATGTAAATAGAAATGATGTTACCCATATTAGTTAAAGGCAATATTATTATCCACGTCACCAATTTGAAAACTTTGGAGGCATCTCAACTCATTTCTCACTCAGTTCAACTGCTTGTTAAGCCCCATCAATTCTATCAGACCTGCTAATGTTCTGCCTGCAGGTACCAGATCTACCAGAGCAGTTGTTTATGGCTGGTATTCATGATGATGGGCCAGCATCCATGTCTACAAGCTGTTAAATATTTTGTGTATCAACTTGCATCCTACCATTTAAATATCTTTGGAATCCTCCCCTTTGTATCTATTGATGTGTGACTGCCCTCAGTCAGATTTCTCTAACCTAGACTCTAAGAATTGGTTTTAATATTTTAGGGTGATTATCATCTGGTAATCCTTTTTTTTCTCTAGTAATAGACTTTCAATCGGACTGTTTAACTCCAATCTCCCCCTACACTAATTCACGCTCTATACACTAGTTTATATTTATATATTTATGCAAACTATTTTCTGTGTTTATGATTTAAATTGTAGTTATATAAGCTTTTCAAAAGTAGAAGTATAGAGTACATATAGCTGCTGCTGCTGCTAAGTCGCTTCAGTCGTGTCCGACTCTGTGCGACCCCATAGACGGCAGCCCACCAGGCTCCCCTGTCCCTGGGATTCTCCAGGCAAGAACACTGGAGTGGGCTGCCATTTCCTTCTCCAATGCATGAAAGTGAAAAGTGAAAGCAAAGTCGCTCAGTCGTGTCTGACCCTCAGCGACCCCATGGACCGCAGCCTTCCAGGCTCCTCCATCCATGGGATTTTCCAGGCAAGAGTACTGGAGTGGGGTGCCATAGAAAAGTGCACAAATCATAAGTCTACTGTATTGTCTGCAAATCATAAGTCTATTGTATTTAAAACTGTATTGTTTTAAAATAGGCTTCCCAGAAGCAGAACCCGAGATGGGAGTTTTCAATGTATATGGTTTATTGAGGGTGTACATTCAGATGAAACTTGTAAGAGAACAAGTGAAGCAGGAGAAGTGGCAGAAGAAGTTGTAAAGAGCTGGGAAGGCTCTGAGATTTTACATTATCTGCTAGCTAACAAACTAGCCTGTCTCGGTGTCATGGATGCCAGCAAACTCTCAGGTCAGAGATAAAGGTGATAAATTACTGACAGCAATAGTAGCAGCCAGAGTAGCAGCTGGTTCTCTGAGCCATAATTCCCATAAGATGATACAAATAGGATCAGGTAATGCTGCACAGGTAGTGGTTTGTCACAGGATAGGAGCCCAACTTTAGGGAAACTGAATCTTTTATAATGGGCAGTAACCTGTCTGACCCTGGAAGATGAGCGCCCCCAGGTCAGAAGGTGTCCAATATGCTACTAGGGAGGAGCAGAGGGCAATTACTAATAGCTCCAGTAAGAATGAAGTGGCTGAGCCAAAGCGGGAGCGACACAAGTTGTGGATGTGTCTGGTAGTGAAAGAAAAGTCCAAAGCTGTAAAGAACAATACTGCATAGAACCTAGACTGTGAGGTCCATGAATTAACGTAAATTGGACATGGTCAGGTAGGAGATGACAAAAGTGACCATCAGCATCTTAGGCATCAGTGAACTAAAAAGGACAGGAATGAGTGAATTTAATTCAGATGACCATTATATCTATTACTGTGGGCAAGAATCCCTTAGAAGAAATGGAGTAGCCCTCATAGTCAATAAGAGTATCTGAAATGCAGTATTTGGGTGCAATCTCAAAAATGACAGAATAATCTCAGCTTGTTTCCAAGGAAAACCACTCAACATCACAGTAATACAAGTCTATTCCCCAACCACTGATGCTGAAGAAGCTAAAGTTGACCAGTTCTGTGAAGACCTGCAACACCTTTCAGAACTAACACCAAAATAAGATGTCCTTTTCATCACAGGGTACTGGAATGCAAAAGTAAGAAGTCAAGAGATACCTGGAATAACAGGCAAGTTTGGCCTTGGAGTACAAAATGAAGCAGGGCAAAGGCTAACAGAGTTTTGTCAAGAGAACATGCTGGTCATAGCACACAACCTTTTCCATCAACACAGGAGACAACATTACACATGGACATCACCAGATAGTCAATATTGAAATCAGATTGATTATGTTCTTTGCAGCCAAAGATGGAGAAACTCTATAAAGTCAGTAAAAACAAGACCTGGAGCTGACAGTGTCTCAGATCATGAGCTCCTTATTGCAAAATTCAGGTTTAAACTGAAGAAGGTAGGGAAAAACACTAGACCATTCAGGTATGATCTAAATCAAATCACTTATGATTATATAGTGGAAGTAATGAATAGATTCAAGAGATTAGATGTTGTATACAGAGTGCCTGAAGAACTATGGAGGGAGGAGGTTAGTAACATTGTACAGCAGGCAGTGACCAAAACCACCCCAAAGAAAATGAAATGCAAGAAGGCAAAGTGGTTGTCTGAGGAGGTTTTACAAATAGCTGAGGAAAGAAGAAAAGCAAAAGGCAAGGGAGGAAGGGAAAGATATATCAACTGCATGCAGATTTCCAGAGAATAACAAGGGGAGATTAGAAAGCCTTCTTCAATGAACAATGCAAAGAAATGGAGGAAAACAACAGAATGGGAAAGACTAGCAATCTCTTCAAAAAGGTTGGAGATATCAAAGGAATATTTCTTGAAAGGATGGACACGATAAAGAACAGAAATGGTAAGGACCCAACAGAGTCAGAAGAGATTAGGAAGAGGTGGCAAGAATGCATGGAAGAATTATACAAGAAAGATCCTAATGACCCAAATGACCGTGATGGTATGGTCATTCACATAGAGCCAGACATCCTGGAGTGTGAAGTGGGCCTTAGGAAGCATTACTGTTAATAAAGCTAGTGAAGGTGACAGAATTCCAACTGAGCTATTTCAAATCCGAAAAGATGATGCTGTTGAAGTGCTGCACTCAGTATGTCAGCAAATTTGGAATAAAAGTTAGCAGTGACCATAGGACTGGAAAAAGTCAGTTTGCATTCCAATCCCAAAGAAAGGCAATGCCAAAGAATGTTCAAACTACTAAGCAATTGTACTCATTTCACATGCTAGCAAGGTAATGCTCAGAATGCTTCAAGCTAGGCTTCATCAGTACATAAACTGAGAACGTCCAGATGCACAAGCTGGGTTTTGAAGAGGCAGAGGAACCAGAGATCAAATTATCAACATTCCTTGGATCATGGAGAAAGCAAAGGAGTTCCAGAAAAACATCTACTTCATTGACTATGCTAAAGCTTTTGACTGCGTGGATCACAACAAACTGGAAAATTCTTACCACCTCAGATATGCAGATGATACCACTCTAATGGCAGAAAGCAAAGAGGAACTAAAGAGCAACTAATTGATGAAAGAGAAAGAGGAGAGTGGAAAAGCTGGCTTGAAAGTCAACATTCAAAAAAACTAAGATCATGGCATCCAGTCACATAACTTCATGGCAAAGACAAGGGAAAAAGTGGAAGCAGTGACAGATTTTATTTGGGGGGGGGGCTCCAAAGTCACCACCGACAGCGACTGCAGCCATGAAATTAAAAGACACTTGCTCCTTGGAAGAAAGCTTAGACAAACCTAGTCAGGATGTTAAAAAGCAGAGACATCACTTTACCAACAAAGGTTCATATGTCAAAGCTGGGTTTTTCTGGTAGTCATGTACAGATGTGAGAGTTGAACCATAAAGAAGGCTGAGCACCGAAGAATTGGTGCTTTTGAACTGTGGTGCTGGGGAAGACTCTTGACAGTCCTGTGGACTGTAAGGACATCAAACCAGTCAGTCCTAAAAGGAAATCAACCCTGAGTATTCATTGGAAGGACTGATGCTGAAGCTGAAGCTCCAATACTTTGGCCACCTGATTTGAAGAACTGACTCAATGGAAAACACCCTGATGCTGGGAAATATAGAAGGTAAAAGAAGAAGGGGATGACAAAGGATAAGATGGTTAGATAGCCTCAGGGATCCCAAGGATATGAATCTGAGCAAACAGAGGTAGTGGAAGATGGGAGCCTGGTGTGCTGCAGTCCATGGGGTTGCAAAGATACAACATAACTTAGCAACAGAAAAACAATGACCACCTGTCTGAACTTTGATCTGAAAGAAGATATCATATTTACTTGTGTGTGTGCGTGTGTGTGTGTGTGTATGCTCACTCAGCTGTGTCTGACTCTTTGATACCTTACTGACTGTACTCTGTCAGGCTCCTCTGTCCATGGGACTCTCCAAGCAAGAACTGCAACTGGAATGGGTTGCCATTTCCTCCTCCAGGGGATCTTCCCAACCCAGAGATCCAAACTATGTCTCTTGCATCTCCTGCATTGGCAGTTTATTATATTGGACAGTAAACAAACCTTCCCTTTGTTCCAGGAAGATGCTATTTTTATCTTTCAAGGATGATTACTATACAGACATCCTTGTAAGGATCATATACAAAAAAGGCTGTCAGTACATCTGGTTCACAAGATGTGCAGGAATTTAAAGAACTTATGGGTAATTGTCTATCCAGAGAGGGAGGAGATGCAGCTAAAATCTAGCCTCATTGTGATCCCAAGGGGCCTGGCCTTTTATACTTTCATATCATTCAACCTTTGGCTGCCATTCACCCTGATACGAAATTACAAACTTGGGATTATTTTCAAGGGAAGCCACTTCTTTTAATTCTCAGAATGAGGGTGCAGCTGTGAGCTGTTAGTAACCGTCACTTATAGCAGCCAACTAAGCACAAATAGCAGCTGAGCAAAGGATACACTGAATAAAGGGGATCTGTGTGGGACACCAACAGTGTTCATTCCACTGATTAATTCTCACAAAGTTTATACACTCCAGTAACAACACAGAATAAGAAACGCAGCTTTGCCAACCCCTAGACATCACCTTTTATTGTCTCTTCCAGGTTACAATCAACCCGTGCCTCCCTAAATATAACTACTGTCCCAACTTCTGACAACATTGACTGGTGCCTGTTGTTGAACTTTATACAGCTATACAGCTGAACAATGTGTGCTCCTTTGTGTCTGGTGTTTTTCACTCAACATTATTTTTGTAAGACTCATGAAAGTTGATGCATGCAGTTGTAGTTTATTTTCTTTGCTGTATAGTATTCCACTTTGTGCATATATCACATTTTATCCTTTCTTCTGTTTATAAGCATTTAGTTCATTGTGGTTTTTTTCTATGATGACTAAAGCTCTGTAATACTGACTTTATGTTCACATTTCTGTTGAATGTATATTTTGTTAGAGTGGACTTGTTGATTCATAAGCTGTGCATATGCTTAGTTTTAGTCCCTGCTGTCAACCACTTTCTCTAATTTACACTGCCAGCCAGCAATGTAGGAAAGTTTCATTTACTTTATGGCTTTGCCAACCTTTGGTCTTTGTTGTTTACATTTGAGCCATTTTGGTAGGTAAGTATGTAGTAGTCTCTCACTGTGTTTATAATTGGTATTCCTCTGATGATTCACAAAGCTGAGCATTTTTTATACACTTGTTGCTCATTTATATATCCTTTTTTAAAGTGTTTGTTCCAAATGCATTGCTCATTTTTCTGTGTTGTCTTTTATTAAAGATTTGTTGGAGTCCGTCTTAAAATTGCAACATGTGTCCTCAACTTATAAATTTTAACACAAATTATATTTTTTACATTTCCTGAAAAAGAAAAGATCTTAGAATGCTTTAACTCCATTAACCCATCCTATCTTGTGTGATTCTAATATGGTATCATATTTTTGTGTGTGTGAAGCACTCTCCTTTTTTCTAAAGAACGTTTTTTTATATATTTCTTTTAATGTGGGATTTGATAGTGATAAATAATCTCGGTTTTTGTCTTATTTATTTTAATTTTATTTCAGCATTTTCAACAGTTTTTGAGATGAATTGGTGAATAAAATTCACCAATTTTAAGTATGTAATAAAATTTGACAGATGTATGTGTTTGTGTAACCACTACAATGATCACAATATAAAACATTTCCATTTCCCTTGTGTCTTTCTGTAGTCAATCCTCTCCTTACAGCCTCACTCCCTAGCAACCACTGATCTCCTTTCTGTTCCTTAAGTTTGCATTTTGTAGGATTTCATATTTATAGAATCATATCATATATAGTCTAGTATCTGCCTTCTTTCACTTAGCATAATGCTTTTGAGAGTTATCCATGTTATTGTGTGTATCAATAGTATGTTCCCTTTTTATATTGCTATGTATGAATAATTAATTAAAAACCATAATATGTGTATCATTAGTTTATTTTATTATTTTATATACAATAATTTATGTATCCATATACCAACTGATAGACATTTGGAGTATTTCTGAGTTTTGGCTATTATGAATGAAATTGCTATGACTTTCACCTGCAAGGTTTTTTTCCTTTTCAAAAAAATGAACATATGCTTTTATCCTCCTTGGGTAAAAAAAACACAGGAATGTAATTGTTGAGTTATATGGCACCTGTTATGTTTAAATTTCTAAGAAACTGCCAAACTACTCTCCAAAATGGCTGTACAATTTTGCTCTCCTATCAGCAGTATATGAGAGCTCCCGTTATTTTATATCCTTGCTCACACCTCACATTTTCAATCTTAAATTTTTAGCCATTCTAGTGAGTATGTAGTAGCACATCATTGTGATTTTAAATTCATTTCCCTGATGACTAATGAGGCTGAGAATCTTTTCATGTATTTATTTGCCATTAGTATATCTTCTTGGTTAAAGTATCTGTTCAAGTCATTTGCCTATTTAAAAAATTGGGTTGTTTCTCATTATTATGGCATTGTAAGAGTTTTTTTTTTCTTAATGTATTCCAAATATAAGCTCTTTATCAGATGTAAGTTTTGCAAATGCATTCTCCAAGTCTGAGCTGCTTTTGCATTTTTTTAACATTGTCATCTGAGAGCAAAAATTTCAACTTTTTATGAAGCTCAATTTATTTTTCTCTTATTGTTTTATTTTGTTTCTTATTTAAGAAATTTCTGACCTTTGATTCAAGAACATCTGGATCTATAGATAGACTGTATCTATGAGTCTGTTGAGTTTTGTTTTTGTTTTTTAGATTCTGCATATAAACAAAATCATAAGGTGTTTGTCCTCTGTCTGACTTATTTCACTTAGCATAATACCCTCTAGATCCATTTGTGTTACTGCAAATGCAAGATTTCACAGGTTTGTTTTTTTTTTTTTTTTTGGTAGATGAATAGTAGTCCAGTGTGTATATGTTTGTGTGTGTGTTTAAGTGTGTGTATACACTTAGGTCACTTCCATATCTTGGCTATTGTAATGATGCTACAATGAATATAGGGGAGCATATTTCTTTTCAAATTAGTGTTTTTGTTTTCTTAAATACCTGAAGTAGAATGGTTGGACAGTATGGTAATTCTACTTTTTAAAAATTATAGTTGATTTACAATATCATATTTATTTCAGGTGTAGAGCAAAGTGATTAAGTTAAATATTATATGTGCATTCTTTTTTGCTTATAGACTCTATTTCTGTTTTGTATATAAGTTCATTTGTGTCCCTTTTTGGTAGTTTTATTTTTAAATTTTTGAGAAACCTCCATACTGTTTTCCATAGTGGCTTTATCAATTTTCATTGCTACCAACAGTGCATGAAGGTTCCTTTTTCCCCACATCCTCTCCAACACTGGTTCACTCAGTCAGTCAGTTTGGTTACTCAGTCATGTCAGACTCTTTGTGACCCCATGGACTGCAGCATGCCAGGCTTCCCTGTCCATCACCAACTCCTGGAACTTGCTCAAACTCATGTCCATCAAGTCAATGATGCCATCCAATCATCTCATTTTCTGTGGTCCCCTTCTCCTCCTGCCTTCAGTCTTTCCTAGCATCAGAGTCTCTTCTAATGAGTCAGCTCTTCCCATCATGTGGCGAAAGTATTGGAGTTTCAGCTTCATCATCAGTCCTTCCAATGATTATTCAGGACTGATTTCCTTTAAGATTGACTGCTTTGATATTCTTGCAGTCCAAGGGACTCTCAAGAGTTTTCTCCAACACTACAGTTCAAAAGCATCAATTCTTCAGCACTCAACTTTCTTTATGGTCCAACTCTAACATCCGTACATGACTACTGGAAAAACCATAGCTTTAACTAGATGGACTTTTGCCGGCAAAGTAACATCTCTGCTTTTAAATATGCTATCTAGGTTGGTCATAGCTTTTTTTCCAAGGAGCAAGTGTCTTTTAATTTCATGGCTTCAGTCACCATCTGCAATGATTTGGGAGCCCCCCAAAATAAAGTCTGACACTGTTTCCACTGTTTCCCCATCTATATGCCATGAAGTGATTGGACCAGATGCAATGATTTTGGTTTCCTGAATGCTGAGTTTTAAGCCAGCTTTTTCACTCTCTTCTTTCACTTTTATCAAGAGGCTCTTTTGTTTCTCTTCACTTTCTGCCATAAGGGTGGTGTCATCTGCATATCTGAGGTTATTGATATTTCTCCTGGCAATCTTGATTCCAGGTTGTGCTTCATCCAATCTGGCATTTTGCATGATGTACTCTGCATTTAAGTTAAATACACAGGGTGACAATATACAGCCTTGATGTACTCCTTTCCCAATTTTGAATCAGTTCGTTTTTTTCATGTCCAGTTCTAACTGTTGCTTCTTGACCTGCACAGATTTTTCAGGAGGCAGGTAAGGTGGTCTGGTATTCCCATCTCTTTCAGAATTTTCCACAGTTTATTGTGATCCACAGAGTCAAAGACTTTGGTGTATTCAATAAAGTGGAAGTAGATATACTTCTGGAATTCTCTTGTTTTTTTCTATGATCCAGTGATGTTGGCAATTTGATCTCTGGTTTCTCTGCCTTTTCTAAATCCAGCTTGAACATCTGGAAGTTGACAGTTCACATACTGTTGAAGCCTTGCTTAGAGAATTTTGAGAAATACTTTGCTAGCATGTGAGATGACTGCAGTTGTGTGGTAGTTTGAACATTGTTTGGCATTGCCTTTCTTTGGAATGAAAACTGACCTTTTCCAGTCCTGTGGCCACTGCTGAATTTTCCAAATTTGCTAGCATTTTGACTGCAGCACTTTAATAGCATCATCTTTTAGGATTTGAACAACTGGAATTCCACCACCTCCAGTAGCTTTGTTGTGATGCTTCCTAAGGTCCACTTGACTTCACATTTCAGGATGTCTGGCTTTAGGTGAGTGATCACACCACCGTGGGTATCTGGGTCATGAAGATCTTTTTTGTATAGTTCTTTGTATTCTTGCCACCTCTCAATATCTTCTGTTTGTGTTAGGTATACCACTTCTTGTTGTCTTTTTGATGATAACCATTCTGAAAGATATGAGGTGATATGTGGGTTTGATTTGCATTTTCCTGATGATTAACAATGTTGAGCATCCTTTTAAGCATCTATGTATCATTTGTATGTCTTCTTTGGAAAAATATCTATTCAAGGATTCTGTTCATTTTAAAATTAGATCGTTTGTTTGCTATTGAGTTGTATATGTCCTTTATATATTTTGGATATTAACCCTTTTGAGATATATATCATTTGCAAATATTTTCTCTCATTGAGTGGTTTACCTTTTCCTTTTGTCGATTGTTTCTTCTGTCGTGCGGAATTTTTTTAGTTTGATGTTGATTTTTGCTTTTCTTGCCCTAGCTCTGAAGAGAGATCCAAGGAAATAATATTAAGACTGATGACAAAGAGTTTACTACCTATTTCTTCTAGGACTTTAATGATTTGGGGTTTTATATTTATCTCTTTAATCAATTTTCATTTTATTTTTGTGTATGTGTAAGAAAGTGGTCAATTTCAATCTTCTGCTTGTAGTTGTCCAGTTTTCCAATACCATTTGTTGAAGAAAATGTCTTTTCCCTATTGCATATTCTTGGCTTATTTATAACAAATTAACTGAGCGTATATGTGTGGGCTTATTTCTGGACTCTATTTTTTCCACTGATCTCTATGTCTTTCTTGCCAGTACCATACTGTTTGACTATTTTATAGCTTTGTAATATAGTTTGATGGAGAAGGCAATGGCAACCCACTCCAGTACTCTTGCCTGGAAAATCTCATGGACGGAGGGGCCTGGTGGGCTGCAGTCCATGGGGTTGCTAGGAGTTGGACATGACTAAGCGACTTCACTTTCAGTTTTCACTTTCATGCTTTGGAGAAGGAAATGGCAACCCACTCCAGTGTTCTTGCCTGGAGAATCCCAGGGACAGGGGAGCCTGGTAGGCTGCCGTCTGTGGGGTCGCACAGAGTCGGACATGACTGAAGCAACTTAGCAGCAGTAGCAGTAGCAATATAGTTTGAAATAAGGGCACTTGATATCTCCAACTTTATCCTTCTTTTTCAAGATTACTTTGTCTATTCAGGATCTTTTATGGTCACATACTAATTTTAGGATTACTTGTTCTAGTTCTGTTACAAATGCCACTAGTATTTTGATAGGAATTGCACTGAATCTATAGATTGCTTTAAGTAGTATAGACATTGTAACAATATTAATTCTTTCAATCCATGAGCACAGAATGGTTTCCCTCAGCCATTATCTTCTCATACATTTTTCTTGGGTTACAGTTACATGTATATTAAATATATTCAGTAAGCCTCATGACTCCTTTTCTCTATATTTTCTAGTAGTCATACTACTTCAAGTTGCATACTTTTTTGCTAATTTATATTTCAGATCTCTAATTTTCTCTTCAGCTAAGTTTTAAGGTCTAAAATACCTATTTGATTCTGTTAAAAGTTGATTCCATATCACTGATAAAATAGTCATTTCTTTTCAGTTATTTTAAATTCCAGATTACCTATAGCTTTGTTTTTACTTTTCTGTTTTTGCCTTTTTTTTTATCCTTGCTATACTAGATAATTTTTGACTAAGTTGGGTATGATAAATTGTAGAAGCTATAGATGAACTTATCTTCCTCCAGAACGTTTTCTTTAGCTTTTAGCAGGAATCAGAAGTATGTAACTTTAACCTATTGAATGATTGATTTGATTTAGGACTGAGTTTCAGTCTTTATAAGTCATGATCTATTCCTGATTCAGCCTTATTCTTAGAGTTCAATCAATGTAGGATTCCAACCAAAAGTCTAGTTTTTACCATGCCCTCTCCACTTAGGAGACCTTCACTTCTAATTTGTATATCTCCAGCACCATGAGACAATTGATAGCCTCTTAGTTGACACTTTGTTTAGCTTTTTTATTTAATTAATAAAATGTATATTTTAGAGTAATTTTAGATTTATAGAAAAATTGAGTGGCAATTTCAAAGTTTTCATATATATCTTCACTCACACACATATACATCATCCCCTATTATTAATATGTTGCACCAGTATAGTACATTTGGTGCAATTGATTAGCTAATATTGACACATTATTATTAACTAACGCCCATAGTCTACCTTAGGGTTCCTTCTTTATGTTTTATTATATTAATATATGGGTCTTAACAAGTGTATATTACCATATAACTGCCACTATGATATCATACAGAATAGCTGCACTGCCTTAAAAATCCCCTGTGTTCCATTTACTCATCCTTTTACCCCCTCCCCACAAGTTCTTGCCAACCACTGATCTTTTTACCATTTCCATAGTTTTGTTTTTTCTAGAATATCATAAAGTTGGAATCATATAGTACGTAGCCTCTTCAGTAGGCTTCTTTCATTTAATAATAGGTATTTAAGATTCTTCCACGTCTTTTTCTGAGTTTATAGCTCATTTCCTTTTATTTGCTTAATATTTCATTCTATGGATGTTCCACAGTTTGTTTATCCATTTACTATTGGAGACCATCTAGTGGCTTCCAAGTTTTGGCTATTGGTAATAAATTGCTATCAACATTTGTGTACCATTGTGTGTGTGTGTGTGTGTGTGTGTGTGTGTGTGTGTAGGTGTGTGTATGTATGCATAAGTTTTCAACTTCTTTGGGTACATACTAGTAAATACTATTGCTGAATTGTATAAGAGCATGTTCAATTTTGCAAGAAACTGCCAAACTATTTTCCTAAGTAATTGAACAATGTTGCAGTCTCACCAGCAATAAACAATGAGTTCCTATTACTCTAATCCTAGCCCCATTTGGTGTTTTCAATGTTTCTGACTTCTCCCATTCTAATAGGTGTTTAGTGGTATCTCGTTGTTATTTTAATTTGCAATTCCCTAGTAACATGATATTGATCATCTTCTCATATGCTTATTTGCCACGTATATATTTGCCACCTATATACCCATCTATCTTCTTTGGTTAAGTATCTCTTCAAATAAACATCCCTTTTAAAACTAGGTGGTTTGTTTTTTTATTATAGAATTTTAAGAGTTGTTTGTTTATTTTGGGTATCAGTCCTTTTTAAAATATATGTTTTGTGAGTGTCTTCTCCTAATCTCTGCTTGTTTTTTCATTCTCTTAACTGTGTCTTTCACAGAGTAATAATTTCAATAAAATACAGCTGATCAATTTCATAAATCATGATTTTTTGGTATCACATCTGAAAACATTATCCCTAAACCCAAGGTCAGGTAGACTTTCTACTTTGCTATCTTCAAAAATCTTTTAGATTTGTGTTTTAAATTTAGGGCCATGTTTCTGCTTAGCTGTTAAAATTATATACCTACCCATCTTGTGAATCATCAAATAACTTTGATAAGATACAATATTTTCACCTCTCTGCCATTCCCTTCTCTCCAGAATCTTGATCCCTCAAATGTTAACTGCCTTGGTATCCCTGAACTCCAGTTTTTGTCTCTCCAACACAATAAGATTCCTGAAAGCTATGCTTAATTTATTTGTCTTTCATCATCTGTTTTTCTCTCTCCACCAAAGATATTTATGAACTGGAAGTTCCTTGAGGGAAAAAGAAATGTAGAACATTGTGTTTACCTCAACAGTTTCCCTTCTTTCTGACACTTTGGTTCTTTAAGTCCTAGTAATTCGGTTGCTCTACAGTATGTTCACAACGTTTTTTAAAATGTTAAATCTATCTTTTCTAGTTCTTGACAAGAAGTTTGGTCTGCTGTGAGCCAGTTTTCCAAAACTGGAAAGTACTGTTTAAAAACTCAGTTCACACATATCTTCTTTGCCTAATATCCTTTGAAGGCTCCCCACTGCCCACAGATCTGGTCTGCATGGAACAGCACTGCCTATTATGCCCTTTATACTCTGTCTCTTGCCTGTGTTTCTGGGCCCAATACCCACCTCGGGTGTGCTATTGTCAAGCAATATTATAATTCTCAATGTTTTCTTAAGTTTTGTGGGCTTTGCCTCTGTTCTTCCTTTTACCCACAAGAACATTTTTCTTATGTTCGTTCAAATTATCTAATTGCTCATCCTTCTACCCTAAATCAAATGTCACCTTTTCTGGAAAACATTCTCTGACCTCTTTCTAGGTAGAATTAACACTTTGCTCATTCATATTCTCATTGATTATTTTACAAACCCCATGGTACTTTTCACATTTGTTGTTGAGGTGCTAAGTCGTGCCCAACTCTGCAACTCGCTGGACTGCATGTGATTAAACGTTTGTGTCTCTATCTCTTACTTTAGACTGTGAGGATTACTATCATTAGTGCATGGCAGCACATGAAATTGGAGAAAGAAATGGCAACCCACTCCAATATTCTTGTCTTGGAAATCCCATGGACAGAGGGACCTGGTGGGTTACAGTCTGTGGGGTCACAAAAGAGTCCATCACAACTTAGGAATTAAATAACTACAAGGACATGGGATATAATAGGAGTTTAACAGATAACTGTTGAATGAATAAAGAATATGAATTCTAATAAATATCTTATATATATTAGATATATATATATCACTATAGTTTCTCACTTTCTTATGTTTTCTTCACATATTTCTCAGCAATAAAGTTACGTCATTCATCTAACTTTTTTTTCATCACTCATTCATTATTTACTGATCACCAAATGTGTCAGGCACTTTTCTAGGAAACTCAGTAATGAATAAGATAGAATCAATTATTGCCCTCATGCAGCTTCTAATCTAGAGGTGTTAAGCATTTCTTTTGAAAACATGCTTCTCATGCTGTTTGGCAGAAAGTAATTTCAGCCAGAATGCTTCTTTCTTGGGTTTTTTCTTTGCTCTTTGATCTAGATCTGTTAAACTAAATATTATTATTTACAGCATTCCACTCTTAACTATTATTGCATCCTGCTGCTGCTGCTGCTGCTGCTAAGTCGCTTCAGTCGTGTCCGACTCTGTGCAACCCCAGAGATGGCAGCCCACCAGGCTCCCCCGTCCCTGGGATTCTCCAGGCAAGAACACTGGAGTGGGTTGCCATTTCCTTCTCCAATGCGTGAAAGTGAAAAGTGAAAGTGAAGTCACTCAGTCGTGTCCGACTCCTAGCAACTCCATGGACTTACAGCCCACCAGGCTCCTCCATCCATGGGATTTTCCAGGCAAGAGTACTGGAGTGGGTTGCCATTGCCTCCTCCAATTATTGCATCCTATGCCATGGAAAACAGAAGGACTCACACACTGAGACTTCTCATCTCTAAGAACAATTAAAATATTTTAGGATAGCCTCTGTCAATCAAAGGGACTTCCCTGGCTCAGACGGTAAAAGCATCTGCCTACAATGGGGGAGACCCAGGTTTGATGTCTGGGTCAGGAAGATCCCCTGGAGGAGGAAATGGCAACCCACTCCAGTACTCTTGCCTGAAAATCCCATGGACTGAGAAGCCTAGTAGGCTACAATCCGTGGGGTCACAAAGAGTCGGACATGGCTGAGTGACTTCACTTTCACTTTCTGTCAATCAAGTCACAGAGAATGTTTCATTAATCAATATAATTATTTTTTCTTCATTTTAAGTGGCTAAAATGCCAAATCTTTGATGCTAATTTATGTTGTCAATTAAAAGGTTGATAAAAATATTTCATTTGGTGACAAATAGCTATTTTGATGGTTGGACCTTTTTTCCTCATTGACTTGACTCATTTGGAAGGGCAAAGGCATGGACGGTGTTGAATATCTGAACTCTATAGTAATTTCATTGTATGTGATAGTGTAAATAAAATCCTGAACATATTATTTCAAATACTTGAAAGTTTTTTATGTGATATTGTAATTTTTTGTTGAATTTATTACATGTATCTGTATCTCTGGAAATAACATTCATGGGAATAAAGATTATAGGCTATGAAAGAATTTTAAAAAATGATCTCCTAAACATTCAATTTAAAGATTACAAAATTTAAATTATTATTTTAAAATTCTTATACTTAATAATTCTTACAATATTTTATGTGACCTATAAACCTAAATGTAATTACTACTTTTTTTCAAATTTTCATTTACCACAAGTAACACATGAAACCAACAAAGCTTGGGAAATTTGTAGTTTTGCTAGTTTTTATTTTTATTTTTATTTTATTTTTTTTTTCAATTTTAATTAAAAAAAATTATACATGTGTTCCCCATCCTGAACCCTCCTCCCTCCTCCCTCCCCATACCATCCCTCTGGGTCGTCCCAGTGCACCAGCCCCAAGCATCCAGCATCGTGCATTGAACCTGGACTGGCATCTCGTTTCATACATGACATTTCACATGTTTCAATGCCATTCTCCCAAATCTTCCCACCCTCTCCCTCTCCCACAGAGTCCATAAGCCTGTTCTATACATCAGTGTCTCTTTTGCTGTCTCGTATACAGGGTTATCGTTACCATCTTTCTAAATTCCATATATATGCGTTAGTATACTGTATTGGTGTTTGTCCTTCTGGCTTACTTCACTCTGTATAATAGGCTCCAGTTTCATCCACCTCATTAGAACTGATTCAAATGTATTCTTTTTAATGGCTGAGTAATACTCCATTGTGTATATGTACCACAGCTGTCTTATCCATTCATCTGCTGATGGACATCTAGGTTGTTTCCATGTCCTGGCTATTATAAACAGTGCTGCGATGAACATTGGGGTACACGTGTCTCTTTCCCTTCTGGTTTCCTCAGTGTGTATGCCCAGCAGTGGGATTGCTGGATCATAAGGCAGTTCTATTTCCAGTTTTTTAAGGAATCTCCACACTGTTCTCCATAGTGGCTGTACTAGTTTGCATTCCCACCAACAGTGTAAGAGGGTTCCCTTTTCTCCACACCCTCTCCAGCATTTATTATTTGTAGACTTTTGGATCGCAGCCATTCTGACTGGTGTGAAATGATATCTCATAATGGTTTTGATTTGCATTTCTCTGATAATGAGTGATGTTGAGCATCTTTTCATGTGTTTGTTAGCCATCTGTATGTCTTCTTTGGAGAAATGTCTATTTAGATCTTTGGCCCATTTTTTGATTGGGTCATTTATTTTTCTGGAGTTGAGCTGTAGGAGTTGCTTGTATATTTTTGAGATTAGTTGTTTGTCAGTTGCTTCATTTGCTATTATTTTCTCCCATTCTGAAGGCTGTCTTTTCACCTTGCTAATAGTTTCCTTTGATGTGCAGAAGCTTTTAAGTTTAATTAGGTCCCATTTGTTTATTTTTGCTTTTATTTCCAATATTCTGGGAGGTGGGTCATAGAGGATCCTGCTGTGATGTATGTCAGAGAGTGTTTTGCCTATGTTCTCCTCTAGGAGTTTTATAGTTTCTGGTCTTACATTGAGATCTTTAATCCATTTTGAGTTTATTTTTGTATATGGTGTTAGAAAGTGTTCTAGTTTCATTCTTTTACAAGTGGTTGACCAGATTTCCCAGCACCACTTGTTAAAGAGATTGTCTTTAATCCATTGTATATTCTCGCCTCCTTTGTCAAAGATAAGGTGTCCATATGTGCGTGGATTTATCTCTGGGCTTTCTATTTTGTTGCATTGATCTATATTTCTGTCTTTGTGCCAGTACCATACTGTCTTGATAACTGTGGCTTTGTAGTAGAGCCTGAAGTCAGGTAGGTTGATTCCTCCAGTTCCACTCTTCTTTCTCAAGATCGCTTTGACTATTCGAGGTTTTTTGTATTTCCATACGAATTGTGAAATTATTTGTTCTAGCTCTGTGAAGAATACTGTTGGTAGCTTGATAGGGATTGCATTGAATCTATAAATTGCTTTGGGTAGTATACTCATTTTCACTATATTGATTCTTCCAATCCATGAACATGGTATATTTTTCCATCTATTAGTGTCCTCTTTGATTTCTTTCACCAGTGTTTTATAGTTTTCTATATATAGGTCTTTAGTTTCTTTAGGTAGATATATTCCTAAGTATTTTATTCTTTTCGTTGCAATGGTGAATGGAATTGTTTCCTTAATTTCTCTTTCTGTTTTCTCATTATTAGTGTATAGGAATGCAAGGGATTTCTGTGTGTTGATTTTATATCCTGCAACTTTACTATAATCATTGATTAGTTCTAGTAATTTTCTGGTGGAATCTTTAGGGTTTTCTATGTAGAGGATCATGTCATCTGCAAATAGTGAGAGTTTTACTTCTTCTTTTCCAATTTGGATTCCTTTTATTTCTTTTTCTGCTCTGATTGCTGTGGCCAAAACTTCCAAAACTATGTTGAATAGTAATGGTGAAAGTGGGCACCCTTGTCTTGTTCCTGACTTTAGAGGAAATGCTTTCAATTTTTCACCATTGAGGATAATGTTTGCTGTGGGTTTGTCATATATAGCTTTTATTATGTTGAGGTATGTTCCTTCTATTCCTGCTTTCTGGAGAGTTTTTATCATAAATGGATGTTGAATTTTGTCAAAGGCTTTCTCTGCATCTATTGAGATAATCATATGGTTTTTGTTTTTCAATTTGTTAATGTGGTGTATTACATTGATTGATTTGCGGATATTGAAGAATCCTTGCATCCCTGGGATAAAGCCCACTTGGTCATGGTGTATGATCTTTTTAATGTGTTGTTGGATTCTGATTGCTAGAATTTTGTTAAGGATTTTTGCATCTATGTTCATCAGTGATATTGGCCTGTAGTTTTCTTTTTTTGTGGGATCTTTGTCAGGTTTTGGTATTAGGGTGATGGTGGCCTCATAGAATGAGTTTGGAAGTTTACCTTCCTCTGCAATTTTCTGGAAGAGTTTGAGCAGGATAGGTGTTAGCTCTTCTCTAAATTTTTGGTAGAATTCAGCTGTGAAGCCGTCTGGACCTGGGCTTTTGTTTGCTGGAAGATTTTTGATTACAGTTTCAATTTCCGTGCTTGTGATGGGTCTGTTAAGGTTTTCTATTTCTTCCTGGTCGAGTTTTGGAAAGTTGTACTTTTCTAAGAATTTGTCCATTTCTTCCTCGTTGTCCATTTTATTGGCATATAATTGTTGATAATAGTCTCTTATGATCCTTTGTATTTCTGTGTTGTCTGTTGTGATCTCTCCATTTTCATTTCTAATTTTATTGATTTGATTTTTCTCCCTTTGTTTCTTGATGAGTCTGGCTAATGGTTTATCAATTTTATTTATCCTTTCAAAGAACCAGCTTTTGGCTTTGTTAATTTTTGCTATGGTCTCTTTTGTTTCTTTTGCATTTATTTCTGCTCTAATTTTTAAGATTTCTTTCCTTCTACTAACCTTGGGGTTCTTCATTTCTTCCTTTTCTAGTTGCTTTAGGTGTAGAGTTAGGTTATTTATTTGACTTTTTTCTTGTTTCTTGAGGTGTGCCTGTATTGCTATGAACTTTCCCCTTAGGACTGCTTTTACTGTGTCCCACAGGTTTTGGGTTGTTGTGTTTTCATTTTCATTCGTTTCTATGCAAATTTTGATTTCTTTTTTGATTTCTTCTGTGATTTGTTGGTTATTCAGCAGGGTGTTGTTCATCCTCCATATGTTGGAATTTTTAATAGTTTTTCTCCTGTAATTGAGATCTAATCTTACTGCATTGTGGTCAGAAAAGATGCTTGGAATGATTTCTATTTTTTTGAATTTACCAAGGCTAGCTTTATGGCCCAGGATGTGATCTATCCTGGAGAAGGTTCCATGTGCGCTTGAGAAAAAGGTGAAGTTCATTGTTTTGGGATGAAATGTCCTATAGATATCAATTAGGTCTAACTGGTCTATTGTATCGTTTAAAGTTTGTGTTTCCTTGTTAATTTTCTGTTTAGTTGATCTATCCATAGGTGTGAGTGGGGTATTAAAGTCTCCCACTATTATTGTGTTATTGTTAATTTCTCCTTTCATACTTGTTAGCATTTGTCTTACATACTGCGGTGCTCCTGTGTTGGGTGCATATATATTTATAATTGTTATATCTTCTTCTTGGATTGATCCTTTGATCATTATGTAGTGACCTTCTTTGTCTCTTTTCACAGCCTTTGTTTTAAAGTCTATTTTATCTGATATGAGTATTGCTACTCCTGCTTTCTTTTGGTCCCTATTTGCATGGTAAATCTTTTTCCAGCCCTTCACTTTCAGTCTGTATGTGTCCCCTGTTTTGAGGTGGGTCTCCTGTAGACAACATATGTAGGGGTCTTGTTTTTGTATCCATTCAGCCAGTCTTTGTCTTTTGGTTGGGGCATTCAACCCATTTACGTTTAAGGTAATTACTGATAAGTATGATCCCGTTGCCATTTACTTTATTGTTTGGGGTTCGAATTTATACACCATTTTTGTGTTTCCTGTCTAGAGAATATCCTTTAGTATTTGTTGGAGAGCTGGTTTGGTGGTGCAGAATTCTCTCAGCTTTTGCTTGTCTGAGAAGCTTTTGATTTCTCCTTCATACTTGAATGAAATCCTTGCTGGGTACAATAATCTGGGCTGTAGGTTATTTTCTTTCATCATTTTAAGTATGTCTTGCCATTCCCTCCTGGCTTGAAGAGTTTCTATTGAAAGATCAGCTGTTATCCTTATGGGAATTCCCTTGTGTGTTATTTGTTGTTTTTCCCTTGCTGCTTTTAATATTTGTTCTTTGTGTTTGATCTTTGTTAATTTGATTAATATGTGTCTTGGGGTGTTTCTCCTTGGGTTTATCCTGTTTGGGATTCTCTGGGTTTCTTGGACTTGGGTGATTATTTCCTTCCCCAGTTTAGGGAAGTTTTCAACTATTATCTCCTCAAGTATTTTCTCATGGTCTTTCTTTTTGTCTTCTTCTTCTGGAACCCCTATGATTCGAATGTTGTAGCGTTTAATATTGTCCTGGAGGTCTCTGAGATTGTCCTCATTTCTTTTAATTCGTTTTTCTTTTATTCTCTCTGATTCATTTATTTCTACCATTCTATCTTCTAATTCACTAATCCTGTCTTCTGCCTCTGTTATTCTACCATTTGTTGCCTCCAGAGTGTTTTTAATTTCATTTATTGCATTATTCATTATATATTGACTCTTTTTTATTTCTTCTAGGTCCTTGTTAAACCTTTCTTGCATCTTCTCAATCCTTGTCTCCAAGCTATTTATCTGTGATTCCATTTTAATTTCAAGATTTTGGATCAATTTCACTATCATTATTCGGAATTCTTTATCAGATAGATTCCCTATCTCTTCCTCTTTTGTTTGGTTTGGTGGGCATTTATCCTGTTCCTTTATCTGCTGGCTATTCCTCTGTCTCTTCATTTTGTTTAAATTGCTGAGTTTGGGGTGTCCTTTCTGTATTCTGGCAGTTTGTGGAGTTCTCTTTATTGTGGCTTTTCCTCGCTGTGTGTGGGTTTGTACAGGTGGCTTGTCAAGGTTTCCTGGTTAGGGAAGCTTGTGTCGGTGTTCTGATGGGTGGAGCTGTATTTCTTCTCTTTGTTCAGTCGCGCTGTGGGGAGGGAGGGAGGGATGCTGCAAACAAATGACACTGGCGTGCGCTCACAGTGCCTCAGCCACACTGGGTCTGCCCCCGCTCACGGCGCGTGTAGCCTCCCTGCCCACACTGCTCGGGCTCTAGGTTGTTCCGCCGGGAACAATCCGAGGCTGGCCCTGGGTTGCATGTACCTCCCAGGTCCAAGCTGCTCAGGTTCAGGCACTCGGGTAGTCCTCAGAGGCGCAGACTCAGTTGGGCCTGAGTTTTGTGCTCTTCCCAGGTCCAAGCAGCTCAAGTGATGAGGTGTTTGGCGAGCGCCAATGCTGCGACTTAATCGCCTCCCCGCCACTCGGTTATCTGGGTGTAAAACCTGCGCACCTTCTCAGGCAGATGTTAACCGTCCAGACCCCCAAAAAGTTTTAGTTAGCAAAGAAGCCTGCTTACAGTTTTATAGATAATGTCTCTCTGGGGCTGCGATTGCCCCCTTCCGGCTCTGGCTGCCTGTCACCGGAGGGGGAAGGTCTGCAGCCGGCTATCTCTGTTCAATTCTTTGTTCCGTGCGCGGGCCTGGCAGTGTCTTAGGTTGGGGCTGGCTTTTCGCGTGGTAGATATCCCACAGTCTGGTTTGCTAGCCCAAATTATTTTGCTCAGATAGTGCTCAGGGTATTCAGGCCAGATTCTTACTCTAAGCGATGCAGCCCGCGCTGCGCCTCCCTGCCCAGACCCCGCTTGCTAATGGCGCATGCAGGCGTCTGCGCTGCTTCTCCGCTGGGGGAGTTACCGTAGGACTCGCAATCTTCGAGTTTTAATTGTTTATTTATTTTTTCTTCCTGTTATGTTGCCCTCTGTGCTTCCAAAGCTTGGCACAGATTCGGCAGTGAGAAGGTTTCCTGGTGTTTGGAAACCTCTCTCTTTTTAAGACTCCCTTCCCGGGACGGAACTCCGTCCCTCCCTCTTTTGTCTCTTTTTTTGTCTTTTATATTTTTTCCTACCTCCTTTCGAAGAGTTGGATTGCTTTTCTGGGTGCCTGATGTCCTCTGCCGGCATTCAGAAGTTGTTTTGTGGAATTTACTCGACGTTTAAATGCTCTTTTGATGAATTTGTGGTGGAGAAAGTGTTCTCCCCGTCCTACTCCTCCACCATCTTGGCTCCTCCTCTAGTTTTGCTAGTTTTTAGTCCAAGCTAATGTTCTCACTATTTAATAAAAGTATTACTTAGGATTTTAAACACTGCTCAATAAAATAATTGAGAACTTAAAAAAATTTTGTTTAGTATATGTCATTATACAATTATCAGAAGAACGACACAGGGCATCTTTTAACAAGTTGGGGAGAAAAATCATTGACCCTAGAGTTTGTAAGTATTTCTTTACATGAAAACATTAAAGCACTCTCTATGGGAGAACTAGAAAATCAGACCAAAATATTTGAGGGATAGTAAATAGAGGGTGTTGGAGAAGGAAAACAACTCTGAAAGGAGTGAGGAAGATGTCTCTAAAACATACACAAGGAGCACCTTTCTTCAGGTTTTATACTAATAACTGTAAGTTAACATTTGATAGTCAATTTCCCCATGATGACACTACAAAGAGGAATGAGGAATGGAACCCGGTGATTCCGTAGTATAGGAGATGGGTTCAGAGTAAAATCGTATGTGTATCGTGGTTAGGGGGAAGGTACAGTTCTGCACACAGATGTGTAATAAAATGAGATGCGAATGCAAGAAAAAAACAACTTATCACAGAGCAAGGCGCAATTCACCCCTCAGCTGCAAGACACCTGCAAAGCCTCGTTTGGCTACAGGAATACTCAGTACCAAAGGGCCTGTATAGGCCGGGGAAATTAACTAGCATGTATTGTTTAGAAGCTGCAGAAAAGATAATAGACTGTGACTTCTGAAATATCTACAGTTCACCTTGGGCTTTCCCTAAAGTATAAACTTTCCTCAGCTTGAACCTGGTGAAGGATGTGAAGAAAGCACAGTAATCCAGTGGGATATTAGTTGAGAAGGCTCATTCTCTCTAATTAACGGGGAAAAAAGAAAGCACGACTTTGGATCAGCTTTGTGCGAGGGAATCTGCATGGGGGAAAGTTTTAAAGTAAGGACAAGACACTTTACTTAGTTAAAATTCAATGCTTTATTAACCTTACCCCCAGTTCAAGCTCAAGCCCTGTGCTGGGACATTAGGACCTATGGCTTATGTTTATACTTGTGTTAAGATATCTCATATTTCCAGGGTTCTCCAGTTATAGAATTCTCCTGGTGGCCTTGCCTCTCCATCCCGAGCACCTCTGCTCCTGCCCCAAGATCTCCCTGTGATTCCTGAAGCACAAGCCTGAGAACCTCTGGTCACACCGCTCCTTCTGCTGAGGTATTTTCTCCCTCTCTCTCTGCAATGCCACACATCACTCAGGATGGACCTCACTGCCTTGTTTTTCATAACCTTCCCACATTCCCTAGTTTCTGAGTCCTTTGGGCTCCCTTGGCAGTGATCACATTCTACTGTATTTTATAGTCAGCTGTACATACTTCTGATTTTCCACTTTAAGTTCCTTGAGAGTCTGGACCATGACTTGTATATTTTTGTGTCCCTCACAGACTAGCCAATAACAACATTTACAGAGGGTTCTAAAATACATAGCACTCACATACCCTTTCTTCATTAGTGCCTCACAGCAAGGTAGTGATTGCTCTAGTTTGCAGAAGCGGAACCTGGGGTTCAGAAAGATGAAGCAAATTATCTTCAGTCCCAGAGCTATGAACTGGAAGTTTCTAGACTTGAAGTCAAGTCATTTGACTGTGTATTCTAATTTTTTCTTGCTTTGTTCTACTTCAATAAAAGACTGACACCAAATTAAAGGAACTACTGGCCTACATCTTAACAAAAGAAGAAAATACACTCTAAAAAACTACTTATATTTAGGTTCATGCTGGTGGAAGAGTGCATTGAGAAGAACCTTGGTTTATGATTTGGGATTTTCAGCTGCCCTGAACCTATCACTGAATTTGACTTTGGGTCAGTTAAAAGGGATATTTCCAGCCTCATTTTGCTTGGGGTTTGTGTGAGCTCCGATTACATGTGACCAGTCTCTGCTCTTTCCCATTCATCTTGTCATACAAGAGGCTTTCCTTTCCTGCATGGGAGGAACACTTGAATCTCATCAAAGTAAAATAGCAGGGGTTTTACTTAACACATATGGCAAACCAAATAGAGAGGGCAGGAGATCTCCAGGAATGAATCCAGAGAAGCTTCTAACAAAGAGAACAGTCAATTTGTATATGTAGGACTAGAGGAAAAATCATCAGCAACACTGGCCATATCAGCTGAGAAAGCACTTTGAAGGAGATAAGCTTCAGCCTCTTAGTGCCTTGTAGCAGAATGACACGCACATGGAACTTGGAAAGAGGCATGCATGGGGCTCCTCCTGGGTGCAGGCTGGGCAAAACCCCTCCCTCCAGGTGCTTTTTTTGTATGGAGTTTGTAAAGCTAGAGGAAACTTTGAGGTTATTCTTCTTAGAAACACATTTTAATCTCCTTTTATTGGAAACTACTCTCAGACAAAAATAAGAACACATCCTCTTTTGATGTTAAACTTCTGAATTCTCTAGGATGTAGGTTCTAAGAATGTTTATGTCTTTTATTTGCTAATATGAGTTTCTGTTGGGCTGATACCACATGAGTGATGGCACAGTCAATGAAATATTCTCTGCCAACAGTTGGAAACAAAACAATTTTGAATATTTGCCTCACAGCTCCCTTGCCTTAGGCTTAAATCCAGTAGATACCACATAGAAAATTTTTAGAAGTCCCAGTCACAAAGTTCCCAGGAAAATTTTGCCACATTTCAACACTATCAATAAATTCTCCCTATTATTTATACATGTTTGCATATAAATAGTATATACACATTTGGGGTACTGTAAGATAAACTTTACCCACTCCAGTATTCTTGCCTGGAGAATCCCAGGGACAGAGGAGCCTGGTGGGCTGCCATCTATGGGGTCACACAGAGTCGGACATGACTGAAGTGACTTAGCAGCAGAAGCAGCAGTAGCAAGATAAACTTTGAGACCACTGGCCACCCTAGCCTAGGGTTAGAAGAGGGTCTGTTGAGGAATGACAACCTTGCCTGTCACCTATTCTTGGAGGACCACCAATGAAATTCTGTCTGATGACTTCCAGGAAGGCTCAGCACTATTCATGATTAATAACAGGGCATCTGATGGGCACTGCTGACTCGTGTTCTTCTGCATTAGTGTTCCTTATAAGGTCTCCTGTTCTATCAACCATGCAAATGATCCTTTCTTCTGGGCTCTGCCCTCTGCCTGTGTGCTCAATTGTGAAGGCATGTCTGACTCTTTGTGACCCCATGGACTGTAGCCCACCAGGCTCGCCTGTCTATGGGATTCTCCCCAGTCAAGAATCCTGGAGTGGGTTGCCATTTCCTCCTCAGGGCTCTTTCCCCTATCCACCCACAAACCCTGGGCACCATGGCCCAAGTCACTGCAGCATTCTTGAGGCTCCACAGCTGTTTGCAGTTCCCTCCATGGCTGGAGCACAAAGTAGGCAGTCATTGTGCCCTCCTGTGTTACACTCTGCTAGCAGTGATCCAAAGCAACACTTCTTTGTGCCTGCAGCTTTATGGTGGTTTTATTGAAAACAATTATTTCAATTATTTCTTTGTAGGCCCCCCAAGAACTCCTCCCCAGGGGCCTAGATTGGGAACAAAAGCCAGTAACAAACATCATGCACACTCTTCCTCGCTTCCCCCTGCCCCCAACCCATTTGAAGTTTTGTCATGAGGCCCATTTTGCTTGCATCATTCCCTCTAACACAAGTTCCAAACATATTTCAGAATATGTTACAAAGTCATTTTTGGAGGGGTAATTTATTTGTTTTTTTATTGCTGCTGTAACAAATTACTATAAATTTAGAGGGTTAAAACAACACAAATGTATTGACTTATAGTTCCAGAGCTCAGAAGTGTGAAATGGGTCCACGGGGTTAGAATCAAGGTGCTGGCAGGAGGCTCTGGGGAAAATCAGTTTTGTTTTCTTCTCCAGCTTCTGGAGGCTGCCATCATTCTTTGGCTCATGGCCCTCTTCCACCTCCAAGCCAGCAATGGCTTGTCAAGTCTCTACCATCTTTCTGGTTCTTTCTCTTCTGCCTCGTTTCCACTTAAAAGGACTCACATGATTACATGGGGTCCCATGGAGAATCTGAAATAACCTCTCTATCTCAAGTTCAGCTGAATCCTTAATTCCATCTGCAAACTTAATTCCTCTTTTCCATGTAATATAACCTAGTCACAGGTTCTGGGAATTATGGGCATGAACACCTTGCAGTATTCTACTTACCACAAGTGTTTCTTTTTGAAAACATAGCTCAGTGGTAGCTACTTCTGAGGGCTGTGCAAGAAACATGGGAAGGATGGGTCACATGAATGAATGTAGGTCAGTGTGACTTGGGGCTTCTCCATAGACCTGCCCTTATCCCTGCAGCATATATCAACCACAGTTCAGCTACCCTAACTAGGGTGACCACTTTTTGTTCTTGTAAAACTTCACTGCTGTCATATATATGATCTCTTTCTTTCTTGAAATCTTCCATCCCTCAAACCCTCTGATTCCTAATCTATCAGCTGTTGTAGATGTGTCCTGATTTTGACTGGCCTTTTTCAAGGTCTCCAGACCCAAAATGATACTCTTATCTACATATTAGATGGCAAAATGTGGACAAATAAGGGGCTGCTTTGTTTACGTCTGAACAGTGTCTAACTGTTAGTCAGCATGTTTTATTGTGACCTGGAACTATCACATTAGTTATACCAATTGGTCCTTAACTTGACCCAGCATAGACCTTTCTCAAAAAGCAGGCATGGAACTTCCATACTTTTTGTCTCCATTGATTTAAAGGCTATGGACTTCCAGGCCACCAAGACTGACCTCAATTTACTCTCACCTCAGCAAAGGAAACTTCGTGGCGTAGGAGAACCAAAATGATGCTTATGAAATCATGACAGGTAAAAGGGTTAGAGATACAAATTAGTGGAATTCTTTCCCTCACACCCATCCTGCACTGGAGATCTAGGCAGGTTGTCAGTTTATTTTCGCCCCCAGGACCATTCTTGAATCAGTGATATTTTATGAGACATTGTGGTGCTGACATGTATAAGCTGTCCACTCTTTGCAAGGCATTTTCATGTTTGGTCAATGATGTGATGCTGACTGGCTTTCTCTGGTACCTTTCCTGAGATCTTTCATTCTGTTTCATTTCTGTACCTGTTTTGATTTTGGTGTGTGCGCACACACACATACACACACACACACACAACTCTAACATTAATTCCTGGGCTAGTCCTTTATAGCACATATTAAAACAAAACAAACTCCAACCATACAAAACACCAGCAAGTTTCCCCTGATTCTGAGATTCCAGCTCATTTTCTCTGAAAGTACATGATATTCAGAATAAGCATCTCTTGAGAATACCAGAAATCTTGCAAAAATCCCCATCTTGGCATAATTTTGTTCTGATTTGTATAGGAAATATGAGAACTTTAACTTAATTTGAGAAGGAAACGTAACCTATTTACAATAACCATACACCATAGATGAATACTCAGTTGTCATTCTCATGTGGTGCAAATGCATCTCCCAAGTTTGAATTTTGAGGATTTCTCATTTTGCAAATCCCTGGAGAAGGAGACTCTCAAGAGGAAAGTAAGGAAGAGCGAGAGGCAGCAAGTGGATTGTGTGCCCCACAGCTAATCTGAGCATCAGTGATACCCTAAGCAGGATCCTGCCACCACCTGTAATGAAGAACATGCTTATTTCTAATTTGTAGCATTTCTCCCCTTCCTGATTATACAAGATGGGTTCATTCATTATTAATCTGGTTTGTCAAACAGCACGGCCCTCCAAGTGTCAGGCTTCCTTGTTTTTAGCCAGTGAGTTTGTGTAGAAGCAGTGAAATTTCAGAATGTACAGATCAGCAAGCTCTTGTCTGCACCTGATTAAAGTTAGATAGACTAACTTAACAGCCTTAAAATAATTCTACATAAAGCAGCAGGAGACCTTTCTCTATTTGTCCTTATTATTGGAAAATAAATGGTCTAAAAATCTTTTTTTTTTTTCCAAACTGTACCTGATTTTAAAGGGAGTGGAGGAAAGAAAATGATTCTTCTTTGTCTACACTGAATATCTCAGGAATCAAAAAAAAAAAAAAAAAACAAAGGAGATATAACTCCAAACTTACTATTAAAAAGTCAGTATTTTAATACACTTACACATATATGCATACCCACATGAACATACACATACACACAATGATTCTTGCCTTGTGGAGCTTAGAGCAATGTTAACCAGATTGTGATATTGTGTTGTCAGTGAAAAGAGTGCTCTACTTACCAATGAAGGTTCATAGTGATATGATTCTTAGGCAAGGGACTTGAACAAGAGATCTGTTCATGGGTCATGTGGCTGGGCTCCAAGACTCAACTGAGAGTAGAAAAAAGTAATGCATTATGGGAAATAGACCCAGGTACTATGCATTCCCAAACAGTAATTATTATGTAAAAGACTGAGAAATAGATTCTAGCTGGTTTCCAAGTCATTTGAGTGAGCACTGAATTATTTTTCTTTTGTAACCACCTAGTTTTTGAGGAAGTGGGTAAATAAAAGGATTGGGTGATTAAGTCTTGAGCTAAATACAATGAATAGATTTCCATCTATGCCTGTTGAGAGGATTTTTTTTTTTTTAATAAAGGTGTCTCTTGACTTTTTCCTCTACTTATCATCAGAAATCTAGGGCTTTTGTAAACTGAAAGATCTCTGGACGGGTTCTTGCCACTGAGATAGAGATGCCTGCATACATGGCAGGAAAATCATTTACAATTATGACTTTTGGACTAGCAATATCCCCAGAGAGTGTTTTGGAAAACAGAAAACAACAGTGGTATGAGTCTGTTGAGGGATTATTTATATGGGCTCATCAGCCAGCAAAAATTAGTGGACACTAGATAGAGACTGAGCTGGCACTGGGACAAAGAGGGCAGATTGCAAACTGTTGGATATATGCAAGAAGTCTCATTTGCCTAAAGAGTGTAGTGGAAAAACCTTGCCACAAGCTGCCAAAAGTTCCATCCCCTGAATTCAAAGGAAATAATAATTTCTAGTTCTACACCAGTGGTTCTCAACAGCAGGAGGGAGAGCAATTTTGCCTTGTAGGGAACACTTGGCAATATCTGAGGACACTTTTGGTTGTCACAATTGGGAAAGAGAGCATTGCTATGAGCCGAGAAGGAAGGAGAAAGGTGTTGTGGAAGAGTTAGACAGTCTTTGCCATAACCTCATTGAGCATCAATTTTCTTATCTGTATGATGGACATCATAACAGATACCTTATTTAGTTGTTATAAATACTGAGACAAGATATGTAAAGTACCTTATCACAGTGCCTGGCACATAGTAATACCTCAGCAAATGATCAATATTATTTGCATTATTGTGTGACTCTTGGAAACGATATTTCATTATCAAGTCAAGGGAAAATGACTTGAGAAATTGAGGAAGGGGGTGCATTTCAAAATGAATTTCCAACAAACCCCAAGCAAAGGATGCTAGTGAAAAATTAAGTGAGGAGGGAAGTGAGTGTGGCAACAGTGGAAGCTCCTAACTGAATCCTATTCAGTAGAATTTTCACAAAACTTGGAAGGATATATTACCAAGGAAAGCTTTTTTGAAAGAATATAAAACTGAGAGGACATTCTTGACAACTAAAGCCTAGAATAACACTGTTCAATGGAAATGCAATGTGAATCCCATTTACAATTTAAAATTTTGTAGTAAGCACATTAAAAAATTCAAAAGAGAATGATTAACTTTAATAACATTTTATTTAACCCAACATGTCAAACATATGATCATTTCAACATGTTACTAATATAAAAAATTACTAACCAGATATTTGCATTCTTTTCTTCATCAAATTCTCAAAATTGAGGGTGTATTTTAGACTTACAGCATATCTCAGTTTGCACTTTCCATGTTTCAAGGGTTTAATAGCCAAATGTGGCTGGTGGCTACCTTATTGAACAGTAAATATATAGAAGATGATTGTAAAAATGTCAGAGATGACAAAAATAAGTCCTTAAACCATGTCCAGAGTGAGGAGTGTAAGAAAGAAAACACAAACCTCTGACATGGGAAGAAAATTTAATGTTAGTGTTCGTTAATTTTTTTTTTAACTTACATCCTCCCCTTTATGAAACTTATTACCCAGCAGGTATGATTAGATCTCACTTTAGTATAAGGTATTTGAAGGCAAAGTATGTAATAAACTATGAGGAGATCATTTTGAGTGCTAATAATGAATTAAAATATCTATAGGTGGACACGGAGAAGGCAATGGCACCCCACTCCAGTACTCTTGCCTGGAAAATCCCATATACAGAGGAGCCTGGTAGGCCGTGGTCCATGGGGTCGCTAAGAGTCGGACATGACTGAGTGACTTCACTTTCCCTTTTCACTTTCATGCACTGGAGAAGGAAATGGCAACCCACTCCAGTGTTTTTGCCTGGAGAATCCCAGGGACGGGGGAGCCTGGTGGGCTGCCGTCTACGGGGTCGCACAGAGTCGGACACGACTGAAGCGACTTAGCAGCAGCAGCAGAGTTGGACTAAATATGTTTTAGGGAACAGAGAGACTCTTGAGTAGGTTGGAGGAACTGTGAGTGGCAACAGGGCTACGAAGAGACTAAGAATAAAAAAATACATATGTCTTCTCAAAAGGAGGAGGACTTGTGGACTTGAGTGAAAACGTGTTCTACTTCTCTATTCTTGCCTGTGAGGGCCTCCCTGGTGCCTCAGCGGTAAAGAATCTGCCTGCCAATGCAGGAGATGCAGGTTTGATCCTTGGAGAAGGAAATGTCAACCCACTCCAGTATTTGTGCATGGAGAATCCTATGGACTGAGGAGCCTGGTGGGCTACAGTCCATGGGGTCACAAAGTGTCAGACATGACTTAGGAAAAAACAACAGCGATAACTTCCCTGTGAAAGCTAACCTCTGGCTCTTAGGTTTCTCAACTATGGACTCAGAGACTGAATCCCATGAATTCCATGGCCACTTTATGTTTTAATGTCTGAATCTGTAAGCTCATCCAGACTTGGAGTTTGAACGTCGAGAAAGGGAACAGATGATCACTCAGTTCAGTTCAGTTCAGTTCAGTCACTCAGTTGTGTCCGATTCTTTGCGACCCCATGAATCGCAGCACGCCAGGCCTCCCTGTCCATCACCAACTCCCAGAGTTCACTCAGACTCACGTCCATCGAGTCAGTGATGCCATCCAGCCATCTCATCCTCTGTTGTCCCCTTCTCCTCCTGCCCCAATCCCTCCCAGCATCAGTCTTTTCCAATGAGTCAACTCTTCGCATGAGGTGGCCAAAGTACTGGAGTTTCAGCTTCAGCATCATTCCCTCCAAAGAAATCCCAGGGCTGATCTCCTTTAGAATGGACTGGTTGGATCTCCTTGCAGTCCAAGGAAATCTCAAGAGTTGAAACATACTCATCTAGGGTCCAGCAATAGCTTATGAAAAACAAATAACAGTAGCCTAATCTCATTTTCTCTTATAAGAGAGCCTTTAGTCTCACTATGTCAGGGAGGCTAGGACCATAGCACATTTGGATTTTGGTGAGAGATTTGGAACTTATGTTTAATGAGTACCTACTATTTGTGTGGTATTGGTGATTTAGTTGCTAAGTCATGTCTGACTCTTGCAACAGGCTTCCAGGCTCCTCTGTCCATAGGATTTCCTAAGAAAGAATACTGGAGTGGGTTGCCATGTCCTTCTCCAGGGGATCTTCCTGACCCAGGAATTGAACCCAGGTCTCCTGCATTGCAGGCGGGTTTTTTTTTTTTTTTAAACAACTGAGACACCAGGGAAGCACACATATTATTTATTTAACATTAATTCAGCAGATGCTTATTGAGACTCTACTATGTTTAAGAAACTGAGGACATAACAGTAAAGAAGATGCTTCTTTAGAAACTAATTACACAAACTTGATTATGGAATTATGTATAAGTTATAAGAAAAGTATATTTGAGGAGTTACTTAACTTGGTCATGAGACATTGCAGGAGGCTTTCTCTAGGAAATGACATCTATATGGCCACCCAAATATGTTCAAGGAAGACATTGAGGTGTGAGACTAGGAAGAATATTTCAGGAAGAAGAAATAATATTTTTGAAGGGTCAAAAGTTAGAACAGAGCTAATATGTTGCAGAGTAGTGCTTCTCAAACCATATGTGCACATAAATGCATTAAAATGCAGATTCTGATTCTAAAAGTCTAGGTGGGATCTGAGATCCTGCATTTCTAATAAGCTCCCAGATAACGCTGATGCTGCCAGCCTGTGGACCTCACTTTGAACAGCACCAGTATCAAGTACACAAAGGGAGAGGTCAGAGAGATTGCTAAAGAGGTGAGCATAGGTTGGATCATGAAGGACTTTGTAAGTCATGTGAAATTTAAACAACATGCTACTGAAGAACCAATGGGCCAAAGAAGAAATAAAAAGAGAATTAAAAAATACTATGAGACAAGTGAAAATGGAAATACCCCCAGATTTATTGGTTGCGGCAAAAGGGTTCTAAAAGGAAAATTCATAGTGATAAGTGTCTACCTTATGAAATAAGAAAAGTCTCAAATAACCTCCAGAAACAAGAAAAAGAGGAATAAACACAGCCTAAAATTAGAGGAGAAATAAATAAAATAAAGACTAAAAAGACAATCGAAAAGACCAATGAAAGTAACAGATGATTCTTTGAAAAGATACACAAAGTTGAAAAACTTTTAGCTAGACTTACCAAGAAAAAAAGGAATTCAAATAAATGAAGTCAGGAATTAAAAAGGAGATATAATAAGTGATACCACAGAAATACAAAGGATCACAAGAGTCTACTATGAACAATTATATGCCAAAAAATTGAACGACCTAGAGGAAATTGATAAATTCTTAGAAACATACAACTGAATCATATTGAACCATGAAGAATAAAAAATCTGGACAGACTGATTACTAGTAAGAAGATTGAATCAGTAATGAAAAATCTCCCAACAAACAGAAGTCCAGGACCAGAAGGCTTTACTGGCAAATTTTACCAAACATTCAAATATAAGAATTAATTTAATTATTTCTTAAACTCTAAAAAAAAGAAGAGAAAAGGGGAGAACTCTTTAAGATTCACTTTATGAGGCCAGCATTATCCTGATATTAAAACCGGACAAGGATGCCACAACAAAAGTGAATTATAGACTAATATCCCTGATAAACACAGATGCAAAAATCCTCAATAAGACACTAGCAAACTGAATTCAACAATGCATTAAAAGCATCAAACATCACGATCAAATGGTATTTATTCCAGGGATGCAAGCCTAGTTCAAAGCTGCAAGTCAGTCAATGTGATATACCACATTAAAAAAAAATGGACACAAATAATATGATCCTCTCAATAGATGCAGAAAAAGCATTCAACAAAATTCAACATCTTTTTGTGATTAAGGAAAAATACCTCTCAACAAAGTGAGTATAGAGTGAATGTACCTCAGCATAATAAAGGCCACGTATGACAAGCACACAGGTAATGTTATACTCAATAGCAAAAATCTCAACTTTTCTTTTAAAAGTCAGAAACAAGACAAGGATTCTCATCTCACCACTATTATTCAAGATAGTATTGGAAGTCCTACCCAGAACAATCAGGCCAGAAGAAGAATTAAAAGGTATCCAAACTGGAAAGGAAGAAGTAAAACTGTCACTATTTGCAGATGACATGAGACTATATAAAGAAAGCCCTAATATCTCCATCAAAAAACTATTAGACTTATAGACAAATTCAGTAATGTTACAGACATTACTGAACACACAAAAAATCCTTTGCATTTCTATACATTAATAACAAACTATCAGAAAAAGAAATTAAGAAAACCATCTAATTTACAACTACATCAAAAAGAACAAACGTACCAAGGAATAGATGTAACTAAGAAGGTGAAAGACCTGCATACTCAAAACTTCAAGACTTTAAGGAAAGAAATTGTAGAAGACATGAATAAGTGGAAAGATATTCCACGCTCTTGAATTTAAGGAATTAATATTATTAAAATGAGCCTACAATACAAAGCAATCTACAATTTAAATTCAATCCTCATCAAAATTCTAATGACATTATTCACAGAAATGGAACAAATAATCCTAAAATTTGTTTAGAATCATAAAAGATTCCAGATGGCCAAAGCACTCTTGAGAAAGAATAACAAAGCTGGAAGCATCATACAATCTAATTTCAAATTCTATTACAAAACTATAATAATTAAAACAATAAAAACAGACACATAGATCAGTGGAACAAAATAGAGAGCCCAGAAACAAATCCGAAATATACAGTCAATAAATTTATGACAAAGCCAAGAATATACAATGAGGAAGGTATAGCTCATTCAGTAAATTGTGCTTGGAAACTGAATAATCACATACAAAGGAATGAAACTGGACCACTAGCTTATATCATACACAAAAATCAACTCAAAATGGATTAAAGACTTGAATATGAGACTAGAAACCATAAAATACTAGGAGAAAACATAGGTGGTAAGCTCCTTGGCATAAATCTTGGTGATGATTTTTTGAATCTGACACCAAAAGAAAAAGCAACAAGAGTAAAAATGAATAAGATTACATCAAACTATAAAGCTTCTGCACAGCAAAGAAAACTATCAACAAAATACAAAGAAATCTGCTTTGGGGATGGGTGGGAGAAAACATGTGCAAATTATATATCTGACAAGAGGTTAATATCCAAAATATATGAAGAACTCATACAACTAAACAGCAAAAAGACACAAAACAAGCAAAAGCAATCCAATTTAAAAATGGACAGAAGATCTGAATAGACATTTTCCCAAAGAAGACATATAAATAACTCGCAGATGTATGAAAAGATGTTCAATATCATTCGGCATCAGAAAGATGCAAGTCAAAACCACAATGAGATATCAACTCATACCTGTCAGAATGACTATTATCAAAAAGATAAGAAGTGTTGCCAGTGATGTGGAGAAAAGGAAACCCTTGTGCACTGCTAATGAGAATGTAAATTGGAGCAATAACTATGAAAAACAGTACAAAGTTTCCTCAAAAAATTAAAAATAGAACTACCATATTATCCAGCAATTCTACTCTGAGTATTTCTCTGAAGAAAATGAAAACATTAACATGAAAAGAGACATTTACTCTCATGTTCCTTGCAGCACTATTTATAATAGCCAAGATATGGAAACAGCCTAAGTGACCATTGGTGGATGAATGAGTAAAGAAAGTCAATGGAATATTATTCGGCAATGTAAAGAATGAACTTTCACTGTTTGTGACAACATGGATGAAACTTGGGAGCATTATACTAAGTGCAATGAGTCAGACAGACAAATACCATATGATCTTTTTCATATGTGGAATCAAAAAAAAACTCCAAGCTTATAGATACAGAGAAAAATGGGGTTTTGTCACAGAGATGAGGGTTGGGGAGTGGGTGAAGAAGGGCAAAAGGGATAAAAACAGACCTTCCAGATGGTTCTATGTGCAGCTGGGTTGCTTAGATTATTCTGAGTTGCCTTCCAACCCTGAGTGTTTGAAGTAACCTTTCATCATCCCCAGGTTCCTAATGTGTACATTTGTGCGGTCAAAAGCACCCCCTCGGCCTCTTGATAAGACGTTTCCTACTTTTCCAGTTTTCAGTTTCTAGTTTCTGGGGCATAGGTTCTTTTGTGATGCCACCTAGTGGATAGCCAACTGTGTGTATGAGATGGTGTGGTGGGTCTTACCAGAAAGGATTGTTAAATGGGAAAGTCATGTAGTTAACAACCACAAGACTCAGTGGCACAAAGGTCAACCAGCTTTTCCTTAATTGAAGAAAAAGCAAACAAGCATGTTCCTTATATAAACACCAATATTTAACATTTAACTCAACCCTCATGATTCATTAAGGAAAGGAAATTCAATAAAGTTGGGTAGATGTGACTACAGGAAAAACTACCTCCAATGAATCCAGCTGTTTTCAGAACTCTGAGTTTAAAAAAAAAAAAATCAATTTTTGAAATAAAATGCTAAATGTAGATGGTGACCATCATTATAAATATATTGTTTTTAATCCTAGAGTGACTATCTTTTGTATCTTAAACTACCGTGTTTCTTCAGTCCCATGGAATATTTATTAAAGAATCTCACTGTGTGAACTTTAAACTCTTGGGTCAGAAAATGAACGGGGATGGCAAAGATGCTAGCTATTCCTGATTCCCAAAAATAAAAATTGGTTTTTAGGAGACACATTTTGTGGGTCAGAATCCGTGGGAAATGAAGTAGGCACAATGAGTTGACAGCAGAGAGAAGGCAGAAAATAATAGAAAACAGACATAAGAACTGGAAAAGTATAGCCGTCTGGGACCATTTAGTGAAGGGGCAGACAGTTCTACACACCTTAACAGTCCCTAGGGCATCCTTGGGTCAAAGGTCATAGTCTATTTTATAAAACTTTCCATCCAAATAAGTTTTAAAAGATGCCACTTAATAGTGTTTGTAACTAAAAGGCATAAAAGGCACTTTGTGGAGAATGAGCAAGGGATGCTTGGGAGGAGAGAGACATTTAGGGATTTAACAGCCCTGAGGTTTTGAGAGGGATTGGAAACAAGAAGTAGTCAGCACTAATATTTACATTCTCTAATGTTACACAGCGCTAGGCACATTGTTTTCAACAATCAGCTGTGGGAAAATTATAAAGAAAATGAAAAGAATAATCACACACTAAAACGTGGCAAAGTTGCACTTTAACCTTCTCAATTGCTTATTGATACCTAAGCAGTAAGAGAGTGGCAGGCTTCCTGGCAGCTTTCAAGGCTTCCCCTTGGAATTAAGAGCAGCAGGTCCACTACTTCCTCTTCCAGCCAAGTCTTCATCCCGCTGAGCCAAATAAATACCACTGAGGTCATTTTCCTTTTCCCTCACTCTAATGCAATTAGGGACAAGAGGGTGTGAGCTTGGGAGATGAAGGCCGACAGCTGAAGTCTGAAGGACTCTGTCCAGACTGGAGCAGTGATGCTGGCCTACCAAAAAGCAGGTCAGAGACTTAACACAGAAATAGAAGCAATCCCCAAACTGATGGTTAATGAGTGACAGTAGATGGGACCGTGCCAATAATAGCCATCTACACTGTGAACTCAGGACTGTTTTAAATGATGCTTATTGGTTCCTCCATTATCTAGGTGGTCTTGTGCATGCCATGTCTTCCTAGGTAACCCTGCAAATTTTGTGAAGAACGTAACTGGGATCATTATAATCCACTGCAGTTAATTATTCCATTGCTTCCCCCAGCAGAAGCACGTCAGACTTAACAGAGTTCTTAGTTGCCCTTAAAAAGTACGTATGGTACTTTTAAAATTATAGTTCAGAAACTCAAAACTTTGAGAGAAAAATTGGAAGGGATCTTAAGGCCATGTGAACTGGATGCAGAAAAGAGCAGAGGGTGTAGTTTATGGTAGAATACTTCATGTCTTGTTTCCCATTTCTGGTTTCTTTCTGTTTAATTTGCAGGGGAACTTTGTTATAAAATGTGTCAGGATACTATGTGACTTAAGTATGATAGAATATTTCAGTGAATTTAAGGGTTCATTGCAAGACTGAAGGGTGAAATCTTTTCTTCTTTCTCTCTTCCTCTCTTCCCTTTTTCCTTCCTTCATTCTTTATACTCCCATCCCTCCTTTCCTCCCTCGTTCCTCTATTCTCCTTCAAATTTTTTTGTGTGTTTTGGTAAGCAATGTGTTCAATCTAGAAACAGAAATCTAGGTCTCTGATTGCATGTCTTGGTATGATATAATCAGACTTGAGTTTCATAGATGGTGTCTGTGTAAGAGGTTTAAGCTGAAAATTAGGCTAAGATGGTCAGACCATAATGTTGTGACAAGTGAGCTTTCTCATCTAATGCACTACAAAGAATCAGTCAAGATTTTGTATGCAATGCAAGTTATTATATTAGATTTAGGTTTTATGACTTTTATTTTTGAAGGAAATGGTATTATACCACTGATACGCTCATGGACATCAATACATGCTTTGTTCTCTTTTGCTTCCAGTTTACCATGGCACTCTATACATCCCTCATCCAAAAATTTTTATGGAATTGTTAACTATGGTAAAGTTAGAAAAATCTGCTGCAATTAGAGTTTGTTATCAATGATTTACTAAAAACTGTTATCCATTTTTTCCAATGTTGCAAAAAAAATTATTTATCAGGGCATCATTAACTGGTTAGATACAGTTCTTTGTTACAGAAAAGCAGCAAAGTTTAGAGTGAAAAGCATTGGTTTTGGACTCAGCTGGGCCAAGTTTTCAATTTTCTATGTGATCCTAGATGAACTGCTTATATTACCTGAGGTTCACTTTTTTGTTAATTATAAAGTTTGAACCACAGGGTCATTTAAAACTTTTTAAATTTTTATACATCCTTTAAAATGACTTTTCATTTACATTTATTACAAAACATTGGCTGTATTCTCCAGGTTGTACAATACGTCCTTGAGCCTATCTTCACGTAGTAGTTGGTGCCTCCCACTTCCCCACCCTTATGTAGCTCCTCCCCACTTCCCACTGATAACCACGAGTTCATTCTCTACATCTATGAGTCTGCTTCTTTTATGTTATTCACAAGTTTGTTGTATTTTTTTTAGACTCTATGTATGAGTTATTTCATATAATATTTATCTTTCTGTGACTTATTTTACTTAATATCCTCGAAGTCCATCTATATGATAAAATGTTGTTCTTCTTTATGGCTTAGCAGTATTCCATTATATATATACATATATATGCACATGCGTGTACACACGTTACATCTTCCTTATCCATTCACCCATCCATGGACACTTAGGTTGTTCCCATGTCTTGGCAATTTTAGATAATGCTGCTATTGGGGTGCATGTATCTTTTCAAATCAGTGTTTGTATTTTTTCAGATATATATACCACAGAGTCATTTTGAGGAATACATTAAATTATTTACATAAAGCACTTTGTTAGTATTTGCCATGAAGTAGTAGTGATGATGATGATGATGGTCACGGTGGTGATGATGATAGTAATGTTGATGGTGGTGATGGTGACAATGATATCAGTGAGGAATGTGGGGTACCTTTTGAGAGATAGTAACAGTGGTTAAAAGCATAGATTTAGGAGCCCAGCTTCTTGGGTTCTACTCCCAAGAAGCTATACCAGTTATGTAATCTTGGAAAAGTGTGTTTGTTATCTTTTGCTTCATAACAAACTACCCTAAAATGAGTGACTCAAAACAACATATATTATCTCATAGTTTTGGTGGATCAGGAATTGAGGAACATCTTAGTTGTGTTGTCTGCTTCATAGTCTCTCAAAGACTACAGTCAAGGCATTGGCCCAACGTCTGGGATCTCATCTGAAGCTCCACTGGGGAGGGATCCACTTCCAAGCTCACTCAGGTGGTTTTTTGGCAAGACTCTGTTCCTTGAGAACTGTTGGATTGAAAGCCTACATTACTTGCTGGCTATTGGCTGGAGACTGCTCTCAGTTCCTTGTCCTATGGGCATTTCCAACAGAGCAGCCATCAAAGGCAGCAGAATGAATCTGTTAGTAAGTCAAATGTCACAGGCTTTTCTAATCTAGCCATGAATGTGACATCCCACTACTTTTTTTCTCTGTATTCTATTTGAAGTGAGTCATTAGGTCAAGCCTTCCAAAGGAAAGCAATGACACAGAGTGTGAACACCAGTAGGAGCCATCTTAGAAGTCACCTCCATAGCAAGTTACTCAGTCTCTGTTCCTCAGTTCTTACATGCATTAAATGGAATGAGTAATTGTAACTATTTAATTCAGTTCAGTTCAGTCACTCAGTCAGGTCCAACTCTTTGCAACCCCATGAACTGCAGCACACCAGGCCTCCCTGTCCATCACCAACTCCTGGAGTCCACCCAAACCCATGCCCATTGAGTCTGTGATGCCATCTAACCATCTTATCCTCTGTCGTCCCCTTCTCCTCCTGCCTTCAATCTTTCCCAGCAGCAGGGTCTTTTCAAATGAGTCAGCTCTTTGCATCAGGTGGCCAAAGTATTGCGATTTCAGCTTCAACATCAGTCCTACCAATGAACACCCAGGACTGATCTCCTTTAGGATGGACTGTTTGGATTGCCTTGCAGTCCGAGAGACTCTCAAGAGTCTTCTCCAACACAACAGTTCAAAAGCATCAATTCTTCAGAGCTCAGCTTTGTTTATAGTCCAACTCTCACATCCATACATGACCAATGGAAAAACCATAGCCTTGACTAGATGGACCTTTGTTGACAAAGTAATGTCTCTGCTTTTTAATATGCTGTCTAAGTTGGTCATACCTTTCCTTCCAAGGAGTAAGCATGAAAATAAAAGATTTTCATGGCTGCAGGCACCATCAACAGTGATTTTTGGAACCCTGCAATCATGGCTGCAATCACCATCTGCAGTGATTTTGGAGCCCAGAAAAATAAAGTCAGCCACTATTTCCACTGTTTCCCCATCTATTTGCCATGAAGTGATGGGACCAGATTCCATGATCTTAGTTTTCTGAATGTTGAGTTTTAAGCCAACTTTTTCACTCTCCTCTTTCACTTTCATCAAGAGGCTCTTTAGTTCTTCTTCACTTTCTGCCATAAGGGTGGTGTCATCTGCATATCTGAGGTTATTGATATTTCTCCTGGCAATCTTGAGTCCAGCTTGTGCTTCTTCCAGCCCAGTGTTTCTTATAATGTACTCTGCATATAAGTTAAATAAGCAGGGTGACAATATACAGCCTTGACCTTCTCCTTTTCCTATTTGGAACCAGTCTGTTCCATGTCCAGTTCTAACTGTTGCTTCCTGACCTGCATACAGGTTTCTCAATAAGCAGATCAGGTGATCTGGTATTCCCATCTCTTTCAGAACTTTCCACAGTTTGTTGTGATCCACACAGTCAAAGGCTTTGGCATAGTCAATAAAGCAGAAATAGATGTGTTTCTGGAACTCTCTTGCTTATTTGATGATCCAGCAGATATTGACAATTTGATCTCTGGTTCCTCTACCTTTTCTAAAACCAGCTTGAACATCTGGAAGTTCATGGTTCATGTATTGCTAAAGCCTGGCTTGGAGAATTTTGAGCAGTACTTTACTAGCGTGTGAGATGAGTGCAATTGTGTGGTAGTTGGAGCATTCTTTGGCATTGCCTTTCTTTGGGATTGGAATGAAAACTGACCTTTTCCAGTCCTGTGGCCACTGCTGAGTTTTCCAACTTTGCTGGCATATTGAGCACAGCACTTTCACAGCATCATATTTCAGGATTTGAAATAGCTCAATTGGAATTCCATCACCTCCACTAGCTTTGTTCGTAGTGATGCTTCCTAAGGACCACTTGACTTCACATTTCCAGATGTCTGGCTCTAGGTGAGTGATCACACCATTGTGATTATCTGGGGCGTGAAGATCTCTTTTGTATAGTTCTTTTGTGTGTTCTTGCCACTTCTTCTTAATATCTTCTGCTTCTGTTAGGTCCCTACCATTTCTGTCCTTTATTGAGCCCATCTTTGCATGAAATGTTCCCTTGGTATCTCTAATTTTCTTGAAGAGATCTCTAGTCTTTCCCATTCAATTGTTTTCCTCTATTTCTTTGCATTGATCACTGAGGAAGGCTTTCTTATCTCTCCTTGCTATTCTTTGAAACTCTGCATAGGAATTCATGATCTGAGCCACAAGTCAGCTCCGAGTCTTGTTTTTGCTGACTGTATAGAGGTTCTCCATCTTTGGCTGCAAAGAATATAATCAACCTGTTTTCCATGTCAACCATCTGGTGATGTCCATGTGTTGACTCTTCTATTGTGTTGTTGTTTGCTATGACCAGTGCATTCTCTTGGCAGACCTCTATTAGCCTTTGCCCTGCTTCATTCTGTACTCCAAGGCCAAATTTGTCTGTTATTCCAGGTGTTTCTTGACTTCGTACTTTTGCATTCCAGTCCCCTATAATGAAAAAGACATCTTTTTTGGGTGTTAGTTCTAGAAGGTCTTGTAGGTCTTCATAGAACTGTTTAACTTCAGCTTCTTCAGTGTTACTGATTGGGGCATGGACTTGGATTACTGTGATATTGAATGGTTTGCCTTGGAAACGAACAGAGATCATTCTGTCATTTTTGAGATTGCATCCAAGTACTGCATTTCAGACTGTTTTGTTGACTTTGATGGCTACTCCATTTCTTCTAAGGGATTTCTGCCCACAGTAGTAGATATAATGGTCTTCTGAGTTAAATCCACCCATTCCAGTCCAAGTTAGTTCACTGATTTATTTAATAGTGCTATTGTAAAGATTAAACAAGTTAATATTGCTTAAAAACTTAAAGTTAATAGACAAGTAAAGTATCTGTGCCTGTCACATAGTATGCACTCAATAAATGAGAGTATTTTTGAAAGATAGTAATTTACAGCTTTTCACTTATTTTCAAAGTATTAGCCCAAGCTGCTTAATAGCCTTTGTCACTCTGTATCAAAACGTGGTTGTTGCATTGCCAGTTTATACCAAGAAATGACAGCAAAGTTCAGGGCCAGAGGATGGTAGGCCACACCAAGGAGCACTGTAAAATGAGACTCAAGTCCAAATACTGTTTTTCTCTTAATAAGTTGTGAAGTGTGGGAAAGTCATTTTATCTCACTGGATCACTGTGTCTTTGTAGCTAGTAGCTCCTAGTAGCTCCTGAATTATGGAAATTGCCCTATGATGGGCCTGAATTATGGGAATTGCCCTATGATGGGCCAGACTCATCTAAATGAGTGCTTTAGATGTTATCAGGAATGATATTTGTAATATTTAGCAACTGCTTGGGGTCAGGTGCTGGCCAATCAGAACAGGGGCTGCCATGAACATGGTGCAGCCATGCTCACATGAACTGGCTGCATGCAGTCCCTTCTGGTCTCAGACATGTATGATCCCACAACCCATTTCCAGATCACTTAATGATCTTGTGGTGCACACAGCTCTTTAGTTTTGTTCCCCTTATTTTTATAACTTTACCAAGGTAGCTTACAAGCCAGAGTCCTAAAACAATTTAAATAAAATTTAATATGATATGATTATCCTGTTCTATGAGTTTAAACAGTGTGAGCAAATGTATCTGGAATATAATCAAAGTATATGGTTCAGAAGCTAATCCTATTAAGTATGTTTTTTAAAACTCACCCAGTGTTGTTTCAGAGACTCATTACCAGAATGAAAATTCTAATCTCTGTTTGTTTTTGCAGGCCTTCTGATCCTTCTCAAGAAGCTCACATACGCCTCAAACAAAAATGTCACCCAGCAAGGTAACAGTGTCATTGCTCCAGTGTCTGTTGTCTCCCAGACTCCCTGCATGACCCGCCTCTTTCCTAATGCCTGCTAAGTACTTGGTACTTTCCTACACAGGAAGCTTATGTGAAGTAATTAACATTTAATGAGAGGAAATCAACTGATTAGAATGCTTTTCGTGGTACTTTAGCTAATAAATGTTGTATATACTTTTGACTGCATCTAGTCAGCATGTGGCCTCTTCTCTCGACTGCACCCGTTTTTTTCTGTCCCCCGCAGTTCTGTCCCGCTCTAGGGCTTTCTGCAGTAACCTGGCTTAACCGTTTTGCCTTAGTTAATTTGAGGAAACTTTTGGACCAAATTATTGAGATAAATATTTTGATTAAATTTTGCTTAGAGCAGTAAGTGCATGAAGCTTCTGAATCCAAATCAAGGCTGAATCGTTCCAACCAAGCTTGATGGAGAGCAGCAAGAGTCTGATGAAAGCAAAATCTGCCCAGGAGAGTCCCAGGCAGCTGAAAATGATTTAGCCCGTGTTTACGAAGGCAATTAGGGTTGTGCCAGTGCAGCTCTGGAGGCTCAGAGACAGGGGTGGAGAGGTGTAACATCAGAGGCCCAGGAGTACCCCCATGGAAGTCTGGATCTAGCCTTTCAATACCTACTAGTAACTCCTGAAGTGTGGGACTTGCCCTAGGATGGGCCAGATTCAATGTTCTCCAGATTTTCTGGCCAGGTGTTATCAGTAACAAATTGTGGAGCAGCAGCCCCAATTTCTTTATCTGCATGCATTTCAGTAGTTACTGTCTCAAAGGACAATGTATACTCGGATTGAGGTGCATCATGATAATGGTGAATGAGTCCATGTTTTGAAGAGTCTTGATAATGTCTATTATATTCGAATAAAGTGTCATGTTTTTCTCATGATATAGTAGTAGTAGTAGTTTGGTTGCTAAGTTGTGCCCGACTACTGTGACCCCACAGCCTATAGCCTGCCAGGTTCCTCTGTCCATGGGATTCTCCAGGCAAGAATACTGGAGTGGGTTGCCATGCCCTCCTCCAGGGGATCTTCCTGACCCAGGGATCGAACCCACATCCCTCACATCTCCTGCATTGGCAGGCAGATTCTTTACCATTAGCACCACCTGGGAAGCCCAAACCTCCTTATATGTAGCTCTATATATCCTATTCGGAGAAGGCAATGGCATCCCACTCCAGTACTCTTGCTTGGAAAATCCCATGGATGGAGGAGCCTGGTAGGCTGCAGTCCATGGGGTCGCTAAGAGTTGGACACAACTGAGCGACTTCACTTTCACTTTTCACTTTCATGCTTTGGAGAAGGAAATGACAACCCACTCCAGTGTTCTTGCCTGGAGAATCCCAGGGACGGGGGAGCCTAGTGGGCTGCCGTCTATGGGGTCGCACAGAGTCGGACACAACTGAAGTGACTTAGCATAGCATATATCCTATTGGTTCTGTTTCTCTGGAGAACCCTAACTAATGCAACCAGATAATGAATAAATGCACTTAAACAGGGCCATGTAAACTGAACTGGGTTGCAAACAAAAAAGAGAAAGAATTAATATGGGCTCAGCTCTCAAGCATGGAATTGCCACTTTTCCTCAGGACATGTTGCAGTGTTGCTTGTCTGGTGTGACATAGGAACAGAGGAGAGTACTGGTATGAGTCTATTCATTAGATGTTAGAAACACTTAACTTATGTCTTATTTTAAAATGGAATTACTATGCTAGGAAAAGTTGTTATATGTTCTTCCCGTTCCCCAGTGGGTTGTCATGAGCATCCTTCTCAAAAACCATTGGTTTAGATTTTTGTCTGAAGGCATAACCTGGCCACTTTTCTTTATAAAGGAATAAGTCTCAAATGGTTTCATCTACTCCCGTCAGATCCCAGCTCCTTGACCAAACTTCAGAGAGCTGAGCTGGCAGTGTATGTAGTTGGGAGTTTGGTGTTCCCTTGCCACATGTACAGAGAATGTGGTTGCAATCTCTCTGGAGCTGTTCACTTTAGTTCTGATCACCCTCGTTTCCAAGAAACCACAAGTGAACTACAAGTTCAGCATGGCTCAGTGCACAGCATGAGCTCTACAAACAGGTACTTTTTTATGCAGGATGATCAGAGGGCTCAAAAGCAGCCTCCTCAGTGTATAGCAATCTAAACTTCTCACTATTAGACATTTGTTCTTTTTTGCCCTCAGGAATGAGAGTGTGGGTTTGGTCATCAGACAAAAGTGAGTTCAAGTCCAAATAAGAGCTGTGTAACCTAGGACAATCCCAGCCTCTCTGAGCTTCAATCTCTTCCTCTTTTAGTGGGTGTAACAATATTTACTGGATTTTTGTGAGATTTAGGGATAATGTATGCCTAATAATAGGCCCTCAGTACACACTAGCTATTGTTACTCATTGTTATTTTTGAAATTGTTCAAATTCCTCTCTTGTAAATCAAATGTTCTTGCATGCATTAAATTTTTATCAGAAATAAATTTTATTTGTTAGATATTACCTATATCCTAAGGCTGAAATGGATCACAGATCATGGACAAGGATCTATAGGAGGTTGGTGGGGAAGGACTGGCTATGGTATAGGTCCTAGAGGCTTGCTGAGACTCAGTGACTGACAGACATTGAGCCAAAGGTCTGAATGTAAAATGGAGCAGAAAGCCAAGGTCCAACTGGGAGTTTTAGTTACAGTTAAAAGAGAGAAGTGCAGAGAACCTGAGAGGAAAGCTAAGCCTCACATGCGCTTTGTGAATGTGGAACTTAGTATTTTTGGGGTGCCAGATTTTAAAGAACCTAGAATAAAACCAGAGACAGGAGAGCAGAACATCTTGCCATAGTGTCCAACCTTTTATCATCCTGTATTAGTGAGCGCGAGTAAAACTAGATGTTATAACAAATGAGCTCCTGGTTGTAAGGCTTAACACAAATGGCTTATTTTTCACCCACTTCATAGTTCAGTGTGAATTGATGAGCAAGATGCCTTCCACATGTACCTTCAGGACCCCATATTCCTCCCTTTTCATGGAAGGTCCTCTCAATTCAGTTACATGTTGGGGGAAAGCAAGGGTTACATTTGGGAAATATTTATGGGCAAAGTTTAGAAGGAATGTATGGAACTTCTATTCACATTCCCTTTGCCAAAACTCAGTCATATGGGTTCATCTAACTACAGAAGAGGCTTAAATGATATATTCATTTTACCACAAAGGAGAAAATAGAAATATTGTTGAATACTTGTAGTTTGCCACAAATGTCTTATAAACCTTTTGGACTACAACCTACAATAAGCAAGCACTTTCCTATCAGTACCCAACACACACACACACACACACACATACACACACACACAACTTGTGAAATAATATTTGTTCCTACTACATATGATACCCTTTAATATTTTTCTATTCTATTGTATATCACTTAAAAATACTGATCGTGCTATATTAATTCACAATCTGGCAGAGTGAAAAACACTATTCTGAATTGTGAGCCTGACTATAATATTTTACTAGTTATTACTAGAGGTAGATAATGAGGCCCTGCCTACAGTGATCAGGATCTGGGTTGCCTGAAAGCACTTTCTGGGGGGCCCTGTATAAAAAATATTCTGTCTGCAGACAGCAGAATTCTGTGACACCACCTGCGTGGCATAGGGTTCAACATGGGATGAGACACAGCATTCAAACATTTCCCTTTCAACACGACAGCCTTGAAATGTAGTTAAAAATAAAGGCAGGACAAAACTAAACATAGAGCCCTGATGTTGGGTGAATGTTTCTCCTATCTTTCCCAACATTTATAAGTTGTGAAACAGAATGCCTTTCTCATTAGCTGTCCTTCATACTCCATATCTCCCTACCCACATCCAAGTGAGGAACTGGTATCTTATACTTCAGATACCACTATTTTAAGAAAGTGACCCATGGACCAGTGAAACTGGAAAATTGCCTTGTAGGATGAATCATGGATGTACATGATTTGTACTCGGATTTTTACATTGCAGTGTAAATATGCAAACCTCCGGAGTTCATCACACGGAACTTGCTTGGTATTAGAGGTACTAACTTCCTATGTGGGAATTGTACTAGAGGGCCTTTTTGAGACAGAGAAGGCAATGGCACCCCACTCCAGTACTCTTGCCTGGAAAATCCCATGGATGGAGGAGCCTGGAAGGCTGCAGTCCATGGGGTCCCTGAGGGTCGGACACGACTGAACGACTTCACTTTCACTTTTCACTTTCATGCATTGGAGAAGGAAATGGCAACCCACTCCAGTATTCTTGCCTGGAGAATCCCAGGGACATCGGAGCCTGGTAGGCTGCCGTCTATGGAGTCGCACAGAGTCAGACATGACTGAAGCGACTTGGCAGCAGCAGCAGCCTTTTTGAGAAGGAAAAAATAAGATCAGGCATACTAAAAGAGTTTATATATATGTTTTTGCTCTTTGCAGAGAAATTCTAGGTACCAAGTCCTATTCACATGTCTAAATCATAGAGTGCATGGGAAGTGACTTGTGCAGCATCTAATCTGGGAATATCCTTGCAAAACCTCCCTGCTCTCCTTTGACTAGTCAGCTAGCTTTAGAAGGAAGTTTATTTTTCCTAGCATGGTTATAGTCTACTGTTGAATATTAAAGTAACCTGGCTTTATATATGGGTTGCTGGTTTTCTAATCTTTAGAAATTCATTACAAAATGAACTACTAGGTGAGGGGCAACATAAAACAAAACCCAAATTGGCTATATAAAAATAACAGCAGTGTGTGTAACGAGTACAAGTTAGCTTTTACCTAACAAAACTTCACTTTAAGGTGTGTGCGTAATGAGTAGATGACTTAAATTAATAGAAAGAGTCAGAGGTAAAATTTCAAGTGACTGAGATAGTCAAACCACAAGGTCTGATGAAAGTTGCATCAAGTATCACTGGAGGCTCTGGATTCCTAAGATGCACCGCCAGGAAAACAGTAAGTTACATCATTCTGCTCTCTTCTTTACATCAGGTTTAGTATCACTGCAAATCGGTACTAAATGATTTTAGCCATGCTGACACCAGTCTCTCTTTAGGGTAACTTCACTTGAACCAGGCTAATCTGCAATGCCTGGGATTTTGCTTTTATGATTAACAGCACTATGCTGCTGCTGCTGCTGCTAAGTCGCTTCAGTCGTGTCTGACTCTGTGCGATCCCAGAGACAGCAGCCCACCAGGCTCCCCCGTCCCTGGGATTCTCCAGGCAAGAACACTGGAGTGGGTTGCCATTTCCTTCTCCAATGCATGAAAGTGAAAAGTGAAAGTGAAGTCGCTCAGTTGTGTCCGACTCTTAGCGACCCCATGGACTGCAGCCTACCAGGCTCCTTCATCCATGGGATTTTCCAAGCAAGAGTACTGGAGTAGGGTGCCATTGCCTTCTCCAACGGCGCAATATTCAGGGTTAAGGCCCAAAGAAAGCCTTCCTCAGGCTCCCACCTACTGAAAGAATAACACTGAACACTGTTGTCTCCATCAGTGACAACATATTATAATGAGAATGGGCAAGTCTTCAGTTTAAGCTGAGAACCACACAGCTTCCTTTGCCTTTTGGAGTCTTCCTTCAAGGAAAAATAAAACAACAGGAAATGGTAGCAGTTGATCATTAAAACTGTGAAGCTTTGATTGTATTTTTTCAAGTGATAAAAAGGCATTGAAAGTGAAAGTGTTATCACTCAGTCACCTCCGACTCTGTGACCCCATAGACTATATAGCCCACCTGGCACTTCTGTCCACAGATAACATATGCGTTATCAGTGAGCCTTTCAAGTGTCTCATTTAAGACATGAAAAAGTAGTATATTGTGGAAGTTTAATGTTAAAATTTTATTGTGCCCTTGCCCTCAACTGTCCATTCATTCATTCATTGTAAGCTAGAACGAAGTCTAGCTTACAATGTGCTAGACTCTGTTCTGGGTGCAAGGGGTACAAGTTAGACAAAACCCTTGCCTTCCAAGACTTCATACTCCAGCAGGCAATAGATGAACAAATAAAATGGGAAATATGTTAGTGCTGAAAACTGAGGAGAATAATAAAGAAAGGAAGAGGTAGAAGTGAGAGTATGGGGTTGCAATTTGAGACAGTATATCCAAGGAAAGATTTGATGATACAATGGCATTTAAGTAAAAACCTTGAGGCAGTGAAATCCCATGGACGGAGGGGCCTGGTGGGCTGCAGTCCATGGGGTCGATAGGAGTCGGACACGACTGAGCGACTTCACTTTATTTTTTTCACTTTCATGCATTGGTGAAGGAAATGGCAACCCACTCCCGTGTTCTTGCCTGGAGAGTCCCAGGGACAGGGGAGCCTGGTGGGCTACCGTCTACGGGGTCGCACAGAGTCAGACACGACTGAAGCGACTTAGCAGCAACAGCAGCAGCAGTGATAGACTAAGCCATGTGAAACCTGGAGGAGAAGGAAGTCAAGCACAAAGGCTGAGGTGGGGTGTGCCTGGTGTGTGAGGAACATCAGAGTGGTTGGTGAGTTGTCTAGGGTGAAGGTAGTGAAGGGATGGGTGGGGTGGTAGAGAGGTGACGGGGGGCTGATCCTAAGAGTTCTGTAGAACTTGATAAGTACATTGGCTTTTACTTGAGGGCTTCCCTGGTGGCTCAGAAGGTAAAGCATCTGCCTGTAAGGTGGGAGACCTGGGTTCGATCCCTGGGTAGGGAATATCCCCTAAAGAAGGAAATGGCAACCCACTCCAGTACTCTTTCCTGGAAAATCCCATGGACAGAGAAGCCTGGTAGGCTACAGTCCATGGGGTCACAAAGAGTTGGACACGACTGAGTGACTTCACTTCACTTCACCAAGCGTCATAGGGAACCACTGGAGGGTTTTGAGCACTGGAATAATGGACATACTTTAGTATTTATAGGACCACTCTGGCTGCTTGGTGAGAATAGACCACTAGACCACTTAGGAGGCCAGTGCAACAGCCTAGCAGCTGTTGCTGCTAGGGAGAGATGATGATGTCTGGGATTCAAGTAGTAACAGTGTGGACGTGAAGACTGGATGCTGGAGAGAGTCTGAAAGCAGAGCCACCCTGATTTGTCGATGGATTAGATATGGGCTATGAGAGAACATCAAGCATAAAGGGTGTTTGTTGGGTGGGAGACTATGGGAGGAGCAGGGGTGGGAGAAGAGGGAAGCTCAGCATTAGTCCTGTTAAAACTGGCTGCGGATGTCAAGTAGATGGTTTAGCTGTGTGTAGGTGTGTGCATGTGTATGCTCAATCGCTCAGTCATGTGGGACTCTCTGTGACCCCATGAACTGTGTAGCCCAGAGGACAGGCTCCTCTGTCCATGGGATTCTCCAGGTAGGAATACTGGAGTGGGTTGCCATGCCCTCCTTTAAGGGATCGTCCCAACAGGGATCAAACCCATGTCTTCTGCATCTCCTGCACTGGCTGGTGGATTGAGCCACCTGGGAAGCAGGTAGTTGGCTGCATGAAGCTGCAATTTAGGGAACATTATGGTTTACCTCTAGGTTTTTCCAATCTGCTCACGTATCAGGCAGTAGAGCTATTGTAAATTAGGAGTGGGGCAGCTACTTCCTTAAAAAAAGACAGTCTAACAACTGCTTAAAGGTCAAGTTTCCTTTTCATAAAGAATAATTATTATGCAAGTGCATTTCTTAGATTCTCAACTTAATAGCAGGCCACCCCCAGCCAGTTGAATAATCACAAAAAATTCTCTTTTTATTTATTCTGTCTTTATTAGTAAAGTTTACTAACACAGCCAAATTAGCATCTGCAACTTCAATTATTGATATAAAGATCTATGACATGGTTATAGCCTCTTTGTCCATGATGCAATAATTTTCACCTAGTTCATATGACTTCTTAACAGAACCTGTGAAGGGCTGTTCTTTGGGTTTCTGCAGGGTTTTGACAAACCCACTAATTGAAATATAATCAGCACCAAACAACTTGTCAGGAAAAGTGTTTTGTTCTAAACTGAGCCAGGCAGGGCACCAAATGTGGGTATCCGAGGTGGCTGAGAATTCACACTCAGAAACATCAGAGAACCTGGGCCCAGCCCTTGTGATAAGACACAGCACCAAATGACCGCCTGGCTATCTTGGAGAGTGGATTTTTTTCTTTTGTGTATGATAGGAGGTTGATGGATTGTGTCTGTTGCAGAGACACAAGGAGAAAAGGTGACTCAAATCCCAAAATAGCCCTTTTGAATGCATTAAGAGAAAACATCTCTGACACAGACAGGAAGAAAGGGAAGAGGGGGCAGGAATCAGTGACAAAATGTTCATAGTGTGCTGGTCACCAGCATTGATTCACATGAAGTTATTGTCCTCTGCTAAGAATGACACTGTCCTTTGCTTTTATGTTAAATTAGAAAACCCTCTAAAACTGTACAATTACCTGAAGATTAAATTGATTGTCCATTATCTTATTTTAACAACCTACTTGGTAAGTGTTTCCTATCATTTCTTGATCAGTTCGCACCCGGTTGGGGTTTGGAGTGGGTCATATGCACAACTTGTTTTGATAATGTGGTGGTTATATATCTGAATTCTCCATAAAAGTAAGAATATCAATATTGAAGTGAGAAAAGGAAAAAAAATCTCATTTAAGTTTACTGTAAATAGACAAACAATATCTGAAAGAAACTTTAATTGGAGAAATTACCCCATTCACAAGGAAGCAAAACCCATTACATATCTCAAATTAAGCTCAATAGGCAATGTGCAGGGAATTTGCAAAAAAACCCCAAAAAGTAGTAAAGGACATGAAAGGAGACCTAGTAGATAGGCAGAAAGACTATACATTTGATGCAGTTTTAATAAAAATCCTAATAAAGTTTCTTTTATTTTCCTGGAACATTTCTTGTTTATTTAGGAATTTGTCAAGAGTAGTAAGAAAATATAGAAAAAGACTATTGATGGAGATGTGCCACATATTAGATGTATTATGAACCTATAATAATTAAAACTGTACACTGTCAGCACAGACTAAAAATTTAGACCAATAGAACAGATTTGAGAAATAGACCTAACTTTGTATTAAAATTTCATATATGACAAACCCATGATTTAAAATCAATGGAAAAAATGATTTTTCAATAAACAGTTTTAGGGACAACTATCTATACTTCTGGGAAAAGGCTAAAAGTGAATATACTCAATCATCCTCTTAACAGAAAGGTGACTCAAAGACAAACATAAAAAAATGAAACATAGGAATTCTAGAAGCAAACATTAAGGTTTGTTTATAATTTGAAATGGTGGAAGCCTCTCGAAGCAAGAAAACAAACCCAGAAGCCATGAAGTTAAAGGTTAATAAATTTTACTACCTAAAAATTATTTTTATACACAGCAAAAATATCATTATAAATACAGTCAAAAGACAAATGACCAACCAGAAAAACATTTAAAAATATATTACTGACAAATGATTAATTTTCTCAATATACAAAGAGTTCTTTCAATGTTATAAGGAATAGGAACATGAATTCATGTTTAAAAATAAAGCTTTATAAATACAAGAAAAGACTCCCACTCTCACTAATAATAAAAGAAATCCACTTTAACAGATAACATTTTTCAATTTTCAGATTGAGAAAGAAAAAAATATATATGAGACAGAATCTAAGCACTCTTTCACTGTAGATAGTACACAGTTGGTTTGACCTTGCTATGATCTGATTGTGGCCTCCCAAAAGTCATGTTGAGATCTTAATGCCCATGTGGTGGTATTAGGAGGTATGGTTTTGGGAACATGATTAGGTCATGAGGGTGGCACCTTCTTGAGTGACATTAGTGCCCATATAAAACAGGACCCAGAGAGCTCCCTTGCCCAATTCCGCCATGTGTGAATACAATGAGAAGTCTCTAACAAGGAAGAGGGCCTCACCTGAACATGATGGAAAGTTAATCTTGGACTTTTCAGCCTCTAGAACTGTGAGCCATAAATTTCTGTTGTTTATAAGCTACCTAGTTGAGATATTTTGTCATAGCAGCTTGAATGGAGTAAGGCAGCCCTCCTTAGAGGACAGTTTGGTAATATCTACCAAATACAGATACATATACTCTTTTGACAGCTGACACTTTGGGGAATTTGTACCACATTTTATGCATACATGTGCAATAAATATGTGTTGAGATATTCATTACAGGGTTGTTGATCACTGAAAACTGAAAGAGTTGTCAACAAACAGGCTATTTGTTTAAACAAATTATGGTAACTACACACAATGGACTACTATACAATTATGAAAAAGAATGAAGTAGCTCTGCTCATATTATGAAGAGTCTCAAGATACAGTGTTTAAAAAAAGAGAAACTAAGTGCCGAGCGGTACATGTAGAAAGCTCTAATTTATGTAAACATAAAATGGGATACCCATACATGTATACATCTATGTATTATGCATGTGTCTCACACATGTACACGCACCTATGCTTGTGTATTCCTAGAGTGACGTTCTGGGAAAATTCTCCTTCTAGGGAAGGGAAAATGTTGGTGGAGACTTACTTTTGTATTGTACAATTTTTCATGCTTGCATCCTTTATTACCATGTGCATATATTATTTTTGCAATAAAAACAAGTTCTAAAAAATAAGTGGGAATTTATAATAGATAATTTATAAATGTAACACTTCAAATTAATAGGGAAAATGAATTACCCAATAAATAGTATTGACACAACTGGATGGCCATTTAGAAGAAAGTTCAATATACTAGAGTAAATTCTATATGGATCAAAGTTTTAAAAGTAAAAAAAAATTAAACCTCTAAATGGTGATACTTTCTTATAATGTTGGATCAGAAAATAATTTCTAATCATGTGGTGAAAATACATAAAAACTGAGAAATTTTACTGTAAAAAGTAAACTTTGGCTCAGTTAAAAATATAAACAAAATTTAAAAACAAACAAAATTTAACAAATATTTACAAGACAAATGATAGATCACAACTAAATATTATTGACTAAATATTCTTACAAATCAATAAAGACCAACAACAAAAAAGGCATAGGACATGAACAGATGATTCACAGAAGTAAAAATTCAACACATTAAAATATTTCAATCATGCTAATAATCAATAAAGTGAATAAATTTAGTTTCTCACCCAGAAGATGGACAAAATTAAATGTTTAAGTTAATGTAACTTGGTGTTGTTGAGCATTAGTTATCCCACCTTGCTACTGCTAAGTCGCTTCAGTCGTGTCTGACTCTGTGCAACCCCATAGACGGCAGCCCACTAGGCTCCCTCGTCCCTGGGATTCTCCAGGTAAGAACACTGGAGTGGGTTGCCATTTCCTTCTCCAATGCATGAAAGTGAAAAGTGAAAGTGAAGTCACTCAGTCATGTCCAACTCTTCGAGACCCCATGGACTGCAGCCTACCAGGCTCCTCCATCCATGGGATTTTCCAAGCAAGAGTACTGGAGTGGGGTGCCATCGCCTTCTCTGTATCCCACCTTAGTAGAGATGAAAATGAGTGCTTTTCTGAAAGTCACTTTAGTAATTAAGATGTACAATGTGTATGCTATTTATCCCAGCAAACCTGCATGTATAATTTACCACAAAGAGGTAATCTTTCAAGTTCAAGCTAATAAAATTCAGTGATGTCCATCACAACATTGTTCAGAATAACACACACAGCCGAAATGTTTATCAGTGGTGTGAAAGGTTCGTCTAGTCAAGGCTATGGTTTTTCCTGTGGTCATGTATGGATGTGAGAGTTGGACTGTGAAGAAAGCTGAGCGCCGAAGAATTGATGCTTTTGAACTGTGGTGTTGGAAAAGACTCTTGAGAGTCCCTTGGACTGCAAGGAGATCCAACCAGTCCATTCTGAAGGAGATCAGCCCTGGGATTTCTTTGGAAGGAATGATGCTAAAGCTGAAACTCCAGTCCTTTGGCCACCTCATGCGAAGAGTTGACTCATTGGAAAAGACTCTGATGCTGGGAGAGATTGAGGGCAGGAGGAGAAGGGGACGACAGAGGATGAGATGGCTGGATGGCATCACTGACTCGATGGACGTGAGTCTGAGTGAACTCTGGGAGTTGGTGATGGACAGGGAGGCCTGGCGTGCTGCGATTCATGGGGTCGCAGAGTCGGACACGACTGAGCGACTGATCTGATCTGATCTGATTCATCCTGTAAATATTGGCACCTACTGCAGGTGGCGCTAGTGGTAAAGAATCTGCTTGCCAAAGCAGGAGACAAAATGAGTCGCAGGTTCCATCTCGGGTCAGGAAGATCCCCTGGAGGAGGGCATGGCAACCCACTTCAGTACTCTTGCCTGGAGAATCCCATGGATAGAGGAGCCTAGCAGGCTACAGTCCAAGGGGTGGAAAAGAGTTAGACATGACTGAAGCAACTTAGCACGTATTCACAGTGGAATGTAATGTAGCCCTTTAAAATAATGACAAACAGCTATGTGTAGAAATATGCAAGTTTCTCCTTTTTCCATTGCCAAGTGCTCAAAAGCAGATTGAAAAACATGAGGAGCACAAGATATTGTACAGGAGAGCTCTCAGAAGACTGTTCATACAAACATTTACAGTGGTTTCAGTTTTGTAGAACTTTCAATAATTTTTATTTTATCTCATATTTTTAAGATTAAATCACAGTATGTATCATTTTGGGCTTCCCTGATGGCTCAGACGATAAAGCATCTGTCTGCAATGCAGGAGACCCAGATTTGATCCCTGGGTTGGGAAGATTCCCTGGAGAAGGAAATGGCAACTCACTTCAGTATTCTTGCCTGGAGAATCCCATGGACAGAAGAACCTGGCAGGCTACAGTCGATAGGGTTGAAAAGAGTCAGACATGACTGAGTCACTAATTACATGTATCATTTTACCCCCACCCTCCAATGAAATGAATATTGTGCTGATATTAAAAATAACGTAGAAGAAAATTGAATATGAAGGAAAGATGTTTACAACTTATTAAGTAGAGAAATATAGGTTATAAACTAGTATGTCCAACATTATTTCATTTTTAGAATAAAATACAGGACTCTATGAAGCTTCTCTAGTGACTCAGAGTAAAGAATCTGCCAGCAGGGCAGGAGACATGGGTTCACTCCCTGGGTCGAGAAGACCCCTTGGAGAAGGGAATGGCAAACCACTCTAGTATTTTTGCTGGAGAATTCCATTGACAGAGGAGCCTGACAGGCTATAGGCCATGGGGTCACAAAGAGTTGGACATGACTGAGCACCTATATACAGGCACATACATACATTTGTGCCTGAAAAATACTGACTTAAACATGTTAATAGTGATTATCTCTGCATGGTGAGATTTCGGGTCTTTTTGTAAGATATTTTTCATTTTCTTTAGTGAAGTTGTATCACTTTTTAATGAAAATTATCACTGCCATTTCTTTAAACATTATTTTAAGGATAAAAATGTTAAAATCTGGGCTTACTGTTAAAACAAATTATTCTCTCTTTGGTTACTTTTTAACCCAATATTTATTTACTTGGCTACCTTGGGTCTTAGTTGTAGCATGCGGGGTCTAGTTCCCTGACCAGGGATGAAACCTGGGCTCCCTGCACTGGGAGCATAGAGTCCTAACTACTGGACCACCAGGGAAGTCCCTTTTTCAATATTTATTTTAATTTTTTTAAATTGAAGAATGATTGCTTAACAGAATTTTGTTGGTTTCTGCCAAACATCAATATGAATCAGGTATAGGTATACATATGTCCCCTCCCTCTTGAACTTCCCTCCCACCTCTCAATAGGGAAAACTGTATTATTTGCAGAGCCACCATCATAGGCTTCAGTTCAGTTCAGTTTAGTTCATTCGCTCAGTCGTGTCCGACTCTTTGTGACCACATGAACTGCAGCACGCCAGGCCTTCCTGTCCATCACCAACTCCCAGAGTTCACCCAAACTCATGTCCATCGAGTCGGTGATGCCATCCAGCCATCTCATCCTCTGTCGTCCCCTTCTCCTCCTGCCCCCAATCCCTCCCAGCATCAGAGTCTTTTCCAGTGAGTCAACTCTTCGCGTGAGGTGGCCAAAGTACTGGAGTTTCAGCTTTAGCATCAGTCCTTCCAAAGAACACCTAGGACTGATCTCCTTTAGAATGGACTGGTTGCATCTCCTTGCAGTCCAAGGGACTCTCAAGAGTCTTTTCCAACACCACAGTTCAAAAGCATCAATTCTTCAGCGCTCAGCTTTCTTCACAGTCCAACTTTCACATCCATACATGACCACTGGAAAAACCAGTGGCTTAGCCATTATGAAATTAATCTCTTTTCATGGTATCAGTTAAAAGAAAAAGACAGCAACTACCTTATGTTGAGTTTATCACTTGATAAACTCTCTCAGCAGCATCAATGACCGTATGTACAGATAAGCTTCTACCTAGACTGGTGAACAATTTGAGCTCTCAGAAATTCGTGGCCGCATGAATGTTTTCAACTTCATGAGCCGAGAAAGATAAAGGGTTAAACTGGGCATCAAAACTGCAGAGAAACCTGGAGTTTTGTTTTCACACGAGGTCCCAAATCTCACTCTCTTATAAACCAGCATTTGAACAGTAGAAGCCTTTTTCATAGAGAACCATGGGTTTTCAAGTTCTGATTTTATTTCTGATTTGTTTTTCATTATTTCCTAAAGCTATTGATGTTTCAGAGGCAGTGGGGGAAGTGAGGGAGCCCTGGGAGAGTTTCAGGCTTTGAATTTTGGAACTCAGCCATTCAGAAGTTCATACTCCTGTTCACAAAAACAATGTCGCAGGGTCACTTTGGCCATTGGAGCATCTTGTACAAGGGCTGGAGCTTGGGTTCTGTGTGTGTTTGCTGCAGCAGCCTTTCACCCCTTCCACACTTTTCTTTTTCCCTTTCTTTTTCCCTTTACATCAACATGTTGTAGCCTGTGACACCAGCTAAATTAATCACTCACTGCACTCAGGGAAGTCACCACAGGATATAGAATAACAAAGACAACAAAATTATTGCAAGGCTGGAGAGAAAGGACTGACTTGTGAATACAGTCAGCATACTCTCACCAGCTGTGTCCTCACAGGGGCTGGAGCAGCAGATTAAATTGGGACTGCTTTTTATTCATTTACGTGGATCTGAGAATGTCCACAATACAGTGCCAAGGACCCCTGATGAAGGGAAAGCCCTTCAGAATGCTCAGTCTACTGTCAGAACTGAGGCTCCCCCAAGCTTCAGGGTTACCCAGGGGCGCCCTCTTTGGGTTCCCCTTGGGCAAGCTCTGCTCGGGCAGATTCAGCTGAGTAATTGCTGAGCCACCAGGATCCAGAACATATGGGATTGTTAGGTCAGAACCAACAGAAAAATCAAATCTCTAGCAGCATGGAGCTGTGGCTCAAATCCTGGTATACAAACCATGTGCACAATAGCCCAAGAAAAAGATATGAGAGGATGGGGATGTCAGCTTTTTTGACCTTGGGGAAAAGCAACTTCTGATGACAAATGTGGGTTGGATGACAAATGGTGTGTTCAAAGAAGGAAAGTGTTAGTCACTCAGTTATGCCTGTCTCTTTATGGCCCCAGGCAAGAATACTGGAGTGGGTAGCCATTCCCTTCTCTAGAGCGTCTTCCTGACCCAGGGATCAAACCCAGGTCTGTGGTGGGTTCACCAGTGTTGTATTATACACCTGAACTGATGGACAGATGTCAACCTGCAAGGGGCTGTCCAAGTGTGACCTAGAACTCTGTTGGACCTTCCTGTTAAGCATATTTCACAACAACTTGGATAAAGGCAGGGAAGACAACCTCATTAAACCGGAAGCGGACATACAGCTGAGAGGACTAGTAAGGATATAAAGACAGCAGCATTAAGGTTTGAAAACTACTCTAAAGTCATAAAGAAGTCAAAAACAAGAAGAGGAAATGTAATGAGGATAATAATAAACATATATTTTTTAACTATCAGATCAGATCATTCGCTCAGTCGTGTCCGACTCTTTGCGACCCCATGAATCTCAGCATGCCACGCCTCCCTGTCCATCACCAACTCCTGGAGTTCACTCAGACTCACGTCCATCGAGTCAGTGATGCCATCAAGCCATCTCATCCTCTGTCGTCCCCTTCTCCTCTTGCCCCCAATCCCTCCCAGCATCAGAGTCTTTTCCAATGAGTCAACTCTTCGCATGAGGTGGCCAAAGTATTGGAGTTTCAGCTTTAGCATCATTCCTTCCAAAGAAATCCCAGGGCTGATCTCCTTCAGAATGGACTGGTTGGATCTCCTTGCAGTCCAAGGGACTCTCAAGAGTCTTCTCCAACATCACAGTTCAAAAGCATCAATTCTTCGGCGCTCAGCCTTCTTCACAGTCCAACTCTCACATCCATACATGACCACAGGAAAAACCATAGCCTTGACTAGACGAACCTTTGTTGGCAAAGTATGTAAATATAAACTTCTGTGTTTGGGTTCAGAAAATCAATTGAATGAGAGAGATTTAACAGCAAAGTCACCCCAAAGAAGTTCTAGGGTCAAGAAGAGCCAGTTGAGTGACAAAGGCATTAAGCTCTTGCCCATGGAAGAATAGGGTTTGGAATAAGGGAGTAAGAGATGTGTGGTCCTCATCACTGGTCAGACCACACCAGGAGAAGTTCCCACCTTTGGATGACTGGCATGAGCAGGAAAGCATTCAATACATTTTGGAGACTAGAGAGAGTAGAATTAAGGCTAGTCTGGGAAAATTCAGAGAAGGCAATGGTACCCCCATCCAGTACTCTTGCCTGGGAAATCCCATGGATGGAGGAGCCTGGTAGGCTACAGTCCATGGGGTCGCTAAGAGTCAGACACGACTGAGCGACTTCACTTTCACTTTTCACTTTCATGCATTGGAGAAGGAAATGGCAACCCACTCCAGTGTTCTTGCCTGGAGAATCCCAGGGACAGAGGAGCCCGGTGGGCTGCCGTCTATGGGGTCACACAGAGTCGGACACAACGACACGACTTAGCAGCAGCAGCAGTTGAGACTTGTTGTGGGCTAAATTCTGCCCCCACGAACTCATGTGTTGAAACCCTAACACCCAGTACTTCAAATGTGACTTATTTGGAAATAGGGCCTGTACAGGAGTGACTGGGCTTCCCACGTGGCTCAGTAGTAAAGAATCCACCTATCAATGCAGGAAATGCAAGAGACATGGGTTCGATCCCTGAGTTAGGAAAATCCCTTGGAGAAGGAAATGGCAACCCACTACAGTATTCTTGCCTGGAGAATTCCATGGACAGAGGAGCCTGGCAGGCTACAGTCCATGGGGTCACAAAAGAGTCACAACTTAATGACAAAACAACAAGAGAAGTGATTAAATTTAAAAGAGGTCATGAGGCCCTAATCCAATCTGACTAGTATCCTTGTAAAGAGAGGAAATTTGGACACAGAGAAAAGGTGCACTTGCACAGAGGAAAGGCAATGTGAGGATCCAGAGGGAAAAAAAACATCTGCAAGTCAAGGAGAAAGACCTCAGAAGAAACCAAACCTGCCAACACCTTGATCTTGCACTTCTAGCCTCCAGAACTAGAAGTGATTATGTGAAACATGATTATTGTGAAACAATATTTCTGTGGTTCAAGCCACCTAGTCTGTGGTATTCTGTTATAGCAGTTCTTGAAAACTCTTCCAGGGTTCAAAAGAAACATTTCCTAACAAAGTGGCAGACAGAATCTAGGCGGAGGTGACAAATGACAAGGAGTCCTTCCTTGGCCAAGCTTAGTCAGGGTCCCCTTCTCATCTAGACCTTGACTGTGGCCTGCTGGGCCCAGTTTTCACAGAGAATCCTATCAAGCCAGTTTATTGAGAATCCCCCTGTCCTTGATGTCTAGTGAAGTTTCTCTGAGCACTTGTCCATCCACTGAGTCCCCTCAATCTGCCCATTGACTATAAATCTTTCCAGTTGTCTTTGCTGTATTGGGGGTTGAGTTCAGTTCTACACTGACATCTCTCTTCCCTACTGCATTAGCTCAGATAAAATCTGTCTTGCCATCTTTTAGTGTCTAGTACAGAATTGGTCTTTGACACAAACTATCTCAAAATCTCAGTGTCTTAATGATACATGTTTGGTATTCTTTCATGGGTCAGCCATGGACTCACTCACTGCAGTCACTCAAGGAGCCAGCTTGATGTTGCACCCTCTTGAGGCGTGCCTCCACAGTCCTCATATCAGGGGGCAGGGCTGTGCCGAAACAAGCACCGCCCCTTCAAGGTTTCTGCCAGAAATGATCTTTACTTCTGTTCAGATTTCATCAGCCAAAGAAAGTCACATAGCCACACATAACCTCAATAGGACTGGAAAAGTGAAATTCTACTCGAGCCTCCAAGGAGGAAATTTGAAATATTTGCTTTCATCCTAAAGTCTGCAGCTAGTTTTAAAAAATTGAGTTCATGTTTACATTCTAACAGGTTGAGATTCCTCTAGAATATGGTTTTATTAAGACACATAAGATGTGATGATGCTCATGATCCAGAGGAGGAGACGGATATGTCTACCTCTAAATTTAAGTCAGTGTGGTACCCAATGTTTCACTGTCAGCCCTGTCATCCTTGTCACCTAGAGACTCTACTCTTCCCTCAACCCCCAGGCGAGGCTGCCTTTGACTGCCACTGCTTGGGCCAGAAGTAAACTCCTCATCCAGGGTGACTTGATGGAAGTAAGCCAATTAAATTCTTATTCTTAGAATCTGGAACTAAAAGATAAAAAGTCTAACTACTTAGTGTGGTCTGCTCACATTTTCTTATAGTGTGCTTTTGGGGACCACAAAACTGGCCTCTGTCACTTGGGTCCACATTCCCTTTCTGTGTGTGGCTCCAACAGCCTGAGCCCCATCAGCAGACCTGATTCTACTTGTGTAGCTTCAGAAAAATGAGGCTGGGACAGAGCTGTTAAAGACAGGGATCTTTAGTTGGGGAGTAGTGGGAGGAGACAGTCTCAGCATCCTTTTCCAACTCTGAGAGTGTGAGTACTATTACTCAGACTCCTTGCCAGATTTGAATGTGTGCTAGGATGTGATGCCCATTGTAGTAAGATGGGACACTCTTATGAACAGTGTTCACTTCAATTTTTTATATTCCTATAACCTGATCTCTACATCTTGTCACTGACTAAGTCACCTTCAGTGAAATATAGATATTTAACTCCATGCAATGGGAGCTTGAAGGAAGGCACCAGCCTTTGATATATTTTTTGAACTTTCAGGAACTAGTAGAAATATTAATGCTCACTTTCCTGAGATACATGCCACTGATTAGTCTGCACAGTGTGAACTGGTATTTGTGAGTGTGTGTGTGTTTGGCTCTGTGACTGTTCCTGCCATCAACGCCACCTCCCTCTCCCCAACATGGCTTGTTGGAGTCCTTTTATGTTAACGTCCTCTGTAAGAAGCCTTCGGTTTGGTAGCACTGTTCACTCCCAACAAATGCATCAGAAAACAATGCACACCCCTGCCTACCAGTAATCAGAGCAATTACTTAACAAGCACATCTCTATTTCCTCCAGGGTGGACTAATTAAAAGGCTTCCATGCTGTTGTCAGAAATGGACAAAGTGTGTTTTGTACTACTTTTTGGAAAAATTAAAAGCTAACATTGGGTTCTACGTTGAAACATTTTCAACACTGTTCACAGAAATTGTCTCATTTCCACCCTTCTAGGGCGAGCTCAATTGTTGGCCATGATTGAAAAGGCAGGGCAGACATTAAGGGTGTGTCTTGCACCTTATTCTGAAGACAGGTTGTCCAGAGCTATAGAGTGATGGTTCTCAAACTTTAGCAAACATCAGTGTCCCTTGGAGAGCCCATTAAATCACAGGGTGGGATGGATTGGAAAATTAGGATTGACATATATACACTACCATGTGTAAAATAGATAGCTAGTGGGTAAGTGAAAGTGAAAGTCGCTCAGTCGTGTCTGACTCTTTGTGACCCCATGGACTATACAGTTGATGAAATTTTCCAGGCCAGAATACTGGAGTGGGTAGTCTTTCCCTTCTCCAGGGAATCATCCCAACCCAGGGATCGAACCCAAGTCTCCCACATTACAGGCAGATTCTTTACCAGCTGAGCTACTAGGAAAGCTCAGCTGGGTGCTCTGTGATGACCTAGAGGGACAAGGAGGAGGTTCAAGAGTGAGGGTTTATAAGCGTACATGAAGATGATTCATTTCATTGTACAGCAGAAACTAACACAATATTGTAAAGTAATTATACTCCAGCAAAAGAAAAACCCCAAAACAAAATAACAACAACAAAAAACAATCTGCTGACCCCTCCCCAGAGTGTCTGACTCAGATTGGGCCCCAGAAGTTGCTCTTCTAACAAATTTCCAGGTATTGCTAATGCCACTGGTTTGGAGACCACACTTTGAGAGTGCTTCTGCAAAGAAGCTCTTTTCTTCACCTTCCCCATTGCTCCTTAAAAGCAGCAGGAGCCCAGCTTTTCCAGTGGAGCTCGAGGGAGAGAATCAGCCTTGGACACTGTTATTTTACACCACTGAACCCAATCCGAATGCACTTGACTCAGGTGGGAAGGATGTAAGCTCTGGGGTCAAATCCCAGGTCTGCCACTTGGTTGTTAGGTGACCGTAGGCTGATTACTCCGTTCTCTTATTCTGGGGCCTGCACTTGACAATCTGCTGTGAGGCTGCCTGAGTCCCTGGTGTAGGAGGCGGTACGCCCTCGGTGCTCAGTGAAAGAGAGCCCGCTCTGGCTTCCTCCTCTCACTTCTCCCCACATTTCCCTGGGCAGTTTTGAGTGATTTGTTTATTCCTCAGGGTTCGTGTGATGAATGTCAAGCACAGTTTGCTTTATGCAATAATGCAGCCCTTAAAAAGATTTAAGGTGAATCAAGTCTTAAGAGATAAAGGATAAACTTTACTTTGCCAGAGACTTTGTATGCAGGGAACTTTTTTAATAAACAGAAAAAAGAAAATAGAAAGCTTCAAAATTTACTTTCTTCCATGGAAACATGTTAGCAAGAGAGAAAAACAGTATTTTATTACAGTATTACTTTTTTTTTTGCATTGAAAACTGGAACACACATTCAATTTATACCAAAAAAAACTATAGTGAAAATATTTAAATACACGAACTCAGTGACAAAAGAAAATTCTGGAAAGAAGAGTATAAAAGGGTGTGGAGTCATACAAGTCTCTGTGTTCATATCCTCTGCCTTCTCAAACCCAGTCAAAGTTATTTATTATGCTTTTGGTGCTGGTGAAAGAAAATCTCCTTAAATAGAATACCTCCCGTACTTCTTGCCAAGCTTACTCAGATACTCAGTTTTAGTTCGTTATGACTTCAAGGTCTTTATCAACAGCTCCATTTTATTGAGCCACTATTATGTGACTGACTTGAGGCTGTGTATTTAGTATACATTGTTGTTGTCTTGTCACTCAGTCATGTCCATATCTCGTGTAACCCCAAGGACTGTAGCCTGCCATGCTCCTCTGTCTATGGGATTTCCCAGGCAAGAATACTGGAGCGGGTTGGTACACATTATCTTAGATAATTCTCACAACAACCTTGAAAAGAGGTAATAAAATTTCCCCCAGTTTACATTGAGGAAACTGAAACCTGGAGAAGAAAATGCTTTGCCCAAGTTTGTAAGAACTAGACACTCAGAACTTAAACTCAGGCCTGTTTGACACACTGGAAATCTACAACGCCTTTGTAACCTATCCATCACTCTCTCCCTCTCCATTCAAAGGACACTAAATGCTGGAAAGATAGTCTTATAAAAAATCAAACCAAATTGGATTCAATTATCAAGGCTTCTCTTAGCACAAGAAACCTTGTTTTTCATGAGTCTGGAAACCTTGTCCTAGTGAAGTGTGAAGATACCCAAAGGTTAGAACTGTACTTAGGGGCTAATTAAAGAGGTATTAGACCACAGATATCTCATTCATGCCTAAATATCTTTAACCTCTCTAGGGCAGCACCTGGCATTTTCTAAAGAGACTAGCAAACAACTAAAATGCATGGAATCTCTTCAAGTCTCTAACTTCTACTTGGAAAATCTAACCCTTTAAGAGTCAAGGTCTTAAAACTGAAATGAAAAATGAAGGTTGATATACAGAGCTGCTTAGTATTCAATGGCGTAGCTTCCCAAATACACACAAATTTGATGCACTTTTGATTGAACCCATAATTACAAAATTTGTTTAAAGCTGTTATATTATCTTCTTATTTGACACAATATGGCACAATTTTGTTATAGGATTGAAAACCAAATAAGACAACTACAGTTGGTAGCATTTCAAAGAAATATTCCCTTTAAGATGAAATCAATCCTGTTTCAAGTTTATTCCCGTTTTATGATTGAGGCTCTAGGGGTGTATTTTGCTGAAAAATGTCTTTTTGATTTTTTAGAAATTCTTTAGATTAATATGCAGCTGTCATTGTAAGGCAAATCTAGATCTGCTTTTATGTTTCCTCTTTCCCCAGGCTGCAACTAGTGTCTACCTCTCTAGGAGAGACAGTCCACTTATTTCTGATTGGGGCTTGATATTCCAGGTCAGACAGCAAAGAATTCATCAACTCATCATCATTTAGAGCATGTCACACTTTGTCTATTTACTTTGACTGAATACATTTCTTTGCTTAGTATGTCCAATATCTTGGTCTTAACATTTTGTTGCTGTCTAATTTTAATTCCTGTTCACATACACACATACACATATACACACACTCACACCCACTGTGAATCATACCATATTATCACAATTCTCAACATAGCAAGAAAACAATGCCATGTTTTGATGTGTTTCTGAGTACAGTTTCAGCATTTATTTAATTTTATTCAAGACTTTCCTTCATGTTTTTTCCTTCTGTTTCAGTTTAAAGGGCAATGGACTTTTCTCTTGTGTTTTAACTACTGACATGCTTTCAATTCTTTCCCTCTTTAATTCCTCTTTCACAGATGCAAGCTTGTTTATCTAAGCATTTTATCTCAAAAGTAGATTTATACTTTGTCCCCATCAAAAACACAAGAAGGTACACAATAAGACAAAAATCTCTTGGAACTGCTTTGTCATACATGTTGAAAACAAAACAACTTTTAAAACACCTAAGCAATCAAATATAGCTGCCTGTCAATGCCACAGCACTTGAAGGATACCCATTTGTACTGACTCATTTAAAGAGGGAGCATCTTCATTGCACTTCTTTAGACTGAGTGTGGACTCTGACTCTGAATAGAACAGGATGTGCAGATGACAGAAAGCTTGAGAGAAAAGCTTTGTAAGAAATGAGAGTGTCTTTCCATGATGCTAGTTACAGTGTAGCTAGGGCCAACTGTTTGTCTTTCACTCCTTTTAACACTTTAAGAGAAATCTGCAAAGTATAAATTCCATTTAGCCAGTTATCAAGAGAAAATATTAAAACACTAGAGTGGGGGTTGGCACACCACAGACAAAATCCTTCCTTCCTCCTATTTTCGTAAATGCAGTTTTGTTGGATCACATTGTTTTACGTATTATCTAGATGCTTTCAAGCAGGAAAGTTCAGTAGTTGACACGCAGGCTGCGTTGCCCACAAAGGCTGAAACTCTTACTCTTTCGGGTCATTTACAAAAAATTCATCAGACTCTGATATAGATGTTCAGAGATGGTGATATTTTAAAGCCTTTCTTTCCAAAAAAGGTCAATTGGTCTTTGCTCCATAGGTCTAAGAAAACATGGATTATTAGAGATGTTGTCTTAAACATTCCACAACAGGGCAGATTGTTCACAAAAGCATGATGCCTGCCTAGAATTTATAAACACATCTCATTATTAGTCAACCAAGACAATAAAAAGTCTCAAATAGGGTAAGCATATAATTTATCATTTAATTCAGAGTGCTTTAGAAAGTAAAAGGGGTACTATTAATAATTATGCTAAGACAGCAGACATAAACTAAGATTGTCCCAGGCAAACCAAGATGTGTGGTCACCCTAAAAGGGTGCATCACTGCACCAGATCCAGTATAATCACTATGTGTGAGATAAATACATATGGATTTAAGTTCATTTCTTCCATTGAAGCATATTCATTATCAGAGCCTTTGTAACTGGAATCTTCACCTAACTGGTAAGCATCAAATGGATGTTCCCAATTCATTTGGAGAGTTAACATAAGCTCCTTGGACCATCAGAAAACATTATGCACGATCTCGCGAGACTTGGCCCAGAACATTGCGGATCGGGTCGGCGCCATTTTGGGACTGAGACTGGTTGTGGGGGAGGGAAAAGCGGCAAAAGGGGATTATTCAAAGTACCGAAAACCTCCTCCCGAAAGATTAATGTTAAAAAAAAAAAAAAAAAGAAAACATTATGCAGCAATCAATAAAGCTTTTGAAGAGAAAATTGAGCTTGAATAATTCTTGCTATGATTGTCCACCTGGACAATGAGGAAGTAACAGATATAAGTTACCTTGATTTTTACTGACACTTTCAGTTGTGTCCCAAATGATTGGCAAGCTATAAAAGAATGACTTTGACCTTTCTGTCATGCTCTTCAAGGGCAATGGATCAGATTCTACTGATCCATGCCAGAGTGGTAAGGGAAGAAAGGAGCCAGAGAGAACCAAGAGTACAAAGATCCTCAGATTTATTGCTTAGAATTCAAGATCTTAAATATTTATTCCTTCTGCACCTAAACAACTCTATATAAAAAATTATAGACTATGACTATTATTCTGATCCATTTATATTTTACAATAAGTTCCCTGATCAAAGATTTGTTTTACCCTTGATAGAAGAAATTGGAAACCATCACATATTGGAATCTTTAAAATTTTCTCTCTTATAATTTTATCTAGTATCTGTATGGATAAAGAGTCTTACTTATAGTATGTCTCTTGTGATGCTATTCATAAGAAGCAACATCTGTGTGATGATTTATCTGTTAAAAAGTACTTTCAATCCTATGTGATTCTCACTAACTCCAATAAGCTAGTAAGACAGAGTTATTAGTACCCTTGTTTGTTGTGGATAAAATAGAAAGAGGCTCAGAGAAGTTAAACATCTTGTTTAAGGTCACACAACTAATGATGGTAGCACTAGGGTTAGTCGAAGCCTTCAGATCACAAATCCTAGGCCACTCAACTCTGCCATATTGTTTTCTAAATTGTTATGAATTAGTAATATTATTAGTACCTCTGGAAAAAATTGGGCTTCCTAGGTAACTCAGTGGCAAAGAATCTGCCTGGCAATGCAGGAGACGCAGGAGACATGGGTTCAATCTCTGAGTCAGGAAGACCCCTTGAAGGAGGAAATGGCAACCCACTCCAGTATTCTTGCCTAGAGAATCCCATGGACAGAGGAGTCAGGCAGGATACAGTCAATGGGGTCACAAAAAGCCAGGCGCAACTGAGCACACATGCACTGAAAAAAGTAATTCAAATGAAATTGACCTTGACCTGTTAGAGAAGAGGCCAAAAAAAGCATAAAATGTAACACTGACTAATTATAAAAACTAATGGAAATTATAAATATTGCAAGTTGTGTGAACCATCGTTGTAGTTTTACTGTCGTTTAAGTTAACGTGATAATGGAGATGAAAGAAAACATAATATATGAGTGGTTAAGGAATATATACTAATTATCTATTAATATTAATTAAGATTAAAGTTTACCACAAATTTTATCCAATTGAAGTTATCTTCTGGGCCTGGCTGTGTATAATAGCAACTGTTCAAGTAACAATGATTTAAACAAGGTAGAAGTTTATTTGTTCAATAAAAGAAGTCTGGATGTAGTAGATGTAGTCAGGTGAGGCCTTCACAGAACCTCAGACCCCTTTCAGCTTTCTATTCTGCCATTCTTACCATGTGTCTTACATCCCCAGAGTTGAAGATAGAAGCAGACGCTATAGTTATAACATCCATGTTCTGAGCAACAGGAAGAAGAAAGGAAGGAAGAAATGAAGGAAGATGCTCATTCTCCATTTGAGGAAACCCTGGGCTTCCCTGGTGCCTCAGACAGTGAAGAATCTGCCTGAAATTTGGGAGACCCTGATCCCTGGGCCAGGAAGATCCCCTAGAGAAGGGAATGGCTACCCACTCCAGTATTCTTGCCTGGAGAATGCCTTGGACAGAGGAGCTTGGCAGGCTACAATCCATGGGGTTGCAGAGTCAGATACAACTGAGCAACTAACACTTCCACTTTCTTTCACTTATGAAAGTAGACACATGACACTTTAGCTTACATTTATTGGCAGAATTTTTTCATATATCTGTATATAGCTGCAAGAGAGGCTAGCAAATGCCATCTTTAACTGAACCAGCACAAAATTAGAGCCTTTTTATTAGGAAGAAGGGAAGGAAAGGATGTAGACTGAGATAGGCAAATAACAATCCCACCCATGATCTCCTTTAAAGAGTGGAGTAACTTCAGAGTTTTAGAGAATAGGCAAAAAAATAAAAATTGTTGTGTTTTTTCAACTTGCACTAGGCTGTTTATATATGTCTTACAACAAACTGAGGACAACTACTTTAGTCCATATTAAAAAGAAAAAAATCAAAGTTTCAGAGAGGTTAAACAATTTGTTCCACTTTATATACTTAATGAATGTGGTGTGGAAGCTCATTTTCTTTCTTTTATTAATGAAAGTATAGTTGATTTACAATATTGTGTTAGTTTCAGTGAACAGCAAAGTGATTCAGTTATACATATCTATACATATTTATGTATATATGTCTATTCTTTTGGAGGCTTCCCAGGTGACTCTAATGGTAAAGAACCTGCCTGCCTATGTAGGAGACGTAAGAGACATGGGTTCGACCCCTGGGTCAGGAAGACCCCCGGAGGAAGGCATAGCAACCCACTCTAGTATTTTTGCTTGGAAAAGCCCATGGAGAGAGGAGCCTGATGGGCTATGGCCCACAGGGTTGCAAAGAGTCAGACATGACTGAATGGCTTAGCAGGCATGCATATTCTTCTTTATTCTTTTCCATTATAAGTTATTACATTATATTGCATATAGTTGCTTGGGTTATACAGTAAATTCTTGCGGTTTATCTGTTTTATACTTGGTAGTGTGTATCTGTTAATCCCATACACCTAGTTTATTCCTCCTCCTGCTTCCCCTTTGATAACCAGAAGTTTGTTTCCTATGTCAGAATCTGTTTCTGTTTTGTAAGTAAGTCCATCTGTACCATTTTTCAGATTGTACATATAAGTGATACCATATAATTTTTTTTTGTCTGACTTACTTCACTCAGTATGATCATCTCTAGGTATATCCATGTTGCTGCGAATGGCACTATTTCATAATATTCCACTGTATATATGTAAACCACATCTTCTTTATCCAATTGTTTGTTAATGGACACTTAGGTTGCACCCATGTCTTGGCTATTATAAACAGTGCCACTGTGAACATTGGTGTGTGTGTATTTTTTTGAATTAGAGTTTTTGTCTTTTCCAGATGTATGCCCAGGATTGAGGTTGCTGAATTATGTGGAAGCTCTATTTTTAGTTTATTAAGAAACCACCTTACTGTTCTCCATGGTGGCTGTATCAATTTACACTCCCAACAACAGTACAGGAGGGTTACCTTTTCTCCACACTATTACCAGCATTTGTATTTGTAGGCTTTTTGATGATGGCCATTTTGACTGGTGTGAGGTGGTATCTCATTGTAGTTTTGATTTCTATTTCTCTAATAATTAGCAGTGATGAGTATCTTTTCATGTACCTATTGAACATCCATATGTGTTCTTTGGAGAAATGTCTGTTTACATCTTCTGTCTGGTTTTTTATTGGGTTGCTTGTTTTTTTATATTTAGCTGTGTGACCTGCTTGTATATTTTGGGAACTAAAACCTTGTTAGTTGCATCATTTGAAAACATTTTCTCTTATCCTGTAAATTGTATTTTCAATTTGTTTATGGTTTCCTTTGCTAAGCAAAAGCTTATAAATTTGATTAGATCTCATTTAACTATGCATTTTCTTTCTACTATGCATCCTAATCTCCCTAGCTTTTATGATGAAAAATTAGTAAAGTGAAAAAAATTGAGAGAAATTTAATTTCTCGGTCAAGAGAACAGGGTTTAGAAGAGGCATGCATGCATTTGTTCATTCAATAGATATTAGTGGCTCCTTCTATGTGACAGGCTCCTTCTTCTGCCTTTAAGTAGAAGGTTGTTTGCTTTTCAAGAGAAGCCAAAATATCAGTGTAAGGGAATTGAATCTTTGAGGCAGAGGGATTTATAGATCATTGCATTGGTCTTTCTCATTAAGGAGAAAAGGAGATGATGTCTGGTAAGATGAAGTCATTGTCTTGGAGGCAATAGATCCTTCTTTAAGTTAAAACAGATGTATTGTGTCCCAGGATCATGTGATGCTGAAACCCATCACAGGGAAATTATGGAACCTCAAATTCTGAAAGGCTTCAAGAAAAGACTAGAAATGTATCTGTTCTGGAAATTTCCCATTTTCTTGGGCAAAGAAATGATTGCTCCAGACCACTTGTAATCCTATGATGCCATGAGAGTAGGCATTGTGATGGCACTAAACCCCACTTGTGTTCAAACTAGAAATTTAAATGACAGCTTGGTGTATTCAGGCACATGGTTAGAAAGATATTATTGAATAGAAAAAGACTAACATAGGAATTACTTCCTTCTCATATTTCTAACAAATAGATTGCTAGAAGTAAAAACACTACACTGATTAGAATTTCATTCATTAGGGAGATTTCCTGCCTCCTCCTTTTCTTTCCTTGGCTCTGTTTTTAAGCATTTAATTATAAAAGGCTTTATTTTACTATAGCTATCGCAGTTGTTCAATTTAGACAGAAGTTGATGATGCTGTGTGTAATTCCATGGCCCTGGGCAATCTATTACTATAGAAATCATCTCTAGAGTTGGCAGTTTACCAAACCGACTTTCCACCAAGAAAGGCAGAGCAGGGTGGTAGTAGCAAACTGCAGCAGTAGCAGGAACAGCAGCTGCCACTAAAAGCCCAGAAATGGTCTGCCAAAAAAGCGGAAATTCAATCAGTGTATTTATACTAAAGGGACATAGGCAGGTCATGCCAAACATAGTCACTCTTTTCTTAACATTTAAAATAGGGCATCATACTCAAGATACTCTCATTGGCATCTGATTAATATATTTTCAAGGAACCCAATTATATCTTAATGTTCCTGTTTATATAACTCTGTTGTTTTTAATTGTTCTGACACTGGCCACTTCACTGAATAAAAATAAAGGGAAGAAAGGAAAGAGGGAAGGAGGGAGGAAAGGAAGGAAGAGAGAGAGAAAGATAGAGATGGGAAGGAAGGAAGGAAGAAAGGGAAAAGAGAAACTACCCAAATTGATAACTTTTTAATTTGATTCATTTTCACTGAACTGAGTAATTTGGTTTGTTTCCCTTTCTCAAAGCTGTTAATCCAGCAGCCCTTCTCCATAGGTGGAGCCACATGGGGAGGGAAAGTATGTGTTGTATGAACAGAGGACTGCTGCTCTGAATTCTGTACACCGAAGTCCTCTCAAACTCTTCTCACTTCCCATCTATGTCCTCAGCTAGATTTTCCTGTTTCCCATCCTCCTGCCCCCAGGCAAGTACAGAAAGATTGTCCAGGGCCATGACAATGCCAAGTAGCAATTCTGAGTTTAACAAGGTTTGAGAATATAAATTTATGACAGATGACATCAGCTTATGAAATCAGTGTTTGTTATTTTCAAATCACACTCATCGAGAAATATATTGGAGTCACAAGACATTGAAAGCAAAGTATATTTGATCCATTTTAAATAGGAAAAAAATGAAATCCAGGGCATTTTTGAAAACACCTTAAAAATCCGGTAAAATGACTTTGAATCCACGTTGCAAGAGATTAAAAAAAGCTAGAAACCACTTACTTTTTCATCTTGGATGGGTAACAAAATATGGCAGTTAAGTAAGCTGCTGATATTTATTTTAATTCAGCTCTAATATTGCTGTGGAAGGGACCAAGGTGGTAAAATTGACAGAATTATTATATCCATTCTCCCCACCCCACCCCAGTTATTTTCCAAGTTAAATTTGATGTTCCCAAAGCCCCGATTACCCTTCCATCCTTTCTAAGAAAATGTGTGATCTCTCTGCCAGGAAATCACCATTCTGGATATTCCATGAGATCTCTGTTTAATGTTTGTTTTTGTATTTTGAGAAAAAAAAAATACTTCTAGAAATGAAAGATTGACTCACCCTCAACTCCCTTAGTTTTTTTTTGTTCTTCTTGGATTTTATCCGTTTGGATTAAAAAGACAAAAACATTAAGGTGATGGTGTTACCCAACTAAAAAAAAAAAAAGAAAAGGCTAATGGTGACTATGATCTCATATTACCAGAGGTTAGCAGAGAGCTACTTTAATATGACAGCTAATATAACTCATTGATGCGATTACTCAAAAAGGAGAATGCCATTGGTGTCCAGTTACATCCCAGCGGTTACAATTAGATAGGCCAGATGGACGCGGGCCAGCAAGACAGACTGACAAACCAGCAGACAGGTCAGCAGGGATGTGATGGAGCAAGGTGGACTTCAGGAATCAGGCAAAAGAAAAGGTGCCCTAATTAATTACAGGCTTTTTAATCCTGAGGTTCTTAAATAAGACCTGGATAGAAAGAATTCACTTTAGGGCCTATTTGCCAGCTGCAAGCCAAATATTTTGACTAAGCGGTTTACTAGAATGGATGATGACTACTGACTATTAAAGCCATCTTAGGTTGACTTTAAAAATAATAAAATTGAAAGTCAAGGCCTCCTTAGAAAAGTGGGTTACTGTTCTTTGAGCAAGTCTGTGGTTGTAAAATTACCCTACTTCAGTCAGCAAACAGTGTGGTCAAGGAACAGAAGGGCTTAAAGGGACTTTAAGGTTCAACTTGTCTGAACCCTGTATTACATATATTACACAACCCCATCAGACATGGCCCCCACAGGGTGTAGAAGGCTTAACTAAAGGGAGATTTTTGAAGGAACTATTTTGGAGGTCTGGGCAGAGTTAGGAGTGTTGAAGCACTCTGGGAGTAACAATGGGGAGTTTTAACTACTCCCCGTGGTTGGCTTAAAGGGAGAACCAGGAGGCTGTTACTAGAATCTGCCAAGAGCGGAAGCTGCGGACAGAGGTCACCTAATGGAAGCAGTGACCACAGAGCCGCAGAGGAGCACAGCCTCAGGCAAACCACTACCCCGAGGGAGCACGAGAAGGAGAGAGACAATGTGTAGGATTAATACACCAACCTCTTCTTTTGTACTCTCTGATGTCCTACAGGTGATTTTTTTTGCCAAACCAGGGGGTTAGAGAACCACCACAGAAATCAGCTCCCAGGGACCACAGCAGGACACAGAACAAAGCAGGTGGTGATCAATGGAGAATCACCAGCTTAGCACCCAGAGAAGAGAAATGACATCCTAAAGCCTAGCTGGTATAGGGCTAAGACTAGACACTAGTCTTTTGATCCTCAGACACTGAAGTTTTTTTTGCACAAACCACCACACTTTCAGCTACAGATAACCTGCCCCCTCCGATACTAAAATGAGTTGCACAGAAGAATATCAGAGACTCTTATTTGGATGCTCTTCCCAAATGTAGCTAGCCTGGGAGGAGTCTGACTTTTCTCACAGTAGAGGCTTGACCTTTAGATCTGAGAGGTTTGAGGGGTGTGTGCTCTTGGGACCCCAGAACCTCAAGGCAATTGTCCCTGCAGAGCTAGAGGCATAAGGCAGCCATCAGTGGCTTGCTGGGCTGAGGTGCCAAGTTATAAATTAACGGAACTATTTTTACAAATCACAAGCAAGGATTAGAAATTTCAAATGAGCATTGTACCCTTCTGGATGGTTCTATGAGAGACCAACATTGTTATACTCGTTCTACCGTTTCTCAAATAGCTTTTTAAAAAAATTTAGAGTTGATTTACAATGTTGCATTAATTTCTCCTGTATAGTAGAGTGATTCAGTTTTATATATAAAAGGAAATGGCAACCCACTCCAGTGTTCTTGCCTGGAGAATCCCATGGACAGAGAAGCCTGGTAGGCTGCAGTCCATGGAGTCGCACAGAGTCGGACGCGACTGAAGCGACTTGGCAGTGGCAGGCAGCATATATATATATATGTACATATAAATTCTTTCTTACATTCTTTTCTATTATGGTTTATTCCAGTGGCTTTTGGAACTCTCTTTGGAAATGATCTTTGGAGTCAATCTATGTATCACATGAGAAACTCAGTATCTCAAGATGTTACTCACCAGCTGCGGTGCTTTTTACTTCTACTTGTTTTTCTAGCCAACTTCAACAGTATTTATCAAACTTGACAAAATATGACAAAGTTCAAAAATCAACCAGCCCTTAAAATACAAAGATTTATCACACCTGAAATAGATCAAAAACATGACAGCAAGTCTAAAGTAGCTTACCATCAGGAAGCTCAAAAGTTGTTGAGCAATGACATCCTTTGAAAACCATGAGATATTGTTGATATTGCTGAATACCTTGAACAAGGTATTCTGGTTGCGATAGGCAAGGCTAACTTGATTATGGACAGCCCAGTGCTATGTGGAAAAATATGTCACAACATTATGTAACATGTGACTTGTCAAGATTTAACTTAGAGAATTATAGCTGTGTACAACATTACCCATATGCCTGGACAGACCTGGAAAAGGAAAGATGAAAGCATGATTTAGTAGGAAGTGAAATTAAGAATGATTTTCTTTCTCATTTGAAAATGTTTCCCATTGTTAAGTATTACTTGTGCAATACTTACAATTATAAAGCCATAAAATGAAAAGAAACATTTTCTTATAGAGACATTTCATAAATGCTATAAAAGAAAATGAAACACAGAAATGTGACCACATGGACACAGAGCATAAGGGTGTTTACTGCCCATGTAATGCTTATACTTTGCTGAGATATAGCTATATCCTTATTCTCACTGATCTGAATCAAAGAAATATTGCATACATTTGCTCTGATTCTTTTCCCATACAAACCTTATGAAGCCATGTAAGAAAAGAGATGCTTGAGATCTTGGGGAGGGGTTCTTGCATACTGCAAATAGATTATGGAAAACATCATTCAGAAGAGGGAATAAATGGAAAAGTTGGAATTAATGTTGACCAATTAAACTTGGCCATAGAACTCACTGTGTAAGCACAGTTCCTGGAAACCCAATAAAAGATAGTATTTATGAGCTAGTGTGTTTTAATTATTATTACATGTTGACTTCGTCAACATCAGGATTAGCAACTTTCTGGAATAATTACTGCCTTCATACGCCCCAAATTTTAGAATTTCAGAAAATTGGTGAAGTGGTGTAGGGAACACAGAAAGAAAGAAGGAAAACGATTTAGATGTTATTTAAAAGGTGCTCTTTGATTTCTTAAATGTGACCACATTTATTTGCTAGAGGAGGAAGAGGGCAAGAGATCCATGCTGCAATTTTATCACCTGTCTTCAGCAAGTCTTGTACTTCATTAAATTGCTTAGAGATGTTCTAGCAGGCCCTCCAATACATAACTCAGAGACAAGGATATTAGTTTTATTGTTTTGTCATTTTTAAAGCCAAGAAAAAAGTTGAGGAGGTTTTATTTATTTGTTTTATTTCTCTCTTTTAGCAGATTTTGCTGTTTTTAGAATCTCATTATTCCTTTTAAAAAACATTTGTAACCAAACCTCCTAACTCAAAGATTTGGTCTGTCTGCATAATTATAGCATCCAATTTCCCCATATCAGCCAGATTCAGGTAAATCAACTCCCTATTTATAATGTAAATTTACAAATAGCAGGTAAAGCCAGTAATTCAATGTGACTCTGTCCAGACATCTTGTGGCCTGTCCGGTGAGAATCCTTAAGTTCTCCCCACTCATGCTGGAGCTTGAACCGTGGAACAGATAAGTGGGATGAAGAGAAATTTGCTTATAATAAAGTTAAGTGTAGCTCATTGCTGTATGAGGTCAAGTAGAAGAGATGAATGTGTTTAATAATTAATTTTCAGGTGATAAATCCTACACGGATATTGACATTGACTTTTGAAAGGCAAGTGTAAACGCTCCTTTCTAGTTGAGTAGATGAAGTGCATTATGACAGTGGCAGTAATGAGGGGAGGAGTGTACATGGCTGGTGGGAGGAATCACATGCTGCTTGTTAAGTCACTTCAGTTGTGTCCAACTCTGTGCCACCCTATGGACTGCAGCCCTCCAGGCTTCTCTGTCCATGGGATGTTCCAGGCAAGAACACTAAAGTGGGTTGCCATTTTCTTCTCCAGGGGATCTTCCCGACCCAGGGGTTGAACCCAGGTCTCCTGCATTGCAGGCAGATTCTTAACCATCTGAGCCACCAGGGAAGCACCAGGGAAGCTTGTGTGAACTGCCTGGCATATGTAGCTGCATAAACATTTTAAAATAAATAATATGCATTATTTCCATTCTTTCAGATTTTAGGATTAATTAGATTATTCCACACACAGAAAGTTATCCCAAATAGTTTTCCAGTTGGGTTTCCTAGAGACTACCAGGATAATGATTGTGTTTTTTTCTCTGCTACACCTTTTCAGAATCTTTTCTGCTTTTTTCTGTATTTCAGGGTCAAGCTGAGTATGGGAAACTTAATCGTTTCTCAGAATATTAAATAAAAAATATCACCAGCTCCCAAACAGATGGGGCGGGAGTGGAGGTGGTCCAAAGTAGGATGCAGTTCTATGGTGAAGTTATCAAATGCTTTCTCTCTTGGACAGCCATGTTCCAGGAACCAGCTAGAGAGTCTTCAGGTGAATGCAGGAATGGCAGCCAGAGGGTTAGAACAGAAGGCAAGGGGCAGAAAAGGGCTGGAAGTAGACATTTTAGGAGTTTCATCTGAATTGGGATGAAGCTATGAGACAGGCACAACCTTCTCAGAGGATGAATGTTCTCTAGGAAGAGAGTGGAGGACTGAACCACCCCCAGGACTTTCACACTGAAGTAGGTCAGTTCATTCCCATCTATTTTGAGTTGTCTAGCACATTACACATTTCTGCCATCAAAACCTGTATTGATGTACTGTATATTCCAGTACAGAAAAGTGTTACAAATCCATAAGTGAATAAAAGCTCTTCTCATTCTCTCAGAATAAGTTGTTTTTGTAATCAAAAAGACATTTGATGAGATATTTAACAAAGTCGAAAGAATGATTTAAGAAGGCCTGGGACCCCGCTCCCATTGCTGCTGCCTCCTACCCATGGACTTTTAGGCAGGCTCATCTCTGAGCCTCAATTTCCTTATCTGTAAAGTGAGATAAAAAGAAAACCTACAACATGAGGTTGTTAGAAGTACATAAATTAACATATTCCATAGGGCTTTGAGCTTCATAGATGTGCAATAAATATAGGATAGTGTTGATAAGCCACTTCCCATGTCCTGCTCACTGATGCCAGCTGATAGAATGTGCTGATGAGTGTTAGCTCTAGTGCTCTGGTACTTTGTGCAGGAGAGTAAATCAAACCAAACTAACTAACCAACCAATTAATTAACTAATTAAAAAAAAACCTGGCTTTTTCTTTTCTTGGGAAGAAAAGTCCCTATCCTTCCTGTCTTCTCCCAGAGGCTCCATTTATGCCTACACACCCAACACACTCTCCTTTAGGATGATCCTAGATCAGAATCTCCTTATGTGATTGGGATATTTATTTCATTATGTTTTTTTCACCAAAGTTCAGCTCCAGTCTGAATAAGTATCCATGAGCTCTACAAATTTGTAAATTAATAAACGCATATTAAGGGTCAACTCTGCTCTGAATGAAGCCCAAGCGGTAGAAGAGACAGGACCACAATCAGGGAGCCTATGAATGCTGAATGGCACTTAACCCAATATACAAGTGAGTAACCCACTCCAGTACTCTTGCCTTAGAAATCCCATGGATGGAGGAGTCTGGTAGGCTGCAGTCCATGGGGTCGCTAAGAGTTGGACATGACAGAGCGACTTCACTTTCACTTTTCACTTTTATGCATTGGAGAAGGAAATGGCAACCCACTCCAGTGTTCTTGCCTGGAAAATCCCAGAGACAGGGGAGCCTGGTGGGCTGCCGTCTATGGGGTCGCACAGAGTCAGACACGACTGAAGCGACTTAGCAGCAGCAGCAGCAGGGTGCCAAGAAAGTAGTGCAGATGATGCTAGATCAGAGGCTGGCTGTGTGGCAGCTTGGTCAGAAGGCTTCCACTGGTCAGTCTTCTGAACATCATCTCCAGAGTCAGCTTAAAGAAAAACAAAGTTTCAAGAACTTCCCTTGAGGTCTAGTGGTTGAGACTCTTTGCTTCCACTGCAGGGGGAGCAGAGTTGATTGATTCCTGGTCAGGGGCTTCCCAAGGGGGTACTAGTGGTAAGGAGCCTACCTGCCAATGCAGGAGACATTAGAAATTCGGGTTCGATCCCTGGGAAGATCCCCTGCAGGAGGAATTGGCAACCCATCTGGTACTCTTGCCTGGAGAATCCCATTGACAGAGGACCTGGTGAGCTACAGTTCAGAGGGTTACAGAGTTGGACATGACTGAAGCAATTTATCACACACACACATGGAACTAAGATTGTATGTGCCACACATACAGCAAAAAAGAAAAAAAAAAAACTTCAGTGCATGGGATTGGGTTCCTTAAAAACAAGCTCACCTTGTATCCTGGTTCTCTAGCTTTGGGCAGGGCCCAAGGCTGGACCTGAGCTTGAAAAATAGCTTTACATTGCCTGCATCTCAAAGACAGTAGCTTGGTGCCTTGTCTTAATAATTTTTATGGAAAAATGCTTGTACCCTTGCACATGGTTTCCATAGACTAGCAGGATTCATGCACTCACTTCATTTCCAACTCTTATCCCCACACTGGGTTTTACTGCTGTCACTTTGTTATTAAATCAGTGTGGAGTTTGCTGCATTTAGAGCTAAGGAGGAAAGGGATTACAACATAGAGGACCGCCTTGCAATTTCCGACAGGAGCTGTCTGAATGAACATATTGTTTCCCACTATTTCTCTGGAAAGATCATACATTATAATCACTGTTTACAGTATACTGTGTAAAATAATCTCTGTTTGTTTTCTACAATGGATACTGTGTCATTTAATTAATTTAGACTAAAGAAAAGCAATCAACATTCAGTAATGACATTCCCTTAGGGGATATAAATGAAAATTTTTCCATACCCTACACAGCAGTTAGAGCAAAGGAAGTGCTGATATTTACTTATGAAGATCAGTGCTTGTAGTTGCAAGCAACAGAACTCTAGCTGATTTTAGAAGCCAGGAGTTATGAACAGGATAGGGAGTACTTTACAGATCACCATGAGGATTGGAGAAGCACAGTTAAGTAACCAGAGACCTGGAGCAGGCAGTCATGGAGCCTGTCATCATGTCACGGAGCAGGGCTGATGAGAAAAACCATGGTTGCACCCACCAAGCACAAGATGATGGCATTTAAGGCACAGTCACTTCAGCCTGGAACATGGTGGCCCTGCTACCAGCAGGCACCATTGCCACCAGAGAGAGGATTCCTGCACTGCCTACTTCTCTATATCTTTGGCTTCCAATTCTGTCTGGTATGACTGAGTCTGACTCTTGTAGGCTAGTTTATGACCTCACATCCTCTCTGTAAGAGAGACTAGAAAAGCAAAGATACGGCAGTTTTCACTTTTAGAGTTGGGGTGGGCTCTTCCTGTCTCTGAAACTCAAAAGGCAGGGAAGTCTCTAAGTGTATGAAGCACTTGGCAGAAGAAAAGAGACAAATGTCTCCCCAAATCAGCATTGCCAGGAATAAGACCTCCAATGTCCTCCGTCATAGCTACAGAAATGTGTCAGACCCTCCCCTTGAGCTACATAGTCCAAAAGCCTGGCCTTTCTTCAAAAAAGGGATAAATTACCATCAGCAGGGGGAGGATGCAGGAAGAATTTCTTTTCTCTCTCAAATACCATACTTGGTCAAACTTTGTTGTTGTTTAGTCACTAAGTTGTGTCTGACTCTTTTGTGACCCCATAGACTGTAGACCCCCAGACTCCTCTGTCCATGGGATTTCTAGGCAAGAATACTGGAGTGGGTTGCCATTTCCTTCTCCAGGGGATCTTCCTGACCCAGGGATGGAACCTGCATCTCCTGCACTGACAGGCAGATTCTTTACCACTAAGCCACCAGGGACTCCCTGATCAAATTTAGCTGAATGTAATCTGTTGCTTTTGTGTAAGAAGTCTTTGTTTTGAGCTGATCTTGGTCAGATATTAAATTGGGTAGAATTTCCTATTAAGCTTTTTTCGTCTTTATTTACTAAGAACAGCGTGTTCTCTTAATGGGCCCAGGGCACTAAAGACCTGGATGTACAGCCATGGTTTGAAAGAAAACTAAGAAAACATGGTTGTTTTTAGAATATTTATTTGACCACGAGAGTCCCAGTAACAATTAGTTTGAAACAACAGTGGAGATTAAAAAAAATAAATACATACAGGGCAAAGAGAAGTCTTGGCAATGGGTAAAAAGAACTGATAGCCTACCGGGCATTTAGGAGCTCAAGTCCAAGACAGAATATAATCATATAAACAGCTGCCTTTTCTGTAATTACATTTAAAAATATCATTCTATCCATACAGTTTTCACCCTACTGTCTGATGCATGCTCAGGTTGATACAATTTTTTTTTTTATTAAGATAGTTTGATTGGCCAAAGCTTTTATTTTAATTCCTGGGTTTGTTTAAAAGAAAGCAACTTAGCAATCCATGTTGCTACCAGTGTTTATGGAAGATGAAGCAAAGGAGCAGAGATAGCCAGGAGAAAAAAAATCTGCAGTTTAGCATTCTCGTCCCTGTAGGAATCTTCCTTATATTATGGAAATTTCTGCAGACCTTAGGCCATGAGTATTGAACAGATCTCACCTTCCACAGCTTCTCATTGACCTACAGCACAATATAGGGTTTTTTGAACATAAAAGAATCATTGACAACCTCGATATTACTCTAAGAAATTGTTTACCCATGTGATAAAGAAGCCTCTCAAACTTCCTTAATTAAAAGTATGTTACATCAATGACCCACCTTCCTGGTAGAGAAGCTGAAATCCACCAAGTCCATTTCTCCCCCGCCAATTAAATCACATCCTCAGTTTGTTTGCATCTTCTATCTAGTTAGCTCTGTGATATCACAGGGGTGCTTTCCCCCAGCATTACATGTTGACTGACTATAGAACAGATTTCCCAGAGTCCTGAATGTCTTTGGGCAGTTGAAGATTTTGTCTTTCGAGTTATTAATTTGTAATCACACTATTAGAGGAATCTGGTGAGGAAAGAGCTGGAGATAGATCTGCTTGATTTGCCTGTCCTGTTCTTTTGAGCCTACCAAGCTGAGTGGAGATCCGAAAAAACAAAAAAACAAAAGCAGACCTCAGCTCCCTTTCCTTTCCTAATGCTGTATTGATATTATGGGCTCTCAAGATTTCATCCTTCTTGCATCTGATAGCACAAACATATTTACCACGGAGAGAAGCAAGAAAAGAGGTCAAAGGCCTATGAATGGAAGAAGAAACCCTGCTGCATCTGTCCTTGGGACAATACTGACCATTTTGCATAGATACGTGAGCTTCCCAGAAGAGTTAGCCAAGTAAAGCTTTCAGACCTCTAGGACTCTGCAAAGTTGCTTTAATTTGAAAACAATTTTAATAAAGAGAGAGTAAGAAGGCAAGCAAGGAAGTAGCAGCTCTGTGAATTAGCACTACATTACTAGCTGCTGGTGACATCCATGATGTCTCTCTTTTTAAAAAGGTATTCGAAATCCAGTAATGATCATTTTATGTATCACTTGTTTTAAAGGAGAGAGTTATTTACATAAGGGCAGCATACAAGGAACTCAAAAAAGTTGGCTTGTTGAATAATTTAACTAATATGAATTTTAATTAACAAGCATTTGTTTTAATTAGATAAATAATGCATCTCTTTCTTGAGTTTTATAGCTTAATGGTTCTTTTGTACAAGACCAAATTGGCAAAATGAAAAGCAAACTGTTCTCGTAGCCATCTAGTCATCACAACATATGAATGTTTTCTCCAAACACGTAGATCTCATTCATGTGTTTAACATTTAATGAAATGTATCTGTGTTCTAGACATCATGCTGAGTGGGGCTGGGGATGCAAAGTGAGTAAAGTGTAGTCCCTTCATAGAAGGAGTTTGGTCTAGGGAGAATTTGCGTGTGTTTGTCCCTAGGGCTGCACCACAAACCAGGCAGCTTTAAACAACAGATATTTATTCTCTCATAGTTCTAGATGCCAGGCATCCAATATCAAGGTGTTAGAAAGACTGGTTCCCTTTTGAGCACTAAGAGGGAGAATCTGGTCTCCAGCTTCTGGTTGTGGCCCTCAACCCTCGGCGTTCCTTAGCTTGTGGCAGCAAAACTCCAATCTCGACTGAGGTCACGTGGTATTTTCCCTATGTGTGTCAGAGTCCAAATTTCCCTTTTCTTATAAGGACACTAGTCATGGGATTTGGGATTCTCTCAGTTGTGTCCAACTCTATATAACCCCACAGATTGTGGCCTGCCAGGCTCCTCTGTCCATGGAATTCTCCAGACAAGAATACTGGAGTGGGTAGACATACCCTTCTCCAGGGAATCTTCCCGACCCAAGGATTGAAACTGGGTCTCTTGAGTAGCAGGCAGATTGTTGCAGGCAGATTCTTTACTGTCTGAGCCACCAGGGAAGCCACTGGATTTAGGACCCACCATAATCAGTATGAGCTCATCTTAACTTGATTACATTTACAAGGACAATGTTTCCAAATACAGGCACTTTCTGAGGTACCTGAGGTTAGAACTTCAACATAGCTTATTTTTTGGAGGGGGAACACATTTCCATAACACTATCCAAGAAGAGTAAAGAAGCCTCCAAGCCAGGCTTCGGCAATACGTGAATCGTGATGTTCAAGATGTTCAAGCTGGTTTTAGAAAAGGCAGAGGAACCACGGATCAAATTGCCAACATCTGCTGGGTCATCAAAAAAGCAAGAGAGTTCCAGAAAAACATCTATTTCTGCTTTATTGACTATGCCAAAGCCTTTGACTGTGTGGATCACAATAAACTGTGGAAAGTTCTGAAAGAGATGGGAATACCAGACCACCTGATCTGCCTCTTGAGAACCTGTATGCAGGTCAGGAAGCAACAGTTAGAACTGGACATGGAACAACAGGCTGGTTCCAAATAGGAAAAGGAGTACATCAAGGCTGTGTATTGTCACCCTGCTTATTTAACTTATATGCAGAGTACATCATGAGAAACACTGGGCTGGAGGAAGGACAAGCTGGAATCAAGATTGCCAGGAGAAATATCAATAACCTCAGATATGCAGATGACACCACCCTTATGGCAGAAAGTGAAGAAGTACTAAAGAGCCTCTTGATGAAAGTGAAAAAGGAGAGTGAAAAAGTTGGCTTAAAGCTCAACATTCAGAAAACTAAGATCATGGCATCTGGTCCCATTACTTCATGGCAAATAGATGGGGAAACAGTGGAAACAGTAGCTGACTTTATTTTTCTGGGCTCCAAAATCACTGCAGATGGTGACTGCAGCCATGAAATTAAAAGACACTTACTCCTTGGAAGAAAAGTTATGACCAACCTTGACAGCATATTCAAAAGCAGAGACATTACTTTGTCAACAAAAGTCCGTCTAGTCAATGTCTATGGTTTTTCCAGTAGTCATGTATTGATGTGAGAGTTGGACTATAAAGAAAACTGATGCTTTTGAACTGTGGTGTTGGAGAAGACTCTTGAGAGTCCCTTGGACTGTAAGGAGATCCAACCAGTCCATCCTAAAGGAGATCAGTATTGGGTGTTCATTGGAAGGACTGATGTTGAAGCTGAAACTCCAATACTTTGGCCACCTGATGTGAAGAGCTGACTCATTTGAAAAGACCCTGATGCTGGGAAAGATTGAGGGCAGGAGGAGAAGTGGATGACAGAGGATGAGACGGTTGGATGGCATGACTGACTCAATAGACACGGGTTTGGGTGGACTCCAGGAGTTGGTGACGGACAGGGAGGCCTGGCATGCTGTGGTTCATGGGACTGCAAAGAGTCAGACACGACTGAGTGACTGAACTGAACTGATCCGAGAAGACCCTATGCAGAGGTGAAGACACCTTTGTTGCATAAGTGTGGAGGTATGCCACCCATGTGCAGGGGTTGCAGGAGGCATTGTAAGTAACCTGTCACAGATGATGTAGGGAAATGGAAGGTGGGGGGTGGGAGGTGCCCAAAAGAAAGAATAGCTTTAACTATCTGCTCCTTTTCCTACAAAGAGTCAGAAACTGAGGCCACTAGACTGAATAGGGTGGAGAAACAGCCAGGTAGGGTAGCCCTCAGACACCTCTGCCACCACAGGCTTCCCCCCGCAACAAGATCCAGCTGCAGGAGGAAAGAAGATGCAGCTTGAAATAAAGTTCAGGGTTTTTATTATTAGCTAAGGCAAGATACATTTATTATTAGTATAGACTTTTCTGAGGACTAAGATGACCAGAGGATTTACTGGCCAAGATTGACCAGGAAAGTCTTGGGCTCATCTGTTTCTCATTTAAGGAGGTGGTAGTGGAGATCAGCCCTGGGATTTCTTTGGAAGGATGATGCTAAAGCTGAAACTCCAGTACTTTGGCCACCTCATGCAAAGAGTTGACTCATTGGAAAAGACTCTGATGCTGGGAGGGATTGGGGGCAGGAGGAGAAGGGGACGTCAGAGGATGAGATGGCTGGATGGCATCACTGACTCGATGGACGTGAGTCTGAGTGAACTCTGGGAGTTGGTGATGGACAGGGAGGCCTGGCGTGCTGCGATTCATGGGGTCCCAAAGAGTTGGACACGACTGAGCGATTGAACTGAACTGAACTGAACTGAAGGGAGAAAAAACTCTACAGAATGGGTAGGAGAGAGAGGCAGTCATGAGGAAAGAATAGTCACTTCCAGAGCCCAGTTGGTTCCACACAAGTCTTAAAATGGAAATGGGTTTGAGCAAAGAGGATGTGACATGTCCTGAGCAAAGATGCACTCATGCCCTTCTATCCACCCCCTACCCTGAGCTCTCTCAATTCCAGGACCTGGAGAACACCCAAAAAGTCCTCAGGACCACAGGGGATGAAAGGAAGGTAGCTGAAGTTTGAGAGTGGTGCTCAGTCCTGATGGTGGTGAATGTGGGTTGAGATTTCCTGTGTCCTGGGCTGTGGGGTGGTCCCCACTACCTGCAGATCTGATGCTGGACTTGGCTGAGTCTTAGAAGACCAGCACTTTACAGGGCTAGGTCAGAGGTGAGGTATTCCATTGGGCTGATCTGCTCATTCACTCCCCTCTCTGCCTGTGACAGAACTTGAAATCCCCCGGGTTGACAATTCAGTGACAGCGGACTGCAAGTTGCATCAGCTGGGAACATTAGAACCAGAAATAAAGACTGGAGTTGGAAGGAAGATGGATCAGGAGGGACCATTCATTCCTCAATGGGAGTGGAGGGGGCTGAGGAGGGTAGTGGGTAAGATACTCACTCCAAAGTCAAGGCAACAGTCTATAGTCATTAACACCCACCCTCTAAGGAAAGGAAGGAGGATTTTGAGTTATACCTATTATCTAGACCGAGGGCACAGTCAGAGAGAACCTAGTTACTTTACAATTTAAGTTTTTAGCTGTACATATAATGTATCATCAGGAGCTACTTTGAATTAATTAATAGAGAAACGAAGAATGTTCTATTTAGACTTATCTACGTTATGACTATATCTTCATCCTGCTACTGAAACAACTATGCTGGTTAAAGAGAGCCAGGGCACAAAGACCAGCAAGGGGGATGGATGCATACCCAGTGAGTATAGGAGGGATGCGACTCACCCAGGACAGCCAAGTCCAGCATGGGACAGATTCATTTTATAGGAAAATGTTTTTACCAGCCATTAAAAATCAGTGCAGCATTAAAAAGACTCATATTTCTACAACAGTAAAATTAAGCTCATTGCTTGCTAAAAAAACTGCGGGGAGCTATCATTTCTGAATCATCTCAGATTGATGAAACGAAGGAGGCAGTAAGGATCATAGGCTACTCTAAGCTTCCTGGGATGGGTGTATCTTGTGGCCATGGAAATCTATTGTAAGCACCCCAGGAAACATATACATTTGCCAGACTTGCAGGCATTTGGCCCACAGCTGATGTTAAGTATGGAGGAATTCAAATCTGGAATTATAATTTATTGATGTAAAAGCAAAGAGAAGGAATCCTGGAATTTGCTGGCTCCTGGTTTCCAAGCCTACCCTTTCCAACAGTATACATCACTGGTGTGAAGATATTCATATTTTGAATGACACAATAGACACTATACTAACAATGTTATAATATCAGTAACATTCAGTAGGTACCCTATTCTAAGTGAAGTGAAAGTCACTCAGTTATGTCCGACTCTTTCCAACCCCATAGAGTATACAGTTCATGGAATTCTCCAGGCCATAATACTGGAGTAAGTAGCTGTTCCCTTCACCAGGGGATCCTCCCTGGAGGGAACTCAGGGATCGAATCCAGGTCTCTCGCACTGCAGGTGGATTCTTTACCAACTGAACCACCAGGGAAGCCCAAGAATGCAGGAGTGGGTAGCCTATCTCTTATACAGCAGATCTTCCCGACCCAGGAATTGAAGTAGGGTCTCCTGCATTGCAGGCAGACTCTTTACCAACTGAGCTACCAGGGAAGCCCCTATTATAAGGGCTTTATATAAAATAATTCATCTAACCCTAACCCAAAAAGGTGGGTACAATTATTATACCTATTTCATGTATGAAGAAACTGAGGCACAGAAAGGTTAAGAAATGTGCCCAAGATCATATAGTTAATAAATAGCAGCCCTGGGAATCATATAGGTGGTATGATAAATAAAATTGAGACAAAGAACAGTTTGGATAAGTGTGATTTGCAAATATTCTATTCTTTGTAAATTGTAGGGAAGGGACAATTTCCCCTTGTTCCACCTTTCCTTTTCCTCACGCATAAGCTGGTTCTGTGTTTGCTCAGCAGCCTTCACCTACAGAGGTCCATCTGGAGCTCTGACATATCATTTCTTTCCTGAAAGAGGACCACAGAACAAGGGGGAAGAGTTTTGCATATATTTTCAGAAACATACTCATCAACTGTTCCAGAAAGTGCAGAAGAGAGAGAGATGAAGAAATCAGAGAGATGTCACTCATTTTGTTCCCGGCCTTTAAAAAATGCTGGTATCTCCATGGATTTTTCTCCATAAATATTGAATGATCTGCACTTATCATTGGTGAAAGATTAATATAGCCATCTAATTTCTAATGAGACAATAGACTGGCTGTGGATGAAATTGTAGGGCTGGGATCTGGGCTTCCTGTCTCTTTTTACAAAGTTTTACAGGATCCTAGAGCATTTGAGCATGAAGAGCCCTGAGAGATGTCCTGTCTGATCTCCTAGTTTTACAGATAAGAAAACTGAGGCCAGAAAATCATGCATGCAGTTGGCCAAAATTTTCCATTTGGGTTTTTCTGTAAGATCTTATAGAAAAATACAAACAAACTTTTTGGCCAGCCCAATAATTGGCTCCAATTAGAAAACCCTATTATCTGGACTCCTAGTCCAGACATACACATACACTACACACATCTATACAAACACTGACACAGAGACATGTCCACCCACTGAAATATACACAGATTGCACATACACACACACACACACATACACACACACACACATAGATGAGGGTACAAGCAAGTATGCAAACATACACATTCATACAAGTGCCCCACTCCTATGTAAGTCTTATTTTCTACCTAAATTTTCCTGTAATAACCTGACTTTGGTAGAAGTTGATTACTTGTCCCAAAGAACATTTGCATCAATTCTTCAGCGTTCAGCTTTCTTTATAGTCCAACTCTCACATCCATACATGACTACTGGAAAAACCATAGCCTTGACTAGACAGACCTTTGTTGACAAAGTAATGTCTCTACTTTGAGAGCCAAAGAATTGATGCTTTTGAACTGTTGTGTTGGAGAAGACTCTTGAGAGTCCCTTGGACTGCAAGGAGATCCAACCAGTCCATCCTAAAGGAGATCAGTCCTGGGTGTTCATTGGAAGGACTGATGTTGAAACTGAAACTCCAATACTTTGGCCACCTGATGCGAAGAGCTGACTCATTTGAAAAGACCCTGATGCTGGGAAAGATTGAGGGCAGGAGGAGAAGGGAACAACAGAGGATGAGATAGCTGGATGGCATCACTGACTCAACGGACATGGATTTGGGTAGACTCCGGCAGTTGGTGATGGACAGGGAGCCCTGGCGTGCTGTGGTTCATGGGGTCGCCAAGAGTCAGACACAACTGAGTGACTGAACTGAACTGAAGAACATTTGCATCTTAATAAATGTCTCCAGAAAACAGAACCAAAGTGAAAATCCGAAGTAAAGAATTTTAAAGCTTGAATTTCAGACAATTAGAGACTGAGTGCTGTTCTCAGCCCTGGAAGCTGCTTCTTTGGGGAGGACTCCTTGTCCTTGGGACCACCCAGCAAAGTTAGTATCCTTGTAAAGATGTTAACATCTCTTTTCAATTCAATTTGGTCCCAACCCACCTTGCTAAAGTTCTGCTTTCCCACAAGAATGGCTTGTTTAAAAGGCATTTTTAAAATAATTGTAAACTATGAAAGAGTAATATATAGGTTGTGAAGGAGTTCTTAATTTTTCTGTTTTTTTCCTCTTCAAGAAGACAAATCCTCAGAGTCTTGGCTATGGTTCTAGCTGGCCAGTTCATTTTACTGCTCCAAGGAGCCCAAGGTTTCATTGGGCTCCATCTGTGCCCTTTGGGCCCAGAGCTTAGCTGGTGGTGGAGTGTGAGGGCAGCCTTCCCATTTTTAACACTGAAATAAATTTTCACGAGAGCAAAAGCTTGTGTATTCTATCTAGCACAAAAAATCCTCCTTTCACCCTGGAGGAGCTCAGGATGGCTGGATGACAGGCTGGTGAGGAAAAGACTTGTTTTTTGACGTGTATATGCTGAAGTGCAGAAAGAAATACAGGGGTATTTTTCACTTGGCTTCAAGCCTCCTGGAGTGTCTGTCACCTTCCAGTGATGGATGGCCATGCAGGATGAGAAGAAGGAGCTCACCATCCAGAGAGCTTCATTCCTATGCCAGTTATCTACATAGTAATCAGTCTTAGAGGCAATAGAAGGGAGCACCAAAGCTTCATAGCAGCCTTCATAGCAGCCCACTCAGTAGGTGAGTTGGGGTAGAGCCTGGTGTCCCCCAAACTCTCAGAGCAAAATCAAAGGAGTATATGGGAGTGTCCTCCAACATGGCACCCCAACTGCTTTTTGTCTGACTGAGTCAGTTCCTTTTTTGTTGCTGCAGCCAGTGAGGTCCCATGACTTGGCCCTGCTATATCTTCTCCACTTTATGCTCGTCCTGCTGTTTATGTCTCCTGAAAGTGGCCAGGCTTCTTTTTCCTCAGGCAGGGCTGAGGTTGGGCAGGACCATGAAACACTTCTTTCCGGAATGTTCCCAGGGCTGGTTCCTCCTTGTCATCTCTGCCCTCAGGCCTCAGTTCCCATGTCCTCCCTTCCACCCCTCAGATGTAGCCTTCACCTCATCCCTGCTCATTTCCCAATTGTACTTACCCCCCAAAGCTTTATAACCAAGTCTTTATGGTTTGTTTCTTATTTCTTGTCTCTTTCCCCTTTTCCAGATGAAAATAGAGAACTTGACCGTTCTTTTCATCAGTGTATTTGGCACACAGTAGGTGCTCAATAAATACTTGTTGAAAAAAGAAAGGAATGTTAGAGTTTTGCAGGAGTGCAGTGACATCAAGATTTCCATCTCAACATTTTTTCTCCCCCGTTGACTGCTTATCAGGCACAATTACCTTTAAGTTTCCTAAGAATTGTTGCGCTGGTTGATATGACAGAAGTGATCTTAGTATGAGACTGGCGATTGGAATAGAATGGATGGCATAGCTTTCCAGAGGGGGTGCAGGCCCTCTTGGTGATGTTTTGGAATTTCATCAAGCTCACCATCCTGTTCATCAGACAGTCAGGGACCAGAAATGCCCAGACAAGGGCATGGGATGCTAGGCAAGGCCCCTGTGCTCTGGCTACTATGATTCAGTTATTTCTAACGCTTGGTCGAAACCCTCTGCTGAGGCCCACCAGCCCAGGAGATTCCCTCTCTTATGCTTGTGCTTGCAACAGCACAAAAATGTCTTGGTTAAGTGGCCCTTCCTTCAGGAGTGCTGGAATCTAGGTCTTATCTCAGGCTCAATAGCTATTTAAATGCTGGCCCTGCCATTTATTTACCTTGTAATCTTAAGCAATTTAGTTAACCACAGACCTCAATTTTCCCAACTTGTAAAATGAAAATATTATAATGAAGTTATTGTGAGGCTTCAATCAGAAAACAATGTAAATTAATAATAGAATGTCTATTTACTAACTTCAGTGCCTCCCTGTGGACTTTCTTATCATTCAAAAGAGATGTCACCTCCTCCCTGAGGCCTTCCCTGACCCAGGCTGAAATAAATCTCTGCTCATACCTCTCTATCCCAGAGCCTCTCTATCTTGGATTCTCAACAGCCCTAATGAACAGTGGATGCAATATGGTTGGTTTACACACTTGTAGTTTATGTCTGGTTGCCCCCACTAGGATGACAACTGGGTCCCTCTCTGTTATCCTCTGTCTAGAACAGTGCCTAGCCCATAGGTGATGCTCAAGCAATGCTTGTTGAATAAATGACTGAATGTTCTAGTCATGCATCATATATGTCACTTCAGTTAATTCTGACCATTCAGCAGGATAATAGTCCCATTATTTTAAGGATAGTGAATAGGAAACATATAACCTAAATAATTTACAAATTGATAACTATTTTCTGAGTGTTCACTAGGTCAGACACCAAACTAAGGGATTTTCAGTGGTGATCTCTTTATTAAGGAAGAGGGGCCAACGAAGGAGCGTTGAACCCAAAAGTTCATTTAGGTCTGACTGCTTATTTCCACTATGGTCTATACATTAGTTTTAAACGAAAATTATGTCTTAGAATGAAGCCTAAGGATTCCTTTACCCAGAATATTCTGAAATCTCACCCTTGTCCACATGGCAATAATTTTAACAAAAGCACAATTGGAAATGACATCCACTGCAATGGTATCCCACTCCAGTACTCTTGCCTGGAAAATCCCATGGACGGAGGAGCCTGGTAGGCTGCAGTCCATGGGGTCACTGAGGGTCGGACATGACTGAGCGACTTCACTTTCACTTTTCACTTTCATGCACTGGAGAAGGAAATGGCAACCCACTCCAATGTTCTTGCCTGGAGAATCCCAGGGACGGGGGAGCCTGGTGGGCTGCTATCTCTGGGGTCGCACAGAGTCGGACACGACTGAAGTGACTTAGCAGTAGCAATTATATCAGGCTGTTGGTAACAAAAACCCACCTATAGGACTTTAATATATATTGCTTTTTCAGCTGTTAGGAATTCTGTGGATATTAATAGATGGTCCAATCCTATTCAGCAGCTCTGTGATGTCACCAGTGTCTCAGCATCCTTCTAGTTTTCTGCTCTGCCCCCCTTAGTACTGGCTGCTTCTTCATGCTGCTGTTTCATGGCTGCACGTGGTTTCTGTATCTCCAGGGTTCACATCCACATTCTGGTAACCTCTGGAAAATTGAATCTTTTTTTTTTCTGAGTGTTTTACCTCCCAAGGAAGAATAAAATAGCTACTGGGTAGAAAATCACAAAAATGATGGCTAGTCTATTGCCTGACAAGATGACCAATTTTTCTTTAATAAACATATCAGATAATCAGAGATCAAAATGAGCTAGGGGAATATATTTAGTCTTTGATGGTTCCTGGAAGCTCAGCTGGTAAAGAATCTGTCTTTAATGCAGGAAACCCTGGTTCAACTCCTGGGTTAGGAAGATCCTCTGGAGAAGGGATAGGCTACCTACTCCAGCATTCTCGGACCTCCCTGGTGGCTCAGATAGTAAAGAATCTGCCTGAAATGCAGGAGACCTGGGTTTGACCCCTGGGCTGGAAAGGTCCCCTGGAGGAGGGCGTAGCAACCCACTCCAATATTCCTCCCTGGAGAATCCCCATGGACAGAGGAGCTTGGAGGGCTATGGTTCATGGGGTCACAAAGAGTCGGACACGACTGAGTGACTAAGAACAGCACATGACCATATAATCAGCTTGCAGGGAATCTCACAAAGTATTTAGAATTCTTAAAGTATGTTAATGAATGCCCTTTGAAGCAGACACTCTCAATCTGGAGGAACGGAGGCATGCTGTAAGCTCTCTTCCAAAAACTTGTCCAAAAACATGACACAGGATTCACTAATTTTATGCTGTCCACAAAGGCCATCCACTTGAATCCAGATGCCATAGTGAAAATTCACGTGGAGAGTACACCTGGAATTGATGCCTCTCTACTCTAAAGCGGTTGGGAACTGACATCCATTGAGTGGGCAGAAACTGTAATTCCCTCTCCAACAGTCATCTTTATCTGCAACATCTCCATGTTGCATTTTCCCCTGCAACATAACCCCAGTTTGTTCGGCAATTGGGAAGAGACACCTTAAACTCACAGAATGCAGTTTTCTATCACAACTCTAAAGAACAAATGCTTATTTACCTAAGTCAGTCCTGAAAAACTCCTTACCACTGTACAATAAATGGTCTTTGCTGGCAGAGAGTGTTGCTCAATTCTAGCCAATGAGAAGTAAGGGAAGTTTGCTGGAGGTGGTAGTGGCTGAGGGCAAAGAGTCAGGGCAGGGGATAGGATTCTGGAATAGACTAGGGAATAGAATAGATTGCGGAATAGAACATTGCATAAAGTGCTATGTAAATAGTTGATTTACAATATTGTGTTAATTTTTGCTATAACAGCAAAGTAATTCAGTTTTATATACATGTATGTATATATACATTCTTTCCCATTATGATTTGTCATAGGATACTGAATATAGTTCTTTGTGCTACACAGTAGGACTTGTTGTTTATCCATTCCACATATAATAGCTTACATATGCTAACCCAAACTTCCCACCCCGTCCATCCCCCTTCTCCTAGGCAAAGACAAGTATATTCTCTGTGTCTGTGCGTCTGCTTCTGTTTCGTAGATAAGTTCATGTGTTTCATATTTTAGATTCTACATATAAGGGATATCATATAGTCTTTTTCTCTTTCTGACTTACTTCACTCAGTATAATAATCTCTAGTTTCATCCTTGTGTGCATGCTAAGTCTCTTCAGTTCAGTTCAGTTCAGTTCAGTCGCTCAGTCATGTCTGACTCTTTGCAAGCCCATGAATTGCAGCACGCCAGGCCTCCCTGTCCATCACCAACTCCTGGAGTTCACTCAAACTCATGTCCATTAAGTCGGTGATGCCATCCAGCCATCTCATCCTCTGTTGTCCCCTTTTCCTCCTGCCCCCAATTGCTTCGTCGTAGTCAGTCGTATTCAACTCTTTACAGTCCTATGGACTGTAGCCCACCAGTCCCCTCTGTCCATGGGATTTCCCAGGCAAGAACACAGGAATGGGTTGCAATTTCCTTCTCCAGGGGATTTTCCTGACCCAGGGATCAAACCTGCGTCTCCTGCAGATCCTGCATTACAGGCAGATTCTTTGCCGCTGAGCCACTGGGGAACCATGTTGCTGCAAATGGCATTATTTCATTCTTTTTTATGGCAGAGTAGTATTCCACTGTATATATGTACATCATCTTCTTTATCCATTTACTTCTTGATGGACATTTAGGTTGTTTTCTTGTCTTGATTACTGTGGATAGTACTACTATGAATATATATGTGCATGTATCCTTTTGAATTCTAGTTTTGTCTGGATACATGCCTAGGAGTGAGATTGCTGGATCATATAGTAATTCTATTTTTAGTTTTCTGAGGAAACTTCACACTGTTTTCTATAGTGGCTACACCAACTTACATTCCCACCAACAGTGTAGGATGGTTCCCTTTTTTCCACATCCTCTCCAGCATTCATTCTTTGTAGACCTTTTAAGAATGGCCATTCTGATCAGTCTTCTTCTTCTCTAACACCACAATTCAAAAGCATCAATTCTTCAGTGCTCAGCTAAGAGTAGAGTCCCCTGGACTGTAAGGAGATCCAACCAGTCCATTCTAAAAGAGATCAGTCCTGGGTGTTCATTGGAAGGACTGATGCTAAAGCTGAAACTCCAATACTTTGGCCACCTGATGCAGAGTTGACTCATTGGAAAAGACTGTGATGCTGGGAGGGATTGGGAGCAGGAGGAGAAGGGGACGACAGAGGATGAGATGGCTGGATGGCATCACCAACTCAATGGACAAGAGTTTGGGTGAACTCCTGGAGTTGGTGATGGACAGGGAGGCCTGGCGTGCTGCGATTCATGGGCTTGCAAAGAGTCAGACATGACTGAGTGACTGAACTGAACTGAACTGATTCTGATCAGTGTGAGGTAGTACCTTGTTGTTGTTTTGGTTTGTATTTCTTTAGTAATTAGCAATGTTGAGGCTCTTCCCATGTGCCTGTTGGACACCTCTATTTTTCCTTTTGATAAATGTCTGTTTAGATCTTCTGCCCATTTGGGGGTTCAGTTGTTTGTTTTTGCTGCTTTTGAGTTGTATGAGCATTTGTATATTTTGGAAATTAAGCCCTTGTTGGGTGCATCATTTGCAAATATTTTCTCCCATTCTTAGGCTGTCTTTTCATTTTGTTTATGGTCTCTTTTGCCATGCAAAAGCTTGTCAGCTTGATTAGGTCCCATTGGGTTTTTTGGGGTTTTTTTTTTTTTTTTTTTTTTTTGCTTTTATTTCTGTTGCCTTGGGAAACTGACCTAAGAAAATATTGGTATAATTTATGTCAGAGAATGTTCTAGGAGTTTAATGGTGTCATGTCGTATGTTTAAGTCTTTAAGCCATTTGGGGTTTATTTTTGTATATGGTGAGAGAGTGTGGTTGGGCTTCATTGATTTGTATGTGGTTGTCCAGCTTTCCCAACACCACTGCTGGAGAGACTGTCTTTTCCCCATTGTATATTCTTGCCCCTTTGTCAAGAATTAATTGACCATAGTTGTGTGGGTTTATTTTTGGGCTCTCTCTCTGTTCCATTGATCCATATAAGACAAAGATGCTTAAGAAGTCAGTCCTTTTCCTTCCAGCTCTGAAGGTAGATGTGTTACTGCAGCTGTGTGGCCATCTTGGAAGACCTCGATCCTCACCTTGCTTTGCTGCTGAGCCAATAGGGCAACTACTGCCTCTGGATATTTTGCGATATGAGAAAAGTAAACCCCTCTTTAAACACTGGAGTGTTTTTTCTTCCTGTTACTTGCAGCCATACACAATTCTAACTTATACACATACTCCATGTTGGGGACTGAAACTGGTGCTTTAGTTACCCAGTTCTACACTTTATGTTGCTGCACTTGACTATAGTTTTCAATCCTATAAAACAAAGCTAAAGTAAAAGTACCTGCTTCACTGACTGGTGAGGATGGAACAAGCAGTCTGGGCAAAGAGCTCATTGCTCATACTGTCCCACTGTAAGCTGTCAGAAAATGGGAGCTATCATTGTTATTCAAATGTCTTGGCTTTGAAATATATTGAGAACTGTACAAGGCTGACTGGTAGAAAACGAAAAGGAACAAGGTCAGCAGTGGAACTGCAGATGGTAAGAAGACAAGGAGGCTGGGAATGTGGACCAGGAAGCTTCATGGGAGCGGCACAGCTGCAAAGCCTGGCTGGGAAGGAAATGAGGGGACAGACTGGCAGAGGTGAGGGAGAGAGTTGCACAGTGTAGCATGGTGAGCATGTCAGAGCTACAAAACTGCAAAATAAGCAAAAGAGGGCATCCAGATACTGTGTTGTGTTTGATTAGAATAAGATCATGAAAGACTGTGATTGCTGCAGCCAGTTAGAGCTTGGCATAAATGGATGGATATTCTTGCTGTGCTTTTATTTCAAAAACCTCTGTATATGGCTTCTAGAATGGAATATGTGTTACAAAAGCAAGCAAAAAACAAAACACAACAACAGAGAGACAAACAAATAAAGGAAGCCAAGCCTGACATGAAAGCAATATCATCTTGGTGGTGGGGAGGCCTCCTAGAGCCTTTGAATCTTTCCTTGTCTGTGTTCTGTTCTGCCTACACTTTAGGTTAATTCCCTATGATCAGAGCTGCTCACTTAGAAATTTCTGTTCACCTCCAAGTTCTCACCCAGAAGGCAATGCAGCCTCACAGACTGATATTCCCCAACCCTGGCTGATTACCTTGGATCACAGAAAAGCAAGGGTATTAGTCTTACATATGCTCCAGCTGAAAGGGTCCAGACAATAATGCTGACCTCTTTCACTTTAGGGCTCTCAGCATAAATACCCAGCAGATCTCAGACATGAGTCAATAGTGCTACCCATCCAGACAGCTGGAACCCACCCCAATTCTGAGCTATCATGGGCACAAAGCATGAGGGTATTTCTGCAGGATATGCTCAGTAACCATACTTTACCTTAGAAATCCTCAGGGAAAGCCCGTCTCTTGGCACCAAAAGTCATGTCTAAGTGTTTTTGAGTCTTTCCCACATGTATGGTGACTGGAAGGACTTCCATAATCACCAAAATATCCCTTAGACTGTATATTATATATATATTAGACTGTGTATTATGATCTTAAAAGCTTAGTCTCTCCTTTTGTTTCTGATGACTCTGGAAACCGACTTTTTTATGGGACTTTTGTAGTCCATGAATGTTTCCTTTAGTAGAAATGAACCCATCTTCTACATATAACAGATAACACTTGTGTGTGTGTGTGTGTTGTGCACATGTGTCCCTCCTTCTATCCTTTCTCACCTGATTGGTTACTAGGATCTATGGTCTCCTTGACTCTATTATCTCCCTGACATTCCATCTCCACATTGTAGTTGCCTCTTTCTTGCTTCAAACTCTTCAAAGCCTTGTCCAAAGGATAAAATCCAAGCAGTAACATGGCTTACTAGTCAGACGAACTTTTTCCTGGCTTCCCTGAGTTGGACCAGATTCATGCCTGTTTTTCCCATATATGTATTAACAATGTCTCCTTTCACTTTAAAAGTGAGAAGATAGAGTGGAAAATAAGTTATGTGGGCATCCTATTTGTAAGACTCAAAACCTTCCAGTCTTTGGCTCACATTAGTATTATTTGTATGCCCAGGTGAGACAAGACATATATTAACCTTCCAGACTCTCCCATCCATGGGATTCTCCAGGAAAGAATACTGGTGTGGGTTGCCATGCCTTCTCCAGGGGATCTTCTTGACCTAGGGATAGAACTTGGGTCTCCTGCACTGCAGGCAGATTCTTTACTATCTGAGTCACTAGGGAAGCCTGGCGAAGGGAATGGCTACCCACTCCACTATTCTTGCTTGGAGAATTCCATGGACAGAGGTTTCTGGTGGGCTACAGTCCCTGGGGTCATAAAGAGTGAGACACAACAGAGTGACTAATAAATAAAACCCTCTAGCCTTAGTTATCCCTGTGCTGCCTTTTAACTCTGTGCTCCAGAATGAAAATATGCCATGTTTCCCCCTGCCCAGGACTCTTCATACATGTATTTTTCCCCCTTGCTTAAAACATTTCCCCTCCTTACTCACTTGGCTAATTCCTCCTCATTCCAGGAAGCCTTCCCAGAATCCCCAGTTCTATCAGAGGTTAGATGGCCTTCCTTTGACCTCCCATGATGCCCTAAGCTTTCCTTATATCACACTATCTTGATACTGCCACAAAACCTGCAGTTGGACAGCCTGTTTTATCCCTCTCAGTTACTCATTGCTCCTGCATAGGGTTATACCTCCTGCTGCCATGTAACTTGAAGGGTTTTGTACCCTTGCTTGTTCCATTGATGGCAAGCTTGACTATATGACTTGCTGTAGCCAGTGCAAGGAAATATAATGTGTGTTGTGTCTAATGGAAGCTTTATGAGCCTTGGGATGTGTGCACCAGCTCAACTGCTTTTCCATGGTCATGGGAACAGAGTATCCCATGCGAGGTCTTCTCTTTCAGCCTGGGTCTCAGAATGAAAAGACATGTGGGCAAAGTCACCACCAACATAATATAACACCAGTTACATAATAAAAAAATGCAGTTGTGTTGTTGTAAGGCACCTGAAATCAAGGGTTTGTTACTACAAGATAAACCAGCAAAGGCTGACTGCTCTGTGTAATTTCTTTATTTCTTAGTCCAGTAAACAACCTGAGGTCAGGGAGCATGGGTGCATGCTCAGACGCTTCAATTGTGTCTGACTCTTTGTAACGCTATGGACTCCAGCCCACCAGGCTCCTCAGTCTGTGGGATTTTCCAGGCAAGAATACTAGAGTGGGCTGCCATGCCCTCCTCCAGGGGATCTTCTCAACCCAGGGATCGAAGCTGAGTCCCTTACATCTCCTGCATTGGCAGGCAGATTCTTCACTATTAGTGCCACCTGGAAAGCCTCGGTCAGGGAGCGTGTCTCTCTCAATCACCCTTCTGCTTCCAGTTCCTAGAGCAGTCTCCAGCGCTGGTCATTCCTCATCAGGTTTTGTTTAGTGAATGTGTGGATGTGCACCTTTTGTTTTCTTGAATACTGGATTCACTATCAACTTTTCAAAGGTTCAGATTGGTTGCATCTTTAGAAAATATTGTGCTTCTCACAGGACATTCCAATTTTCTACTTAGTTTAATTATCACACACAACTGGAAAGTAAAGAAGTATCGCCATTTTGCAAGAGAGAAAACTGATGTCAGAGAGATTTTTGCTTCTAAGATCAGACAGCTATCTAAGAGCAAAGAAAAAATGAAAATTTTTACTTTCTGGTGCCCAGTTCATGGTTCTTTCCCATCCTATCCATGACCCCAATCTCAGAGAAGACAGAAAATAACTGTTCCTCTTCACCCCAAACCTTCTTGGTATCAGCTTTCATCTGCTCGCCATGACCACTCTTACAGGGATATACATTGAATCCATCAATCCCTTTCTTTGGGATTAAGGGGGGCAGTTAGCTAAAATGTCTTCTCTGTTTTAAAAAGGGACCATTTGAAGAACAGAAAGGGAGAGAGAATCACCCAAATTTAGTTCCTGTCTGGCCTTTGTAGATTTCAGGAACAAATTCTGAGCTCCCACAGAGTGAATGAGGTTTTTTGTTCTCCACAAAGGTTGTGTTCAAGAGAACAAGCACCAGTCTGCCTCACCAATCCAAATTCTCTTAAAATTTCAATAAAGAGTAACTTTTATTTTTGGTGGTTTATTTAAATCAAAGCTGATGTTTAAGTGTCACATCTTCCTACAGCAACACATATTTATTGATTATCTCTATGCACAAGACATTGTGCTGGTGGGAGTTGAGTTAATTTTAAGTGCTTCCTAATTGCCCTTTGGCTGGCTAAGGTTAAAGTAATTCTTAATCAAAACCTTTGCATTTGCCTTTACTGCAGAAAATGTAAGGGCAGTGCTTCTCTACTGGGCACGTTGGAATCACCTAGGGAGCTTTTAAAGCTGGTGGTGCCTGTGTCCCACCTCCTGTGTTCTCATTTAATTGGTTTGGGATGTCACCTGGACATTGGGATTTTTAAAAGTTCCCCAAGTGGATCATATATGCAGGCAGGGTTATAAACCACTGTGCTCAGGAGTCCAGTCCCCAAATTGCTTACTGTAGGATAATGATCAGAATCTTTAGTTCAAATAATGTTACGTTCCCAAGATCCTCCTCATTCAGTTCACCTACTGGATGTGAGACAAAGTGGCGGGGCAGAAGGAGATGCCCTAGAGTGTAGCCAAGGGATCTGGGCTCTAGATCGGGCCCCGCTGCTCACTGAAAATGTGACTTACCTTAAGTGCTCAGTATCTCAGCTTTCTGGTCTGAGAAATGAAAGAATTAAATTAGATCAGTGTTTTCTAAACTCTTATCATCAAAGACCACCTTTTAAGCTCTCTCTTTCCAAATGGATATAATGTTTTTAAACACTTAATCTATCAAATTCCATTTATTAAGTGTTTAATTCTTCCTCCAGCCCGATGATAGAAATTGAAGATACAGTCAGAATTTGAAAGAAGAATGTGCTTAAAATCCTACTAGATGCCACTTTCCTTCTTCACACTTTGGGTGACTTTGAATAAATGCAAAGTACTGAGCTGAGTGAATATCAAGTGTTTCCCTTTATTCATCTCAGAAAACATGACTGGGATCTCACACACCTCACCCCCCCCCCACCACCTGGGAACCGGGCATGGCTGGGCCATCCTTGCTTATTACCACCCCCATTCCCCACCCCAGCCTCTCCCAGTGACTGTCAGGGAAACCTAGACGGCAGGACTGCTCAGCATAACTCGACTTACCTCTTGGACTGAACACAGGCAACTCCAGAAGGAAGCACATGACATGGGGTCCTTCCTCTGACAAGACAACATACAAACCCTGCCTAATAGAAAATGTCAGCCTCTTGCCACCACTGGCAAATAGACTTCCCTCCCTCTTTCTGTGGAAAGAAATAAGTGAGAGGAAGGAGGGATGGAAGTTGCCTCCATGGCCCTTTGCAGGAAGGCCACACTTAGCAGAAGATCTTTCCTCTGGGTACTGAGGCAAGAATGTGGAAGGAAAGAAGGATGGGACTTGTGTGGTTATAGTAACTCATCAGATCCTCTGACTAAAGTCAAACTGTCCGTATTATCAGTGAGCAAATAATGTTTAACCTAACATAAAGAAAACTGATGTATTAGCCAGACTCTGAGCTTTTTAAAAGACTTTATTTATGTATGTATTTTTCGCTGTGCTGTGTCTTCATCGCTGAGCTCTGGCTTTCTCTAGCTGTGGTTAGCGGGCTTCTCGTCGCAGTGGCTTCTCCTGTTGCAGAGCACCAGCTCTAGGTGTGCAGGCTTCGTAGTTGTGGTGCACTGGCTTAGTCGCTCTGCAGAATGTGGAATCTTCCTGGATCAGAGATCAAATCTGTGTCCCCTGCATTAGCAGGCTGAATCTTCACCACTGGACCACCAGGCAAGTCCAGCTTCTGAGTTTTATTAGAGACAAATGTCAATTTTTTGGTTAGTCCTTGTAAAACAATGAAAATAATTTATAGATCACCATGACTAGCTTTGAAATTAGGAGATGGGAACTGATGGCTGGGACTCTTGAATCAGAGAGTTCTAATTCTTATAACACTAAAAAATAAAAATTCTATCATTTAAAAAATATAAATAGAATGTTTTTTTAAAAAACCTGTTATTGGTGAAAAGAGATCAATATTAAAGAAAAATATAGAATGTATCTAATCAACACATGTGCTTTGAAAGTGCTCAAACCCAACTATGATTATGGGAAGTAACTTTTTAGACACTAGAACTGTGTGCTGCTTTAGATTCCTCAGAGAATTCTAGGTTTGGGGGGAAAGCATTGTTTTAGCTGAAACCCTTCTGTCTACTCATCTTTAGCCACTGGAATGGATATTGAACAAATCAAAAATATACTTTAAATAACATGTTTCAGTACTGTGTTAACTTTTGATTACTCAATGGCAAATTATTTGATAACTACCAGGAAATATGGGCTTCCCCAATGGCTCAGCAGTAAAGAATCCATCTCCAATGCAGGAGACACAGGAGACACGGGTTCGATCCCTGAATGGGGAAGATGCCCCAGAGAAGGAAATTGCACCCCACTCCAGTATTCTTGCCTGGGAAATCCCATGGTCAGAAGAGCCTGGTGGGTTGTAGTCCATGGGGTCTTGAAGAGTTGGACACGACTGAAGTGCAGAGCATGGGGACCACTTCTCCCCTCAAAGCTTATCTGGCTTTAGTCTTTTAAGTATTACAATGCTTCACTGTTCCCAGACTTTCTGAGAAGTGGAGGTATAAACCTGATGAGACTAAAGGGATCTGTGCTGATGCACGTGGGTGTCTCCACAGCAAGTGTGCCTGGCACATGTGTGGTGGTGAGTAGGGTAAACTTGTCAATTCTCCAGCTATGCTTGATTTATCTTCATCCAAACTACCCTGTTCACTCATGTAGGGGATCAGCCCTTCATTATGCATGACCAGGCCCAGTTGATTAGACCAAGGAGAAGGCAATGGCACCCCACTCCAGTACTCTTGCCTGGAAAATCCCATGGACGGAGTAGCCAGGTAGGCTGAAGTCCATGGGGTCGCTAAGAGTCGGGCATGACTGAGCGACTTCACTTTTCACATTCATGCATTGGAGAAGGAAATGGCAACCCACTCCAGTATTCTTGCGTGGAGAATCCCATGGACGGAGGAGCCTGCCGTCTATGGGGTCACGCAGAGTCGGACACAACTGAAGCGACTTAGCAGCAGCAGCAGCAGACAGATGATTAAAAATAGGCCAAAACATTGGTTGGTTAAACCAGATTTTTCTTTATAATTTGACCCAGGAGACACAGAGTTAGTAATCAAAGAGTGGTGTCCTCTATATTTCAAGAGTCACACAGAGTCAGGCCCAAAGTGGACTCTAGTTTAAGTCAAAGTGTGAAATTATGGGGAAGCAGAAACCAAGTACCCTGCAGAGAAAATCAGTCATCAAGAAAATGGGGCAGGAATACAGAGAAAAACAAAGGTAAGAGATGATATAACTAGATGATTGTACAAATATTTAACAATAATCTCTCCACTATGTGCTGAGAATATTAAGATGAATAAGAAAATACCTTATGCCTGGAGGAGTCTATAGTCGGAGCAGACACAGATAATACTATTAGCAGTTATAATCATCAAATTTTTATGTCTCTAACTTTTGTTTAATCTCATTATACATCCTCTAAGTGGTTTGCGGAAACTTCTATGGAACAACAGAACAAAAACATGTAGGTCATTGTGGCTGGAGCACTGATGAAAGCTCCACAGAGGTGAGAATAAGCAGTGAAAGCCTGTCTAGGGTACCATGCTTTCCATATTGTGCTTCATGGCACACTAGTTCCATGAGATGTAATTATTTTTAGTAACAATAGATGGATGGTTGGTGGATGGGTGGATAAATGGATGAATGGATGGATAAATAGATCCATGAACAGTTAGTTTTAAAAATACTGAGTTTAACAAAGTCCACAACTTTCTTTACTGTAGGTTTTCTTGAACCTTTTATATTCAACTGTGAAATCTAAATCCCAACAGAAACTTAAATTATATAGCACTGACTCAAATTATTGGTTTACAAAACTCTTTTCCTTTGAGCATCTTACAGGGACTAGTATTTTGCAAGTACAGTTGGAAAAAATGGGTTTCTTGTATTTCTACTTGTTTGTTTCTTACTCCTTTTATCCAGAACAGAGTATGATTGACACTATGTAGGCATGGCAACATTTTAATATCAAGGCTACATAGGGAAGATTTGCTTCTAGATTCCTAGAAGGATCAACCAGTAGTTCTTCAAAATAATCTTTATTTTATTTTGATAAACCACTGATCAATCTGACTTAACCAAGAAGATGCTTTTTGCAGAATTTTAGATCATCGTCTTTTAGCAAGCTGCCAAAATTTTATGAAAACCACATTTCATGGACAGTAAGTGGGAAGCGAGTTCCCATAAACCTCAGGGGCTCTGGGCCACATCAGTGTGGAGTATTGCCACTTGGATTGCATGCACCTACTTGCCCACCTGTGTGGTAAGGTTGCCATGCTAGGGTTCTTCTCAAGATCACACAACTGGCTCCAACTCCCTGAAGTCTGGATGATATTTGTTCAGCTCAGAGGAGAGAAAGTTGTCTCCTCAGAGCCAATAGAAACCCCAAACCCTGATGGTCTTTGTAACTCAGCACTTGAATCCAGCTACTTAATCTGAATCTTCAGGGTTTTTTTTTTTCACTGTTGTGTTCATTTTTCTTCTTGCTAATTTCGAGATATGAAATAACTTCAAAAGCCTTCATTTGAGGGCTCATTAAAATTCTAGGAAATCTTTCATTTTCTTGTTCCTTCTCAGGCATTAATTTGCAAGGCCCATCATAATTACAGGGTCAAGGATAGCATGGAACTACTGTACATGGCATTTCACTCCTACTCATTGCTGATAAATGGATCAAATCAGCTCTGTGGGCCCCTGACACCATTGGTCAGGCATCTTATGTCTCCTGCCATATTTTGTGTCAGCTACTAAAGAGAACAGTACACACTTAGAAAAATTAATTGCTATAATTGCTTTTTTGGTATACTGGACAGAAGGTTAACAAGGCAGCTTCTGCAAGAGCCTTGTTAGCTATTTGGTTCTGATAAACCTTTGTGGTTTTTACTTTATAGTTTTCAGATTTTTGCATCAGGTTGGCTATAGCTACTAGAAAAATTATTTTTTTCCCATTGGAAAGTTGAAAAACTCTACCCATTGACATCAAAACAGTTTTTCCTTTCTGTAAAGTAGGAGTTACTTCTCTCTCCAACATTGCTAATTTATTCTTGTTCATAACAACCTGTTCTTGTTTTAGAACCTTCTCTTCTTGTTTCACTGATGCAGTTCTTTCCTTTATCTCACTAGGGTTATTAAACCTAATTATTTTAAAATCCTGTTCTGACTGCTTTATTAACTCTGCTTCTTTATATGTAGGTACATTTATTTATTCATTTATTTTATCTATTCTTTTTTTTCAAGACATTGACCTCCCTCAAATGCTAAGGATTCTTGGCTGTGTATTCATATTTCCCCCCACTGGTCACCAGGGTGGAAACTTTTTTAATGCAGTTACTTAATCTTGATATTATTTCTCAGAGATCCTCCTTGTCTCTTCCACTCACAGTCCCCTATTGTGTCTGGAGCATGTATTACATGCTCAATCTATCACCTTGTCCTAAAATCAAGAGTTACTTTTGTACATGGTCTAACTTCCCTGGGAAATATTATGTAAAAATCTTTAGAAAATTTTATTCAAGTCTTGCCCTAGAGGTTGTTAGATTCCATAATCACTTAGCAGATTTGATTTTTGCAATGGCCTTCATTTTCAAATGACATCTATTTAATTGAAGGCTTGCTATGTATATAGGAATCATGCTTGGCTACCAGTCCTGACTTCCACACTAACTAGGAAAGGTGACCTGGAACTCATAAAGTCTTTTGCTCTTCAGTGAAACTGAGAAAGTAATTTCACCTATAGCGTCAATGTAAGGATTTTAATTATGTATACAAAACAACTAGCAGAGTGCCTGTCACACAATAAAGCTCAGACCAAAAAAGGAAAAGAAAAAAATCTTTATTTATTTTTTTTACCCAAATGTTTACCAAGTTCAGTGTTTTCCATTCCTTTTTATGCACCTTGGTTTCCATTTAGTATGATTTTCCTGCCACCTGAAGGCCCTCCTTTAAAATCTTTTTCCAACCATCTCTGCTTGTAATGAGTTCTTTCAGCTTTTGCATGTCCAAAAAAGTCTTTATTTCACCTTTATTTATCATCTAGGATGATCATTCTTTTCTTTTAGTGCTACTACACATTGATCCACCATCTTCTGGCTTGTATTATATCCAATAAGAAATTTGCTGTCATTCTTTGTTCTTTTGCACAAAACAAGTCTTTTTTCCCTTGGCTGCTTTTAAGACTCTCTCTTTGTCTTTGTCATTATTTTAAAACAATTTGATTATTATGTGCCTTGGAGTAGCTTTCGTGGTTTGGAACATCAATTGAGCTTCTTGGATCTGCAGGTTTAGTAAGTTAACATTTGAAAAACTTTAGCAATTATTTCTTCAAATATTTTGTATCCCTTCTCCTCCTTCAAGGACTCCACTTAGATGTATATCAGGATTCTGAAGTTGAAAGTGAAAGTGAAAGTTTTAGTCACTCAGTCATGTCCAACTCTTTGAAACCTCATGGACATCCAGGCTCCCCTGTCCATGGAATTCTCCAGGCAAGAATACTGGAGTGGGTAGCAGTTCCCTTCTCTAAGGGATCTTCCTGACCCAGGGATCAAACCCAGGTATCCTGCATTACAGGCATATTCTTTACTGTCTGAGACATCAGAGAAGCCCATCCCACTGCTTACTGAGCTTCATTCATTTTAGCTCAGTCATCTGTCTCCCTAAGTTTCATTTTGAATAATTTCTATTTTTAGTCCTCAAACTCACTAATTCTTACTTTAGCAATGTCTAGTCTACTTTTAATTCCATTCAGTGGATTTGTTTATCAGACATTACAGTTTTCATGTCCGTAAGTTCAAAATGTTTCATTATTTTTTCTTCTTCTACTTATTAGGCTTATGCTTTCCTCCATCTTTTTCAACATATGGACTGAGTTATAATAATTGTTTTCAAATCCTTGCGTGCTAATTCTAGTATCAGTGTCATTTCTGAATCTTTTCTCTTGATTGTTTTCTGGCCTTATTGTGAGTCCTAGTTTCCTTTTATTATACCTGCTAATTTTTAGTTGGATACCAGACAATGTGAATTTTAAATTATAGTTGCTAGATATTACTCTAAACATTCTTGAGCTTTTTTTCTGAGATGCATTGAAGTTACTTGGAAACACTATAATCCTTACAAGACATGCCTTTAAGATTCGCTAGGCAGACCAGAAGTTGTTAGTCTAGAATTTAGTCTAGTCTGCTAAGGCAGTACCCTTCTGAGTACTGTATTCAATGTCCTGTGTGAAATAATGTCTTTCCATTCTAGCCAGTGAGAACATGAAATTATTCCTGGTCTGTTCCTTTCCAGAATTCTTTCCCCTGCCTTGGGTGTCTTCCTCACTTGCGTGTACTGATCAGTATTCAGCGAGAGACTCTAGGGAAAACATTTCCAGAGCACTCTTTCTGTGCAGTTCTCTACACTTAGTAGAGATCCTTACATGTAAGATCATGCAGTATTTGTCTCTCTCTGGCTTATTTCACTTAGCATAATATCCTCCAGGGTCATTCATATTGTTGAAAATGGCAGGATTTCCTTTCTTTCCCAAACTGAATCCTATTCCAAATGAAAATCCTACATTTTTTTAATCCATTCATCTGTGAATGAACAATTAGTTTGTTTCTATATCTTGGCTACTTTAAATAATGCTGAAATGAACAAGGAAGTACAGGTATCTTTTAGACAGTAATTTTATTTCCTTTGGGCATGTACCTAGGAGTGGCATTTCTGGATCATACAGTAGTTCTACTTTCTTTGTATTTTTTGAGGCAACTCCATACTGTTTCCCATAATGGCTGTACTGAACCATGGTTATTCCTATTTTTAACTTTTCCTATGTACCCAACATTAAAGTATGCCCTATGGATTTTTAAGCATATAATAAAACTGGAAATCCTCTTGTATGTGTATGTATTCTTTTGTCTATCCATCTGCACACCTCTACATTTTAATATTCTGTTTCCTTGGTAATCCTATCCTACTCAATACATTTTCTTGCATTTCCTCCTGGCCTTTGAAACAATTATTTTTAATATTTGCATATTCTTTCATTGAATAGATGTACCTAATTTACTTACTCATGCATTTATTTTTGAGTAATTAGGTTGTTTGCAATTTTCTCTGCTGAGATAAAACCAAAATGTAATACCATTTGTATGTATGCATGTGTTGAGAAATCAGCACATTAGATTCCTTTGCAATCTGCAACAAGGAGGAAAGTCTTAATAATGTCATAAAGTCAGAGCTCCACTTGTTTTCTCTACAATTTTCTTCTTTTATTTTCTGCTCCCTCACACACTCTCTCTGCTTTTCATTCTCCTTCTTTCTCTCCCTTCATTTTCTGCTTCCCAATAAGCACTTACTGAGCACCTTCTATATTCCAGGCACTATCCAGGTACATCAAGTATAATTGTGAACAAAAGGCAGGAACTTGTGACCAGGCAGGGGCAGACATAAAATTCAATAAATAATAATAATAGATAACAAGTATTCTGACAGGGGAAGTACATTTGAAGAATTCTGATAGCATTAGCCCACTCTGGTTTCCTGCCTTTCTCACAGGAGAGTAAGAGACAGGATGAAGGAACGGGCACTCTGGCCAGCCTCCCCTTTGCCCATGATCTTGTGCAGAAATATGCAAGGGGTTTATTATCTGACAGCCTGGGTTCAAGACCAGGCTCTGCTATCTAGTATAGTGGCTGGATAAGCAGAGACAAGTTATTTAAATTTTATCAGTTTAACTTTTGACCTTAAAATAAGAGTCATAATGCATTGGTTGTTGTTCAGTTGGCAAGTCATGTCTGACTCTTCACAGCCCCAAGGACTGCAGTACACCAGGCTTCCCTGTCCCTTGGCATCTCCCAGAGTTTGTCAAAGTTCACATCCATTGCATCAGTGATACTATCTAACCATCTCATCCTCTGTTGCCCTCTTCTCTTTCTGCCTTCAATCTTTCCCAGCATCAGTCTTTTCCAATGAGTTGGCTGTTTGCATCATGTGGCCAAAATATTGGGCTTCAGCATCAGTCCTTCCAACGAGTATTCAGGGTTGATTCCCTTTAAAACTGACTGGTTTGATCTTACTGTCCAAAGGACTCCCAAGAGTCTTCTCCTGCATCACAGTTTGAAAGCATCAATTCTTTGGTGCTCTGTCTTCTTTATGGTCCAGCTCTTACAACCATACATGACTACTGGAAAGACCATAGCCTTGACTACATGGACCTTTGTCTGCAAAGTGATATCTTTGCTCTTTAACACGCTGTCTAGGTTTGTCATAGGCTTCCTGCCAAGAAGCAATTGTCTTCTAATTTCATGGTAGCAGTCACCATCCACAGTGATTTTAGAGCTGAAGAAGAGGAAATCTGTTACCACTTCCACCTTTTCCCCTCCTGTTTGCCATGAAGTGATGGGACCATATGCCATGATCTTAGTTTTTCTAATATTTAGTTTTAACCTGACTTTTTCGCTTTTTCTTCTCTTTCACCCTCATCAAGAGGTTCTTTAGTACCTCTTTGCTTTCTGCCATTAAAGTGGTATCATCAACATATGTGAGGTTTTTTAATGTTTCTACAATACACCAGTACTGTGAGAATTAAAGATAATGTAATGTAAAGTGGAAAGCACATAGTCAAAGCTCAAAAAAGTACCTGTTAATGTTACTAGCCATGTAATTTTAGGCAAGACAACCCCTCTGGACTTCAGTTTACTTATCTCTAATACAATTATTTGTGAGATCCCTTTAAGAAGTTCTACAAAGACAATAAATTTGCACAAATGCCTAGTTTTGGTCTATTTGTTCCATTTTCTGGGAAACACTGAGAAGATACCTCAGAACTTCTTTTGAGTCCACTAATTCTCTTCTGTTATCCTTGCTCTGGCCCTGAGTTGAAGCTGTTCTGAAATAAGGTGGGGTTCTTCATTTTCTGGAAAACTGGCAATCATCAAGAAACCACCCATTGATCAACGCTTCCCTGACACTGCCTAGAAAGCCTAGCAGATTAGGCTCTGATTTAAAGAGGATAAACCAAAGATTTATGTCAAGAGGAAAAGTTAACACACTAACTAAATAAATGAGCAAAAAATTCTCAGTAATCAAACATTTCAATAATAGAAGATATAAAGGATGTTTCAGGTCATCCCCAGTAAGAATAGGAAATAGCTCACATTTTTTTAATTTTCTGGGTTCTATAAATACTTTTAAAATTCATAAAGTGAAAATTTTCATACCATTAATTTTTTTTTAATTGGAGGGTAATTGATTTATAAAGTTGTGTTGGTTTCTGCTGTACACCTATGTGAAACAGCTGTAAGTACACATATATCCTCTCCCTCCCACCCCCCATCCCATCCCTCTATACCATTTTAAGCATAAATTTCATCTCCTGTGAGGTATTCTGGTGATCAGGAAAGTGGAGAGACAGTTAAGAACAACTCAAGACAACCCTCCCTTTTCAGCTGCTAAACACCAGAGGAAAGTTCTCCATTATCGCTCTCCTCTAGATGTAGTTTTCTATTTTCTAAGTTCCATGTCCCAAGTTTTACAAATGCCAGGCTTTGCCCATCTTATTGAGAATATAGAAACTGGGAGAACTTAATGAATCATCGAGTCCAACCTTGAGGCCCAGACCTAATAATGACAATAACAATAATACTACTCATGCAGGTTGTTAGAGAGAAAGATTGAAGAGAGAGTGAAAACATGACCGTTATTCTCTGCTCAGGCTTTAACAATGTTTAGGAACCATTAGTCATCCTCAGTGGTCCAATTTGTGAGTTATTGGATTTGTGCTGTTTTAGAAGCCAAAGAGATCATTGTTTCAGCATTTTCAGTCCATCTCAAGTGTCAGGCCCAACATCACATATTTCTAATTGGTCTTTAATCCTTAAAGCTGGGACTCTAAGAGTTTACTATGGCCCACTAGCTAGCTATATGAACTGCTTTTAAAAACGTGAGCTTAAACTCTCTAAAAAGCTTATCTTAAATAACACTGGAAAGAGCAAGACAAACTGACATCACATGTCTCCTGATAGTATGCCCTCAGATGGAAATAATTCTACTTATGTAGAACTCCTGTCCCCGATACGGAACCTGAAGCTAATCATGAAGAAACATCAGAGAAGCCCAAATTGAGGGATAGTGTACAAAACTACTGACCTGCAGTCTTCAAAATGCCAGTGTCACAGGAGACAAAATATTAAAAGACTGGGGAACTGTTCCAGATTAGGGTAGACTAAAGAGACATGATAACTGTAATGCATGATTCATGATTAGACCTTGGGCTGGAAAAACACTATAAAGGACATTATTGGCACAATTGATAAAATTTTGATTCTGGGCTACGTTTGCATGCTGCTGCTGCTGCTAAGTCACTTCAGTCGTGTCCAACTCTGTGTGACCCCATAGATGGCAACCCACCAGGCTCCCCCATCCCTGGGATTCTCCAGGCAAGAACACTGGAGTGGGTTGCCATTTCCTTCTCCAATGCATGAAAGTGGAAAGTGAAAGTGAAGTTGCTCAGTCATGTCAGACCCTCAGTGACCCCATGGACTGCAGCCTACCAGGCTCCTCGGTCCATGGGATTTTCCAGGTAAGAATACTGGAGTGGGGTGCCATTGCCTTCTCCAAGTTTGCATAGTATTATAATATTATAATCACAATAGTATTATAGCAATGTTAAACGTCTTGAGTTTAATAATCATACTAAGATTATGTAAAAGAATAACCTTTTGGTAATACACATGTAGGGACAAGGGTGCCTGGGCTTTACAACTTACTCTCAGATGGTTAAAAAAAGCAATTGTGTGTGTGTGTGTGTGTGCATGTGTGCGCTCACGCATGTGTATGTATACATAGGGAGATAAAAGATGGTTGCACTGGGCAGGGAGATGAAAAGACATACACAAGAGGATCACTGACTTGTGTCTGGATACATCAGCACGAGCAGGAACTGGGGACAGGTGACACAAGAGTGAGGTTGTCCCTCATGCCTTTGGACACATGACTGGGTCGTGGCTGATTTGCAAACAGACCCTCTCTTCTCATTTCATTGAACTAATATTTCAAAATACCTGCTAGACTATCTACAATCCAAATGGGCAAAATGGCCTCTTTGTTGAATTCCCCGTTCTTTTAAAAGGGTCAGATGTAATTGATGCTCTCAGTACTATGTGTCATGTGCCAGGCACATACCAACTCATAAAAATGTCCTAAGGCATTAATTATCACAGCCAAGGAGAGTAAAGACAGCAGCTCCTGCTAATTGTCAAAATCCCCTCTGTGACTGCACACTGCCACACACCCAGTCAGTGCTTAAGAAACATGAATTGGCGATGAAAGTTACTATTCTTCCTCTTTGCAGGCTGCAGCAGTGATTAAGTAGGGGAGGACACCTCAAAAATCCCCTCTGCCTGCTCAGGCTCAAACACTCTAGCAGCTCGTGGATCCCAAGCAAGCGGTGGCCGCCCGGCAATAGCGATCAGCAATTCTGTTTGATTTAGGAAGTGCTAATCAATAACAAGTTCAACTTGGTGAACTGCACAGGCTTAATCATTTTGCATCTGGTACCCAGGACTGACACACCCCAGCTGGAAGGGAGGGAGACAGGCAGGAAAGGCGGGAAGGAGAAGTAGGGGGTGGGGGAAATGGGAAAACAAATCCATGAAAAACCCAGTAAACCTCTTTCTTGAGTTAAAAATCGTTTCAACTTTCAAAGACAAAATCTCACCCCCAAGTGAAAGACATGACTTAAATGCAAAGGCAAGCGAAGATAAACAAAAGGCCCTGTTCAGATCTTCCAGAGGTTATCCGTCATTGTCAAGGCTTTCTTTACACATCATAATGATTCCAAGCACCCTGCCAGGTGGTCTCAGATACTATTTCTTTATCTTATAGTTTCCCCCCCCCCTTTTTCTTTTCTCCAGTAAACAGCAGTTTACAACACAAGCTTTGACTGTAATTTTCATCAAACTGCAACCTGTGCAGGTTTGTGAGAGACACATTATTACTTAAATCCAGCTGTAATGCTCTTTTACCTTCAAGGGCCATTCCTTTTATTCATTCTGTCAGCTGTGGATGGCAAGATAACAATTAGCCTGCAAGTTTAAATTAGAAATAAAATGCAGGGGATTGCATGGAGGGTGTGTTCAGACTCCCCTCCAGTAGATTCCCACTACCCAACCCAGGCGGCTGGATGGTTTGAGGGACCCAGCTTATGCCCTGAAGCAAGGAGCCTACCCCATGGAGGTAAATATGCAGTTGAAAACCAGGCTGATGCTCCAAATGCCTGTCCATCTGAAGAAGTTAAGCACTTGCCAAGACTCAAGATGTGGGGTGAGGGAAAAGGAAGGAATATTGAGAGCAGAAAACCTGATCAAGAATGTTCAGAACAAAAGGCCAGAGGGGAGAGCCTGGTCTGGTTTCCTGAGCCTCTGGGCCTCCCGGGGCTCCAGGCTCATGTCACAGATGCCTCTGATCACAAGAGCAAGGATGTAGGAAGGGAGGGAAGGAGAGATTTTAATGGGCCCCGAGAAGCCAGGATTCCAATGAAGAAAAATGCTGAACTAATTTTCTGAGCTATTTCAATGTGAATATTTGAGGACTAGGTCATCTCTCATTGTGAAAATGGAAACAGATCCATTTATGTAGTGATGACTTGGCACTTTTCTTGGGCTTTAGTCAAAATTAGTTGTTTTCTGACAAAATTCAATGCTATTTCCTGTTAAAACACTCAAGAAAATAGGAATTAATCCTGTCTTGGAGACAGTATTTCATTTGGTGGGGAAACACTAGAGGCATTTCCAGGAACAAGGCAAACTTGCCTACTCTTGTCATCACTAATCAATTTGTTGTTGTTGGTAGTTTAGTAGCTAAGTCGTGTCCAACTCTTTGTGACCCTATGGACTGTACCAGGCTCCTCTGTCCATGGAATTCTCCAGGCAAGAATATTGAAGTGGGTTGCCATTTGCTTCTCCAGGGATTTAATGTGTTACTGCTGGCATTAGCCAAAGCAACTAGACAAGAGAACTCAATGAAGGCAAGAGATTTGGAAACAAAGAAGTAAAACTAACTCTATTTTAAGATGACCTAATAGTATATCTAAAACCCTAGAGAATTAATAACAACACTAATTCAAATGTTTATAAGACTAACATATAGAAGTCAACAGCCTTAATAAACACAAATAATAGCTAGAGGATATAAACTAGGAAAAGCCCCAAGTTTAGGAAGGGCTTTTAATAATCTTAACAAGAAGTGTGCAAAACTCTAAAGATGAAAACTATAGAATACTTCTGAAAGACACACAAGCAGATGCTAATAATGGAAAGATATCTCTTATTGTACGAGCTTCTCTGGTGGCTCAGTGGTAAAGAATCCGCCTGCCAAGCAGGAGATGCTGGTTCAATCCCTGGGTCAGGAAGATACCTTGGAGAGGAAGTTGTGACTCCGTTCAGTATTCTTGCCTGGGAAGTCCCATGGAGAGAGAAGTCTGTCGGGCTACTGTCCACTTGGTCACAAAGAGTTGAACACAACTTAGCAACTTAGGTCCCCACTTGAAGAGCACCTTGGCAGTTCCCATGACTGCTGGTTCATCAAGTATCACTAGTTCCTTGAACAATCTAGTCTCATTGTATTATAAACATGATGAGATTTTATACTGTCCAACAAATGCCCAACAATAACACATCGAGCCTCCCTGCCAGCGGAGAACCAGGCTTCCTTAATATCCTTTGGCCATTTTCTTTAGTTGTCGGTCACTTTTACTTATTAGAACAGTCTCATTGATATATTTAAAACCCAGTGCTGCTTATTTTAAATCTTCAACCTCTTATCTGATGCAAAGTGTTTCTCCTCCTCTCTCTCTACAGAACTTGTTGTTAGGAAGAACTTGTCACAGAGATTCACACTCCACCTTCCCCTCTCTTCTTCCTTCCCTTGAGTTGTATGGGGAAGAGGTAAAGTAAAACAGCAAAGTTCCTTCCTGCAGGATTAGGTGAGGGGGCAGTAGACTTCTCTCTGTGATTTTTGCTGTTTTTCTGGCCCACACCACTGAGCTGTTGATCTTGCCTCCACGCGGCAGGATCCAGATGCTGAACTCTCATGAAACACATGTGTGGATTCTTTGAAGGACTCCACTGGGACCTGAGCCCTGAGTAGTTGCCTGTTGTGGGAGGTGCCACCAAGACAGCTCAACGCATCCACTCTCTATGACATCCCCTCAGTTCTCATAGACCAACAGTGGGATATTTGTCATGCCCAGTGGTGAGAATGCCACTGCTTCTCTCAGTCCTGTCTTCTCTCTCCTGCCTCTTTCTCTACACCCTGGAGCAGTAGGTGCCCTGCAAATCCAAGTCCTCACCCCCAATTTCCATAAGAGAAGACCATAAGGTTTTGCCTTAATTTATGTGTGGAAGAGAAGGAAAATCATTCTGACAGATGCCCAGAAAGCCCTATCATTATCTTTCTTCTTCCCTTGGCTTTCCTGGTGGATATTGGCAAAGTTTAAAGAGAGAGAGGATAGTATATCTTTGTGAGCTTTGTATTCTCCAAATACCCTTCCCACCTCTGCCTGTTCTTCCCTTAGGTTAACCAGGGTGGTAGCAGTTAGAGAAAAGATCTGTTTCTCAGCCTTGGTGCCTCTCAATATGCCTTCCTGGGAGGTAGCCGGTCACAACTTCTATGACATCATGGTGGTTACAAGGAATGTGGGGACTTAATGTTTTTTGTCCTTAGCTTTAGGCCTTAGCCACAATTCTGATACTGCGGTAAAAATAAAATAGAACATGTGCATGGCAGACTACCCATCAATTCTTCTCCTTAATATGCATCGTGGAGAAGTTCTCACAGATGTGCATGAAGAGACAGCTACAGGAATATTTCTAGCACTATTGTTTTTAACAATCCAAGTTTCACAATAATGGAGCAGATAAATAAAATGTGGAAGCTGGTTTGGTATTCAGCCAGGTACGCACAGGTACATCTAGGCGTGCACAGGGACCTAAAAATTCTATTGTTCATGATGAGCACCTATGTGTGTTGGTTGGTGCCTGAGCCATGGAAGTTGTAAGTTATTTTGAACATCACTTCCTGATGGTTTGATTGAGCACAAGTATAGCAATGAAAATCAATGAACTAGGTAACTATGAATCAGCATGGACAGAGCTCAAATGTGAGCTCAAAGGAGAAACTGTAGAAAAAAAATGATACTGTTTGTATATAATTTTAAAAACATACAAAAGAATGTTATTGATTGTATATATGTGTACATTATATTATATACTTATATAATATTTTAATATAGCATTTATGTAATATATACTATATAAATAAAAATATAGGTATAAAACATGAATAGGAAATGCAAAACCAAATTCCTGATGGTGGTAGCCTCTGAGGAGAGGGAGCTTAATTAGAGAATAGTAGAGAGGGGGCAGTGTCATCATCAGTTTTGTTTTATTTCTTTAAAAAAAATGAGAGATCTGGACAGCAAAAAAAAAAAAAAAAAAAAGAGCAATGAGAGAAAAATAGGTGAAGTGGACTTAATCAAAATTAAAAACTTGTGCTTTGAAGGACATTTTTAAGAAAGTGAAAAAACAACCTACCTAGAGAATGGGAGGGAATATTTGGAAATGATATATTTGAAAAGAGTTTAACATACAGAATATATAAATAATTCTGGCAAGTGTGTTAAGTTGCTTCAGTCCTGTATGACTCTTTGTGACCCAGTAGACTGTAACCCACCAGGCTCCTTTGTCCTTGGGGATTTTCCAGGCAAGAATACTGGAGTGGGTTGCCATTTCCTTCTCCAGGGGTCTTCCTGACCCAGGGATCAAACCTGCATCTCCTACACTGGCAGGCACTAGCAAGCGGATTCTTTACCACTGAGCCACCAGGGAAATCCATTTGAAGCAGTTTTTGATAATGGTGCTGATTGTACAATATTGTGCTGATTGTAAATGTAAGTAATGCCACTGAATTGTGCACTTGAAAATAATTAAAATGGCAAATTTATATGAAATATTTTACCAAAATTTTTAGCAATTGATAATATAATATACTAAACCCACTAAATTGTACATTTTAAATGAGTGAATTGAATGGTATGTAAATTATATCTCAAAAAAACTTTTAGAGAAAGATATGAAGAAAATACGATAAAATGTTTATTAATCCTCGGAGATGGGTATAAGGAGTATTTGCTTTAGTATTCACTATACTTGTCTAAATGTTCAAAAACATTTTTCTAAATTAAAAAAGAAAACAATTCAAAGAGCCAGTGGGTACAGAATGATATCCAAAAGAGGGAGATAAAACAGACAAACTTCATCCTGTTTGCATTTGAAAATGGAGGTGCATCTTTAAGCAAATCATCTGCTTACCCAGTGTTTATCTTACAACCATGAAAAAAGAAAATATTGCTCTGAGAAAGGATTTCTACTTCCTCTATTTTTCCCTTGAACTATAAAACTGATAAGAGGCTTTGTTGTTCAGTTACTCAGTTGTGTCTGACTCTTTGTGACCCCAAGGACTGCAGCACCCCGGGCTTCCCTGTCCTTCACTGTCTCCTGGAATTTGGTCAAACTCATGTCCATTAAGTTGATGATGCCATCCAATCATCTCACACCCTGTCATCTCCTTCTCCTCCCGCCTTCAATCTTTGCCAGCATCAGGGTCTTTTCCAACGAGTCAGTTCTTCACATCAGGTGGTTAGAGTACTGGAGTTTCAGTTTCAGCATCAGTCCTTCCAGTGAATATTCAGGGTTGATTTCCTTTAGGATTGACTGGCTTGATCTCCTTGAAGTCCAAGGGAGCCTCAAGAGTCTTCTCCAGGACTACAGTTCAAAAGCATCAATTCTTCTGGAGGTCCTTATCTGATAAGATTTGCTACGAAGGGAGAGAAATCATTCTTAGCTGGTGGGAGAGGGGAAAGCAGGTCAGCAGCATGTGGAGGGTGTTCACATGTTCACTCATTGCACCCAGGATGCCAAGGTACCCATAATGCTCTTCCAGGGAACTCTGACATCACCACTCTCCTCTCTGCCCCATTGAGTCATCTTGATCTCAAGCAGTGCTTCAGTGATACTCCATACAGGATGCCAGAGGCTAGTTCACAGGCTGCTGGAGGAAGGGATAGACCCGCCTGCCTTCCTACTTGGAAATGTGGGGCAAGTAGGAGGAAAACGGTGCTCTTAAGAGGTATTTCTGGTCAAATGTGTGGCTGATTGAGGCTCATGGTGCATATAAGGATGAGTTGGGTTTCGGGAAAAAACAGTTTAAAAAGCTGTACTTCCAGCTTTCTGGTAGGTCTTCAGGAAACCCCTGTGTGGAACCTGAGATTCTCCTAGCAGGTGCCACTCTGCTCCAAGACTTTCTTCTTTGATAACTTGCCTGTTTCCTAAAGTGACAGAAACTTACAGACCTGAAATATACAGCTTGTTGATGGTGCCAATGCTATGTTTGATAAGTTAGCACTGGGAACTATATTCAATATCCTGTAATTAACTATAATGGAAAGTATATGAAAAAGAATATATATATATATATATATATATATACACAACTGAGTCATTTTGCTGTACAGCAGAAATTAACCACATTTAATAAATGTGGTTAAATAAAAAACTTTACAGTAAAATTTTTGAAAAATCCCAGTCCTTTAAAAGCTTGTATAAATACAAATCACAAACTATCTTTTCAAACATAGCATGGTGACTAGCCACTGGGGAACCATGGTGCTGAAAAAGGCATTATTTCATTCTTTTTATGGCTGAGTAGTATTCCATGGTATATATATACCACATCTTCTTTATCCATTCATCTGTTGATGGGCATTTAGGTTGTTTACATGTCTTTTGTGGCTATTGTGAACAGTGCTGCTATGACCATAAGGGTACATGTGTCTTTTTGAATTATATTTTTGTCTAGGTATATGCCCAGTAGTGGGATTGCTGGATAAATAGTAACTCTATTTTAGTTTTTTGACGACCTTCTATATTGTTTTCCAAAATTCTCCAAGCCAGGCTTTAGCAATACTTCCTGATGTTCAAGCTGGTTTTAGAAAAGGCAGAGGAACCAGAGATCAAATTGCCAACATCCGCTGGATCATGGAAAAAGCGAGAGAGTTCCAGAAAAACATCTTTTTCTGCTTTATTGACTATGCCAAAGCCTTTGACTGTGTAGATCACAACAAACTGTGGAAAGTTCGGAAAGAGATGGGAATACCAGACCACCTGACCTGCCTCTTGAGAAATCTGTATGCAGGTCAGGAAGCAACAGTTAGAACTGGACATGAAACAACAGACTGGTTCCAAATAGGAAAAGGAGTACATCAAGGCTGTATATTGTCACCCTGCTTATTTAACTTATATGCAGAGTACATCATGAGGAATGCTGGACTGGAAGAAACACAAGCTGGAATCAAGATTGCCGGGAGAAATATCAATAACCTCAGATATGCAGATGACACCACCCTTACGGCAGAAAGTGAAGAGGAACTAAAAAGCCCTCTTGATGAAAGTGAAAGAGGAGAGGGAAAAAGTTGGCTTAAAGCTCAACATTCAGAAAACAAAGATCATGGCATCTGGTCCCATCACTTTATGGGAAATAGATGGAGAAACAGCGGAAACAGTGTCAGACTTTATTTTTCTGGGCTCCAAAATCACTGCAGATGGTGACTGCAGCCATGAAATTAAAAGACGCTTACTCCTTGGAAGGAAAGTTATGACCAACCTAGATAGCATATTCAAAAGCAGAGACATTACTTTGCCAACAAAGGTTTAGTCAAGGCTATGGTTTTTCCTGTGGTCATGTATGGATGTGAGAGTTGGACTGTGAAGAAGGCTGAGTGCCAGAGAATTGATGCTTTTGAACTGTGGTGTTGGAGAAGACTCTTGAGAGTCCCTTGGACTGCAAGGAGATCCAACCAGTCCATTCTGAAGGAGATCAGCCCTGGGATTTCTTTGGAAGGAATGATGCTAAAGCTGAAACTCCAGTACTTTGGCCACCTCATGCGAAGAGTTGACTCATTGGAAAAGACTCTGATGCTGGGAGGGATTGGGGGCAAGAGAAGGGGATGACAGAGGATGAGGTGGCTGGATGGCATCACTGACTCGATGGACGTGAGTCTGAGTGAACTCCGGGAGTTGATGATGGACAGGGAGGCCTGGCGTGCTGCGATTCATGGGGTCGCAAAGAGTCGGACAGGGCTGAGCGACTGAACTGAACTGATACTGTTTTCCGTAGTGGCTGCACCAGTTTACATTCCCACCAACAGTGTACGAGACTTTCCTTTTCTCCATACCCTCTCCAGCATTTATTATTTGTAGAGCTTTTAATGATGGCCTTTTTGACTTGTGTGAGGTGATATCTCATTGTAGTTTTGATTTGCATTTCTCTAATAATTAGCGATAAGGAGCATCTTTTCTTGTGCCTACTGGCAATCTGTATGTCTTCTTTGGAGAAATGTCTGCTTACGTCTTCTGCCCATTTTTTCAATGGGGTTGTTTGTTTTTTTATTATTAAATTGTAGGAACTGTTTTTATATTTTGGAAACTAAGCCCTTGTTGGTTGTATCATATCACTTTTAGATATTTTCTTCTAGTCCGTAAGCTGTCTTTTCATTCCGTTTATGGTTTGCCTTACTATGCAAAAGCTTATCAGCTTGATTAGGTCCCGTGTGTTTATTTTTTATTTTAACCCTATTGCCTTGGGAGACTGACCCAAGAAAATAAGGGAATGCTTTGCTTATGTTTTCTTCTAAGAGTTTTATGGTGTGTTTTCTTATATTCCAATCTTGAAGCCATTTTGAGTTTATTCTTGTGTATGGTGAGAGGATGTGTATTAATACATGTGACTGTCCAACTTTTCCAACACCACTTGCTGAAGAGGCTGTTTTCCCCCATTGTATATTCTTGTCTCATTTGTCAGTTAAAGGATTGGGATTTATTTTGGCCATAGAATCCTGGTTCCCTTTGAGCCTCACTGATGAGCAGTGAAGGACCTAGTTTGGAGATCATGAAGCTGCCAGAAAGGCTCCACCCACCCGCCCTCCTATACATTCAACAAGCCTTGTTCCCCTGCCCAAGCAGAGAGAAATCACACCCCCCGAGAGTCCTTCTGTGCCAGGCCCTCCTTCTCCTCCTCCATAGGCACTGAAGGCAGCTTGTGTTTCACTCACAACATATGGGTCTGGCTTCCATGTGCTACAGTCCACTCATTTAGAGAAAAAGCAGCTGCTGTAGCAGCACCTCCTGGAACTAGAAAGTCAATTCTTAGTTGTCAAGAGAAGTTATGATAAGATCAGAAAGATCCATGTTAAATGTATTATTTTATGTATGTGTGTGTGCGTGTGTGCGTGTGTGCGTGTGTGTGTGTGTGTGCTCACTCAGTCGTGTTCAACTTTTTGCAACCCTATGGATCATAGCCCACCAGGCTCCTCTGTCCATGCGATTCTCCAAGCAAGAATACTGGAGCAGGTTGCCATGCCCTCCTCCAGGGGATCTTCCCAACCCAAGGATTGAACCCTCATCTCTTACATCTCTCCTGCATTGGCAGGTGGGTTCTTTATCACTAGCACCACCTGGGAAACCCCTATTTTTATGTATGAGCTTAGTTGCTCAGTCGTTTCCAGCTCTTTGTGACTGCATGGACTGTAGCCTGCTGGCCTCCTCTGTCCATGGGATTCTCCAGGCAAGAATACAGGAATGGTTTGCCGTGCCCTCCTCCAAGGAATCTTCCCAACCTAGGGATCAAACCCAGGTCTCCCATATTTTGGGCAGATTCTTTACCATTTGAGCCTCCAGAGGAAGCCCAAGAATATTGGAGTGGGTAGCCTATCCCTTCTCCAGGGGATCTTCCCGGAGATCCAGGAATCAAACCAGGATCTCCTTCATTGCAGGTGAATACTTTACCAGCTCAGCTACCCAGGAAGTCCATGTATAGCTGCTTCCAAATAAACTAGTACCATGTCTAGGTTACAGAAGCCTTCACTGAGTAGAAATTATTTAAATATACCTTAAGATACAAGAATTAAATCTTTTGGAAGAGGCAGTATACACACACACACACACACACACACAATATCTGACATCAAAAGTAAGAATAACTTTCCCTGGCTCTGCTATTTTTCCTAGGAACTTCATAGAAATAGGGATTAACAACAGTAACAAACATCTTTATAGGCCTCATCAAAAATGGCAAATTGAATGAGTTTAGCTGGTATGTTTCAAATATTTAACCATTTTGTGCATAACTTCACATTACTTTGCTGACACCAGAGACATTAAGATATGCCAGGAGTTGACTGCAGTGTTTGCTTTTTTGAGTACCAAGAACAGCTCTGTGTGTTACAGCATCCTCTCTCCACCTATGGACTTGAGGCTTTGACATATATTCCAGAGACTTGAGACTAAAGAGAGAAGAAAGCAAGTTTGCAAAGTCATGTGCACAGGGATCAGGCGATTATTAGGAAAAGCACAGAGGCCCAGGGATTGAATCTAGCACTCATCACTTACTAACTAGACGTTGGGAGGCAAGTTTCTTATGTGAAGTAGGGGTAATATCATGGTGCCTGTGTGTGTGCTAAGTCACTTCAGTCATGTCTCTTTTTGGCCCAATGGGCTATAGCCCACCAGGCTCCTCTGTCCATGGGATTCTGCCAACTGGAGTGGGTTGCCGTTCCTTCCTCCAGGGGATCTTCCCAACCCAGGGATCAAATTCCCGTCTCTTGCATCCCCTGCATTGGAAGGCAGGTCCTTTACTACCAAGCCACCTGGGAAGCTCAACATCATGATGGGCACATGAGTTCAATTGCTAAGGCTGGTGTAACAAGCTACCGCAAACAGGATGACTTAAAACAATAGAAATCTATTCTCTCATGGATCGGGAGCCAAAAGTCCAAAATCAAGATGTCGGCAGGGCTGGTTCCTTCTGGAGGCCCTGAGATAGAATCTGTTCCATACCTCTCTCCTAGCTTTTGGTGGTTGCTGCAAATCTTCAGCATTCTTTGGCTTGTAACTGGATCACTCCAATCTCTGTTTCTCTCATCACAGAACCTTTTTCCCTATGTATATACTCAGTGTCTATATCCAGTCCATCTTCTCCTTTTTCTTATAAGGACACTTGTCACAGACTGGATTTAGGACTCACCCTAAACTAGTTGTACCTCATTTTAACTTGATTACATCTATAAAGACTCTATCCCCAAATAAAGTCATATTCACAGGTGTTGGGGCTTAGGACTTGAATGTATCTTTTTTTGAGGGGGTACACAGTTCAGCTCATCATACCATGCCATGCACATGTAAGTATTTTAATTGCCATGAACTTGCATTTTATTTGACAATTCAGGAAAGTATTTAAAACAGTGCCTAGCTCATAGTAGGTATTCAATAAATGCTCTTTTTTCTGCCGATAATATGATAGGATTACCATCAGATTGTATATCCAAATTATAGGCATGAAACTATTAATTACCTGGAAATCTGTGAATTTCCAAAGAGTCTTTTCATCTTATTTAGGGATATAATGGAAAAGCCACACTAAGATTTAAAGAAATCTCTGAGACTCAGCTATTCCTTCTAGTGGAATTAAAATAGCCTTCAACTTGAAAAAACAATGTGCTACCAATGTTTTTCACAGCAACCATCTCTGTCACGGGAACAAATCTGGCCTTTCATGTCTCTCTACTTATTGGTAAATATTGAATGGCAGTTAGTCAATGAGACCAATAGTGCTTTAGTAATAGTCACAAAAACCTATTGAGGAGAAACCATAGAAACAGCATGTTTTTAAAGGTTCACAAAGGGTTAAGAAATATAGCAGAAGTATAAAAATGTAATAACCACACTGATATCAGAAAAATATAGGCAGATTTTCTAAAAATTTCAATTGAATTAATTCAAAACTTAACCCAGAATAAGAACAGAGCAATATGCCAGATTCTTTGGCTAAATCCTTCATTGTCAAACTCTTGAATTACTGCAAAGACCTCAAAATCTCAGAATAATGATGATATAGAGCAGTAGTTTCTATCACTGCAGAAAACGTACAGAGCTATAAATCTTATTATAATATAACAGGGTTCTAGAAATGCATAAAGTTCTTTTAAATACCAACTCAGCTAGTTGGTGAAACATAGTATCTATAATTTACTGGCAAAAAAACTAAGGTGAATGACCTCACTATAATCATAGCAGAGGAAGAGTGGATTTGCTTAGCTAATTACACTACAAAGACTGATTTGATCTACAACCTCCTCTGTAATATTTATTTTTAATGAAATATACAAAAGTTTTAAACATCTTGTCAGCCTTATAACTGTTTCCCCCAGAACTATTTAAAGATCAAAAAAGGAAATTTCAAACATGCGGTCTGGTAGGGGGAAAAAAACAAGTAAATAAACAACAACAACACAAAGAGCTGTATCTTACAGCAGGCAAACACACTGATGCTCAATTGCATCTGACTCCTTGTGACTCCACATACTATAGCCCACCAGGCTTCTCTGTCCATGGGATTCTTCTGGCAAGAATACTGGAGTGGGGTACCATTTCCTCCTCTAGGGGATCTTCCTGATCCAAGGATCAAACCCATGTCTCCTAAGTCTCCTGTATTGACAGATAGATTCTTTACCACTAGTACCACCTGGGAAGCCCTTGGTGGCTCAGATGGTAAGGAACCTGCCTGCAATGCAGGAGACACAGGTTGTTTCCCAGGTCGGGAAGATGCCCTGGAGAAGGAAAATGACTACCCACTCCAGTATTCTTGTCTGGAGAATTCCACGAACAGAGGAGCCTGGTGGATTACAGTCCATGGAGTTGCAAAGAATCAGACACAAATGAGCAGCTAACCTAGTAGGCAAGCCACCAGCTAATACATTATTCTACACTCGCCAACTCATTCCTTCCTTCATCAGTCCAGTTATTTTTTTTTTAATATCTTGAAATTATGGGCTTGGCAGAGTCCACCTGTCCCATTTGCCTTTTGATATTGTATTTCCAGGCTCTTGAGCTTCCTCTATTTAGCACAAACATTTATAAAGTTTCCAAAGTACTCTGTCCCTTTGCATTCTGATCTTCAGTGCTGCTCCTGAGCTGTCCAACACCAGGTAGACACACAATCAATACTACTTATCAATGCTGATGATTCCTGGCCTTCTTCGTTTGTCCCTTTCTTTTGCTGGGAATACCACTTCAGGATTCAGCTCATCCATGGGAAATTTATTCAGCCCCTCTCCTTGCCCTGCTGTTGACACAGACCAGCTAAAATCCATTTAAGACAGCAGTGAGTTCACCAAGAATTTTAAGGCAGCAGTTTCCTGAAAGCTGACCTATTGAAAAAATCTGAGTATGGGGAAATGCACCCAATGCAAGAAGTTTCATACATGTCACTCATTACCTTGATGCTCCCATTCCTATCTTTAAGGATTCAATCCAGTTGCAGAAAGGAAGTTCTTCTGCAGAAAGAAAACAAACAAACAAACCTTTGTCCACGTGGACTTTCCCAAAGCACAAGTTGGATGACTTTGCCTGGTACATAGTCATCTGGGATTTCAGTTTATAAGGATAACATCCCCAATGAAAATAAAATATGAATAACAGAAAGAAAGAAGAGGCCAAATCCACCACCACCACCACACACACACACAAACTGTTGGGATGCACACAGGCATCAAGTGACTTTGCACATCCAGAAAGAAAGAGTTTCTTCCACCCAGGAGTGGAAATCCCAAACATCAGGACAGTCTGGTCCAATACCAGATGTTTGGTAGCTCTTTGGGAGGGGGCTGGGCCTCATCAGCTGCTCCAGTTGTGGTTGCAAACCGCCTTTCCTTGAATGAATGGGCTAGAATATGTGCAGTGGGTACTGCCCAAGATATTGGAAAATTGTTGAGGCTTAAAACAGTATCAGAGGATGCGAAAGTCAAACTCCTGACCCAAAAGAGTCAGTGTGAAGGAGTTAGGACCCAGCCAAGGGCTCAGGGACCCTGGAGATGGAGGGGCACTCCATAAGGCCCTTAGAAGGAAGTGTCCTCTGGCCTGGCCCTCCTCCTTCCCATGCTCTCTAGACTTGGTTGAGAAGGGGTGAGGTAATAATATCTGGATCTGAAGCAGTCATGAGGGTGGGAAGAATGCTGTGACTGGGAACTGATAGTTAGGAAGGTACAACTTGTTCCTCAATGAGATTGGGGGAAAAGAAAAACAAGCATTAGGAAAACAAAACCTTCTCTTAGCATATTCCTTTACAAAAGTGTTGCTCACTGAGAATCCAGCAGCCCAGTGGGTGGGATTGTGCTCATGCATATTTCACACCCAAATCTTGACATATGAAGAAGATGCTACCACCCACCACTGACAGACCACGGGTGCTGAGTGTTAGCTTCAGATGTTTTAAGGAACCCTGGTCACCCACTTACACTCTCGATCTCAGTTCTTTTTGATTCCGTGTCCTTTGTTTTTTTTTTTAAACAAATATCTGGTTGGCATAAATGCTTATGAAATAGGTTGAAACAAACTGGTTAAATATTTATATTGAAACTCTTCCTTCGAAGTATTTAACATATTCTAGCTAACTAAACTTATTGACCAAGTACATTTATAAATGTTTGTGTGTTTATAACATTTTTACCACCAAATGGCTAGGATCTGCTCTGATTTAATATGGTATACTGAAGTTTAGCCTTCCTTTACCAAGGAGAGTTGTTCATTATTTCAAGGCAATTGTTTATGCACTTGAAAGTGGGTTTGCTGAGCCTGGGTCCTCAGTGTTATGTGTTAAGATTTGAAAAAGGCAAATTTACTTGCATAAATGCAAATTAATTATTTAGGGAGGAAAGGCTTAATCAAGACAGTGGGCTACTTCAATAATCAGACCAGAAAAGAAAGCTAACAGCAGCATAATCCATAGTTACCTATTGTTCTTCCTTCTCTTCAAATATCAGAATTAGGTCTCTAACCCTGAAAAATACACGCAGAAATGCACAGAGGACCCACATATTCTTCAGAGGACCTGCTACTCACCCCTTTATCCCATCCCTTTCCATTATTCCAGCCAAAAGACTCAGAGAAGATCACTTACAGTATTTTAGAACCAACAATCCACTTGGTCATTCCTCAAGGCTCCAAAAAATAGACCTTTGAACAATGACAGCTGGAAGATCCTGAGGCATCAGACACGGCTAATAGAGGATTCTCCTCCTGTTTTCAGAGGTCTTTGAAAACCAAAAGGCATAGTTCGCAGCACCACATGTGACAAGACATTTATTTTCATCTATTTGCTGTAAGCTGCTGAAAACTAGAAATATCAAATTAGATCAAATGTTTTAAAATAGGTTAAAATCGATCCTTCCCTTGCATTTTGGGTTCTGCCCAAGCCGTCCTCAGTTTGGGGCCACCAGAGCATAAATATATATTTCATCATAAGAGGGAAAGAAAAGCTCCTAATGGTGATAATTACTGCCACCAAGCTAGAAGGCTAATTGTCAGAGGGGTTCACTCCTCTCTGCAGTAAAATGCATTTCACTCTGATGAAGGGCTGGGCAGGAGTGCCCAGTGTCTTTGGGCAGAACCGGTTTTTCCTTTCTGTGCTTTCAGGATGTTTAAAATCTTGTCATCTACAGACACAGACTAATCAGATAAAAGCCCAGTGAGAATATTGTCAAACAAAGGCATTATTAGGTATTTTTGTTTGGTTTGGTCCCTGCCAACCCTCTTTGAAGAAAGGAAAACGTGGAAACCCGCAGGACACAGAGCCCTCCTGATGGCCTTGACCTGGATTGCTGCTGCGTATTTATTGCTTTTGTTTTTCTGACTCTGATCCAAGGGTAAGTAGCACCTTTCTTAAAGAAACTCCAAGCCCTTGACGGCCTTTCTCTCGTCATTAATCCTCACAACTTCCCTGAGAAGCAGGGAAAAGACAGCACTTGGCACCCTCCTTTTATAGCAGAAGAAGCTGAGGTTTGGGAAGGTTAAGTGACTTGCCCAAGGTTATTTAGCAAATTAGGAGAGGCCACTGGGGAATAGAGCTCTGGGTTCTTAGGTTCTGGGGCTGCAGCCAGGAAACACCAGCCACAAAGAGGCTTTTTTGTGCTTGATTTTGTTGACATACCTATTTGTGCAGAGAATAAGTCAATGTTTCAGTACTTTCTCTGTCTTCCCCCTTTGTCACACACACACACACACATCAACCATCTGGGAAGTATATAGCCTGGATTAGAACTTGCAAATAAGCTCACCGATCTATTGCAATGGTTTCAATGTCTTCTATTGTTTTAGACCTTATTGCTTGGAGGTGTCACTCTTATTTCCTGTCCTCACTCTGAGAACTGGGCTCATAAACCTCATTATGGCCATATTTAAAGGGTTGGTAAAAGAACAACTACTCCATTGATATGGACCTTCTTTAAAAAAAAAAAAAAAGCTTTAAAGAAGATTTATTGCTGTCATCAGCAGGGGAGAATAAAGGTGGGGTGTCATTCGTGGAAAAGAATGGACGTCCTCCAAATCCAGGTGCCTGTGCAGGCGGCATCTGGTTGGCATGTAGGAATGGGACTTGAGGAAGCGGTGCCTTAAGCTCAGGAGCGAGTAGTGTCGAGGTAGGGGGAAGAAAGAAACCACATCTTAAAGAACAAATTTTTCTACTCAGTCATAGAGCTAGGAATAGAATAATGACAGGCTAGAAGTTTAAAAAGGTGAACTCAGAGAGAGAAACTGCCTATGGGGAGAAGTGACCTGTCCTGAGGAAAGAGGGACAGGCATATCAAAGTCTGGGAGGAAAGAAAAGAATACCATGTTTAGGGCAAGTAGTGCCTCCTTGCTTGTATACACGCAGGGTTTATAAGTACAATAGATCCTTTGGTAAAATGCTTGTACCTTCAGGGTTGAGGTGTTTTTTTTTTTTTTAATTTTTTGAATTGCAAGTGCTCCATCTAGTGGTCTGTTCCTGAAACAAAAAGCTCACGGTGTGACTGATGTCATCCTTTGGATGCAAATGATTTAGTTCAAGACTTTGCTTTTTAATGACTAATGCATGCATCAATCATAACAAGCTATTGAGCGTTTAACTTCCGGCAGGCACAGTTGGCACTGGCTTCCAAGAACTAAAAGTATTTGTATATTGGTAATTTAAATCAGCATTTTTTCCACTGCTTAGATCAACTTCCCTGACTCGTTATTATTCAAAATTTAATTACCTAGACATTGTTTCTGGGGTGAATAAGATAGTCCCTCAGAAAATTTACCAAAATTAATGCTTACATTCAACATGTATTCTACTGTGAAAATGAAGGAGGGTCCAGCATTCATTTGGCATCTGGTGAGCAAACAGGATGAAGCTCTTTGAGTGTAGTTTCCTTGAGAGGCCTTGCTGTGCAAGAGAGGGGAGGAGTCAGACCACCTCTGAGTAGGTGCGGGCACCTGGTGTGGCAGCACTTCAGACTACAGCAGTGTTCTCAAAGCGTGAGGATATCCTGCTGATTGTATCTCAGAAAAGTTCTTCTCGATGATAGAACGATGACACAAGGTGTAATAATGGAATTAGATCCAGAATCCATTTTCATTTAGTCCCACTAGGTCTTGAACATCTCTGAAGCTTGCCAATCATCCTTTATAATCAAAGAGGACAGGTGCCAGCTGGTTTTCTTTGCCCAGGCAGCAATATCTAGTTAGAATTCCATGTAATTATATTTCACATTGTCTTTAACTAATTTTCTGTCAGTGGTAAATGATACTACTTTTTCATTAGGTGATGATCAAAAATCTCTTTTTAAAAATAAGTTTCTTTACATGTATATTATCATATGTGAAATAGATCACCAGTCCAGGTTCGATGCATGAAACAGGGTGCTCAGGGCTGGTGCACTGGGATGACCCTGAGGGATGGGATGGGGAGGGAGGTGGGAGGGGGGTTCAGGATAGGGAACACATGTACACCCGTGGCTGATTCATGTGAATGTATGGCAAAAAACCACCACAATATTATAAAGTAATTAGCCTCCAATTAAAATTTTTAAAATGCAAAAAAAAGTTTCTTTAAATAAGAATGCTAGACTACTTAAAGAAAAGCTAATAATATAGGGCATATATGAATATAAGAGAGAAATTATAAATGGACAGGAATAAGGGATCATTGCAACTACAAAGTGAGAGTAGGCTATGCCCTGAAAATACCCAAACCTGTTCTCTCATCTGGATCTGCCATCTGACCTCTGTAATTATCTGGGCATGTTACTTAATCTCTCTTTACCTCCATTTTTCTCACATAGAGTGAGGGTTTGGTTTTAGGTGAGCTCAAAGACACTGATCAAAGTAGTGTTGACTGTTAGGGCAGTTTTCAAAGTGAAATTTTTCTTTGCCTAAATGCAGGAGTTGGGAATGGAGATAAGAAAGGAAATAGAACATCCTTAAAAAGTCTTCATGGAAGAATGTAAGGGGACACGTGGAAGACCCAAGAGGACAGACTGGCAGTGAATTATGTCTGGCATCTGAGTTGTACTTAACCACAAGCTCCAAATTACAGCTGTGTTCTCCAAAATTCTAGCTCTTGTGTACTAAGAACCCATCAAATCAAAGAACTATTGAAGTGTATCATTTCTTATTATAGGGTGTCAGGGAACGAGTGCTATCCTTTCCCTTAAAGCCTTGTAAGGGACAATCCAGTGGGAATAGAATGCACCTTCCAGGGTCATTTACTTTTGCACAAGGAGAGCTTGCTGGGGAGTGCTAGGTGGTAGGGGACCAGCTAGGTCTGGGCTCCTGGGGCTTGAGATGTTGCTCCATCTTCTCCCTTCCCTGAGCTGCCAGTGGCCTGAATTAACCAAGCGGTGGAGGAAGGAAATGGCAACCCACTCCAGTATTCTTGCCTGGAGAATCCCAGGGACAGAGGGGCCTGGTGTGCTGCCGTCTATGGGGTCGCCCAGAGTCAGACACGACTGAAGTGACTTAGTAGCAGCTTAGCAGGATGCCAAGCTCTGTGCTCATGGTTTGTCACAGTCTCTTCCAATCCTGACACCAGCCCTACAATGTAGGATGTTACCCCATGTTCACAGACGTGGCAACTGGGGCTCAGAACTAGTAAGTTACTTGCCAGAGGTCACCTGGATACTAAGTAGCAATGCCAAGCTTAAGTCTAGGTCTCTGTGTGATCCTGGGCATACTTATTCCACTGCCATGGGGGACAGGAGGTTATCAGTTTTATTCTGCCTGATGGCCTCTTTATCCCCAAGTCTCTAGTATTCATGCTGTGATGCCAGAGTCATAAACTCTGATCTCTGGCTTTCTTTTCTCCTTTGTGTTTTTCAGTTGCTCAGTCGTGTCTGATTCTTTGCAACCCCATGGACTGCAGCACACCAGACTTCCCTGTCCTTCACCATCTCCTGGAGTTTGCTCAAATTCATGTCCATTGAATCAGGAATGCCATCCAACCATCTCATCCTCTGTCGCCCCCTTCTCCTTCCTGCCCTCAATCTTTCCCAGCATCAGAGTCTTTCCCAATGAGTCAGCTCTTCACATCATGTGGCCGAAGTTTTAGAGCTTCAGTTTCAGTATTGGTCCTTCCAATGAATATTCAGGGTTGATTTCCTTTAAAATTGACTGGTTTGATCTCCTTGCTGGCCAAGGGACTCTCGAGAGTCTTCTCCAGCACCACAGTTTGAAATCATCAATTCTTTGGCACTCAGCCTTCTTTACATCTCCAACTCTCACATCCATACACATTGCTGTTCGTTGTTGTTCAGTCACTCAGTTGTGTCCAACTCTTTGCAACCCCATGGAAAGAAGCACACCAGGCTTCCTTGTCCTTCACCATCTCCCAGAGTTTGCTCAAACTCATGTCCATTGAGTAAGTGATGCCATCCAACCATCTTATCTTCTGTTGTCCCCTTCTCCTCCTGCCCTCAATCTTTCCCAGCATCAGGGAAAAAACATAGCTTTGACTATACAGACATTTGTCAGCAAAGTGATGGCTCTGCTTTTTAATAAGCTGTCAAGGTTTGTCATAGCTTTTCTGTGGACACCATCCACAGTGATTTGGAAACCAAGAAAATAAAGTCTGTCACTGTTTCCATTGTTTCCCCATCTATTTGCCATGAAGTGATGGAACCAGATGCCATGATCTTATTTTTTTTAATGTTGAGTTTTAAGCCAGCTTTTTCACTCTCCTCTTTCACCTTCATCAAGAGGCTCTCTAGTTCCTCTTCATTTTCCGCCATAAGGGCGGTGTCATCTGCATATCAACTTCTAAGCATTCACTTCCATCAAATTGGTGGCCAGTCCTGCCTAGGCTGGAGGAACGGAAGCCACTCAGTGATGTGCTGTCCTGGGTCACAGATGAACACATGGAGGGAACCTCCCATCCCGTAAGAAGAACAGATTCCCTCCCCTTCCTTCTTGTCTCCCTCAGGAAGCTACATGAGCTTACTTCTGCAAGAGTAGATGGGCCTCCTCTGTTCACCTCATATCTGAGCTGTGGAATATAAAAACCAGCCACCACTTGAGAATAGCCAATTTAAAAAAACAACAATATCAGAACAGCTGAATTCCAGCACCGCCTGAAATGGCATCCAATGTACCGAGTAGGTACCGTGCATCAGGCAGTGCACTAGACAAGGTGGGGTAAAAGAAGATGAGCAGTGCCCTCCTCCTGCTCCAACCTATGATGCAAGATGCAAATGAATACTCTTACTGCAGTACAGGGTGGAGTAGAGCATCAGGTCACTTCATTGCATCATAGTGTTTTTCTTTGTAACACAGGGATAGTCCCACCACCTGCCCTGTAGGGTAGGTTTTGAGGGTTCAACAGAAAAACCAGTGCACTTAATATACAACCTTGTAGATAATAATAAATGTCACACACCAAAATCCTTTTCATACAAGCATTTGGAAAATGAAAATGGTGGACTTTTGAGTGACATTTGGGGTGAGCTCTGATGGCTGGATTTTGCAGGTAGAGATTTGTGGAGAGGCATTCTAGGTGAGGGAGCAAATCTTTAAAAAAAAATGGGGGGAAGTTCAAGAAAGCTCAAGAGAGAGAAAGCGTAAGTTTAGCATGAGGACAGACCTATGAAGGGAGGAATGCATCTGCGGGATGGAGATCCTGCAGTTCAGAGGGGAGAGTGTGTTTGAATTTATCAGCAGCGGAGCTCCACCTATGAAGCCTTTGAAAGTGAAAGCATTAGTTGCTCAGTTGTGTGCAACTCTGTGTGACCCCATGGACTGTAGCCCTCCAGGCTCCTCTGTCCATGGGATTATCCAGGCAAGAATACTGGAGTGGGTTGCCATTCCCTTCTCCAGGGGCTCTTCCCCACCCAGGGATCAAACCCGGCTCTCCTGAAATGCAGACAGATTCTTTTCCATATGATCCACCAGTGAAGCCCCTGAAGCCTTTGGATGGGGTTAAGAGTCAAACCAGTAAATCCTAAAGGAAATCAATCCTGAATATTCATTGGAAGGACTGAGGCTGAAGCTGAAACTCCAATACTTTGGCCACCTGATGTGAAGAGCTGATTCACTGGAAAAAACCCTGATGCTGGGAAAGATTGAAGGCAGGAGAAGGGGACGATAGAGGATGAGATGGTTGAATGGTATCATCAACTCAATGGACACGAGTTTGAGCAAGCTCCAGGAGTTGGTGATGGATAGGGAAGCCTAGTGTGCTGTGGTCCATGGGGTCACAAAGGGTTGGACACAACTGAGCAACTCAACTAAACTGAAGATAGAATTGGCCCTGTGTAAAGAAGGAAAGAGAGAGGAAAATGAGGGGATGGCAGATCAGTCAGGGAGCAGTGATGGTGTCCAAGTGACAGGTAAGCAGACCAATCTGGTGGGGAATCAACAAGGTGACTCAGGGATGTAGACACCATTACCCTCTGCTCTTTCACCTGTGATATGTGACTTTTATTCACATGGAACAGTGGGAGTCCCTAGCATCAGAATATGAACTCACATGCCCATTACCTAGTATACCACACAAGAATTTTAATGAAAGTCCAAATTCATTCCCTCTAAGACTGTGGCTCATAGTCTTTCCCAGAGGGCAAGTTTGGATGAAGGCTTGTAGAGAACCACCATTGACCTTCCTGAATGCAATGAGATTACCATATTGGGACTTCCATGGTGGTCCAGTGGCTAAGACTCCACGCTCCCAGTGTAGGGGGTCCAGGGTCAATCCCTGGTCAGGGAACTAGATCCCACATGCTGCAACTAAGACCATTTGCATTCAAATAAATAATTTTTTTTTAAAGGGATTATAGTATAAAACCAGCTCCTTGTCTGAGGACAGCTTATTTCAAGAAACCCCTTTTCTCCTTTCCCCAGGTTAGTGGTTGCTGGGTGCAACTGAAACATGCCTGATTGGACACAGCACATCATGAGGGGATGGAGAGGGGCTTCAGGAGAGGCCAAACCATCCTCTCTTCTCTCTTGGTCTCTTCCAGCTCCAATACAACTATGAGATAGGGAAATGAGTCATCTGAGAGGATCTCATAGGATACCTATGATGCTTGGGTAGATGTTCAGTGATTCTAATCTGGCTCATGGATGGGATTGGGGTAGAAATCACCTAAAGCCAAAATGTCTGTCTTCACATTTATGTATTGGTTGATTTCCACCTGGAAAGAGTGTCATTCCCCCCTTTAGAACATTGGGGTTCTAGGTCTAAAAAATGAGGACAGTAGGGGATTACTTAAGTCTCCCCTCCTCCTGTTTCTGTCCAATAGAATCAAATATGAAAAACATGACACCACCTGGGGTAGCTGTGGGGAGGTCACTGGATGAAGAGCTGGGACCCTCACACTCTTGGCGGGGCGGGGGGGGGGGGTGTTTGGACCCTAGACTCTGCAATCCCTGCGATTCTCCTGGGTGAGACTGCACCTCCCCAGTTCTCACTTCCTCATCTGCACGATGGGAGGGTCTGGGGGTCCTCACAATCTAAAATTCAGTTCCAGTCTTAGAAAAAGCAAGTGCCAGACATAGTTCTATGCTGTTTTAATTTTATTCTCCATCCTTTTCCTTCAGTGATAACTCTGGAGGACAGATTCCAGACTGTGGGAAAGAAAAAAAAAAACAAGTAAGACAACAGGCTCCGGGAACCTGGAGCCGCCCCTTTCACCCCATCCAGCCACTCTGGGGCCCACGCTCACAGACAGAGTGGGCGAGGCCAACTCCCTCAGGGGACGGCTATTAGTCAGATGTCTTTTCTCTCTGTTTGATCCCAAACCACAGGAAAAATAGACCTATGACTCTTTGGAAGATTGTGTTCAAAGACAATTATCATCATCATCAACATCTTTATCAAATAAAGAAACCTCTTTTTGAAATCTCTGTCTCAGACTTAGAATAATATGTGGACCATGGTACTGGGAGCTTTGATAGTAGCTGAAAACACACCCTTAGCTGGCCCCCTCCGATATGGTGGGAGCTGGGTCTTGGTCTTAGAATCTGTAAGGAATGTTGGAGGAGACATTTGGCCTGAGGGACACTCTCCCAGAACATGGCACATTCCTGGATGTGCATTTACCTAGGGCCTGTCCTGCAACCTCAGCAGGGAAAACAAACCACTGAGAAGGGATACTGGGCAGCCAGACAGGCCCACTAACCAGCGAAAGAGCTCATTCCTGCCTCAGTGAGAGGGATTCAAGTCGACCCCTCATCAAAACAGCCGTGGTGCTTCCACAACCTACCCTGTGTCCACCGAAGACCTGCCACCCTGCTTTCCTCCACAGGCAGCTGGCCCTCAAACATCCTGGGGTCCTTCTCACTGACTTTGCAGCAGCCCTTGGCTTCCTGGCCCAGGCTGCACAGGAAACGTGGTCCATGCTTTTAACCCGTAACAGAAGAGGGGATGGACTCCTTGCATGCATCGTGGGTCCTTACAGCCCTAGAGAAGAAGAAGCTTGGATCCCTGGCCTGTAAGAGACAGAAGGAAGCCACGTCACCCTGTTTGGGAGCAGCGGGGGACTGGACACAACTCTAGGCACCTGTGACTCATGCTCCTTCACGGGTATTGATCTGTGTCTGCAATAAGCCTGTTTTCTGAGTATCAGCTCTGAGAGGGTGCCAGGAAGATTAGCAGAGAGCCCTTTCATTTTCTCTCCTCCCTCAAGGACAGGGTACGCAACAAGAAGCTGTCACAAGCCTTACACTGGATTACCCCCAAGAAGAAAGACATCCGGTGCTACACCTTCCTTCAGGGTAAATATTTTACCTGACTGCTGCTGCTAAGTCGCTTTAGTCATGTCCGATTCTGTGCGACCCCAGAGACAGCAGCCCACGAGGCTCCCTTGTCCCTGGGATTCTCCAGGCAAGAACACTGGAGTGGGTTGCCATTTCCTTCTCCCGTGCATGAAAGGGAAAAGTGGAAGTGAAGTCACTCAGTCCTGTCTGACTCTTAGCGACCCTGTGGACTGCAGCCTACCAGGCTCCTCCATCCATGGGATTTTCCAGGCAAGAGTACTGGAGTGGGGTGCCATTGCCTTCTCCGTTTACCTGACTAATCAAAGCCAAAACCTTTGGCTCCTTAGTCCCATGACTTCTAGCCAGTGTCTGTCTTACCTGCAAATCTGATATTGGATTTAAAATTCACCACAGCTTCCTTTGTGGTGAGTCCATGGGGGGTCTCAGGTAAGAGTGAGAGAGAGGCCCAGGGGCTGTTCACTTCAACTCCTCTAGAGGGAAGCTCCATATCCACTCTCTAGAGAGTGGTCACTATTGTTTTTATGTTTGGGGCCTTAATCAGATGCTCCCGTATCTTTCTTTTATTGCCCATCTCCTTGTCATCCTTCATTGAGGCTGCCATTGCATTAGATAATTGCATTCTCCCTCCCCGGGCTCCCTCTTCACAAACCTTCTTGGAAGGCTGAGCTCATGACTCATCCTTCTCTGATATAAAGTGACTCTCTGAATTCATCAATACCTGACACAGGGCTGCCCCTGTCCCCATTAGGCACCCCATCATTGACTAGTTGGTTAATTTCAGAATTTGGTTTAGAGTCCTAGGAATGATTGCAAAATTTTTTTTGACATCAGGCTCCTTGAGCCTATCAGTTTATTCAGGATCCAGGAACAACTCTTAATATTAAATACAGGCAGTCCCTGCAAATTCCTAGGTGAATAGCATTCTCGTGGGAATGAGCTGTAAAAGTGGCCGCTGCTTTTCCTAACCAGCCTGCCTAATCCCTCTTCACAGGGTCAGGTACAGTATGTGTAGGGGCTCCTCAAGACTGTGCCTCCTCTTTCTTTGCTGCAAATGTTTGTCCCTTTACTCCAAACCGGAACAAACCACTGCTAGAGGGACCCGCATCTGTCCCAGCCTCCTTCCCTTTCTCTTCCCATGGGAAGCCACAGAGTTCAGAAGGTTACAAGTGGGACCCAAGGCCCCAGTGATGGCCACCTCCTCATTACTGGCAGAGCGTACACCCCAGGTCTGCACATTGCCCAGCCCTTTGTATTCCACAGGGGCTCTGTGTCTGGAATCTCCAACACTCCTATCATGCTACTACCTCTGGACCCCTCCCCCACTCCCGCACGGGGCCCTCCACCCCACACCCCCAGCGCTACCTGAAGAAGCCTTTACACCAGGTGCAGCCCGCCTTCCTGGGCCCTTCCAAGCAAGAATCCCTGGATGAGTTTGCCTTGTGGGATGAGAAAGCCTTATTTTTACAGCACCAATATAAGCAGCGAATTGGCCCTGCACTCCCAGTTCAAATTCAGTGTGTCTCTCACAGAGGCAATGTTTCCAAAGTGTGGGATGTTCTTTAACGGGAGGAATGCAATTCACCCATATTATGGTGTCTGTGGAATAGTCTCGGTGGCAACCCCTCAGGGGGCTAAAAACTGACTGTAATACAGTTTTGCACAGGAGCCCATAGTCCTACTGACTAAGCCAAGACTTCTAGGCTTGAGATAAGCTGCTGACAGTGTAGGATGTGGAGTCAGACAAACCCTGTGCTGTCCTCCTGGGAAGGTAAACCTGCAACCCGATCACAGGGTCTCACTGCCGACACATCAGCAGTGACCTCCCTGCCCTGTCTTTCCGGCTCTTAGGGAGCTGACCTGTGAAGAGATGGAGGTTGGAATGTGGAGGTTTCTATTGGTCCAAGATACTGGGAGGGGCAAGGGCTTTGAAGCCAGAGCATCCTGGGCTTATATCTTGCTCTGCCTCTGCCTTCCTGTGTGATTCTAGATAAACTGAGATTCGGTTTCCTCACCTGGAGAATGAGGGTGATGGTGTCTCATAGAACTGTTGAGTGAATTACCTGAAATTAGGATCTAGCAGAGTGTTACCACTAGTAGAGGGCTTCACAAATGCTAATTTCCTTTCCTGATTGTACTTTGCCAGTAAAACCAAGGGGACAAGAACATACACCCTGGTAAGATGCTTGTCTGTGTACCCGTAGCTTTCATAACCCCTGTCTGTCACTCAGGCTGTAAGTCAGGCCGAGATCTTGCTAATTGATTTGGTAACCTTGACCTGCAAGCTCTTCCTCCTACCTTGCCTTTGTCTCCATTCTCAAGAAGGCTCTGCAAAGATTGCCATCAGCAAGGCCGTCCAGCCTTGTTCTTGAGAGGATCACACCAGTAATTTGCTGTGATGGATAGCGTGCCTCAAATGGCCTGTGTAATTGTGGTGAGCAGGCGGGGCCATGGAGCCACTGTGTTGAGGAAATTCAGACTTGCAAGGAACACGGCGCTGCCTAAGCCACAGTCATTCCAAAATTAGACCTTTCCTTCACTCCATCATTACAGGGGTAAGCAGTCAGAACACTTCCTGAATTCGAACCACATATCAGAAGTGATTTATAGAAGCATCCACATGTGTGTGGATTGGTGGCAGAGGGAGGGAGGGAGCCTTGGGTTAGGTCCCAGACCTCCCTGCCACTCTGCACCTCTCTGCTCAGACTAGCCACTGGCAGCCTCAGCTGCAGCTCTAGCAAAATGACTGGATAGGGAAGGGCCACAGTGTGCTGGGAGAAGAAAGGTGAGGTTCTTTCCATTCACAGACTCACCAGACTCCCTCATCCATCATGCATGTTAACAATTCAGATGTGCTGGGTTCTGCCCTAAAGGCATTGACCAGTGAATCGAGCTTGGGTCCTGTAGCAGTCTCCCCCGCTCAGTGGCTCTCAAATTATGCTGTGCATTAGAGTCATGGGAACTTTAAAGTAACCCAATGCCCAGGGTCCAGCCCAGACCAACCAAATCAGAGCCACTGGGTGTGGCTCCCAGGCATGGGGGCTTTTTAAAGAGCTCCAGGTATTGGCAATGTGCAGTCAAGTTTGAGACCAATGCCTAGATAATTTGTGAATCAAGTGAGTCTGGGAAACAGAGGTTTAGGAATTTAAAAACCTCATTAGGAGAACCAAGTGCCTCATTTATTTGTCATCAGCAAACTGGAATTCAGAGCCCCAGATGGTTTAGGTGGACAAAACTGTGTTATGGGGACTGTTCCAGTTGTTCTGAAAATCATTAGAATCACCTAGTTTGCAACTTTTTCTAATATAGCTTCTCAGACCTCAACTCAAACTCACTGAGCCATTTCTATATATTTTTAAGGTCTTAGGTCATTAGTATGCTCCTCAGAGAATTTATAAAAATTTGAATCTTTGGATATAAATTTATGCAGGAGGCATGAGAGTTTGAGCTCCTCTACAAGGAAATTTAAGCATAACTGAGCATTTTTATACATATTTTCATTAAAAAAATTTAAACAAACAAAAAAATGTGTTTTTCTGATGAGCAGAAATGATAAAATAAGTATCACACTCTAAATTTCCAACCTGGTGTTCCCTTAACTTTTGAGCCCTCAAACAGAAGATGTGGTAAGACTACTCAACTGCTCAAGTTGATTTCCTTTTCTTGGTACCACTTCTAGCCAAAGCAAGAAAAGGTTAAAATCTCCCTTCCCCTCACAATCATCACAACAGGAAAGAAAAGAAAAAAAAAAAAAGATAGAAATAACTGAATCAGAAGTTCTGTGAAGTCCCTGGAACCATGTTCTGGATGCGGTTGCAGGCTAGCTGTGTCCTGTGGGGGGCTCCCCCTAGTGACAGCTTGCGGTATAATTTCTGATTCGAAAAAGCCGAGGTCCAGGAGGGCTTCTGTGCAGCTTCCTGCAGTGCTCCTGATGTGCTAGGCCTGAGTTCATCTTGGTCAGGGCTTTTCTGAGCCATGCATTTCTCAACGAGTCCCCTGAATTTTATTTTCAATCCTGCCAAGGGCAGATTAAATGGCTACATGAATGGGAAAATGCAGGAGGTTTTGAAACAGATGGTTGGCTGGGCAGCCTGGGTGACTTGCCAGACACTGGATTGTGTTGCCATATGAATGAAAATCCCACCGCAGCTGAGTTTTTATTTCTCCAACCTATGGATGACAGCAGCTCCCGAGTCCTCCTGGCAGTGGGATCTGGAGCAGTTACGTGCTATTATTCACCTCCCATCAAGGCTCAGCTTATTGCCTCTCTGGATTTTCCTGGTTCCTTTCTCTGAAAAGGAGTGTCATTCTAGACTAATTTCCTGATAGTGTAAATGATTTAGCAGGGCTGATGAATATCAATAGAGCTGCAGATGGGTTTAAGGCTCCTG